>NC_134138.1:177740225-178050463 GCF_033958435.1 Carettochelys insculpta
CGATAAAACAACACCAATGGGATTTGGAGATAAGGAAATAGGAAGGAAGATCAGTGTTGATGGAATTGAACTAGAAAATGTAGAGAAGTTCACATATCTGGGGAGCAACATAACTTATTCTCTAGATTGTAAGAAGGAAATAGTGACTAGAATAGCAAAAGCAAGAGTGAGTTTGAAGGAGATGGATAAGATCTGCAAAAGCAAAGTAATTAGCTTAGGAATGAAGCTGAGCATCTTGAAAATGTGTGTATTCAGCAGCATGTTGTATGGATGTGAGACACAGGTGATAACGAAAGATTCGAAAAGAAGAATATTGGCATTCGAAAGGAGTTGTTATAGAAAGATTCTGAGAAAAGGATGGATGCAGAAAGTCACCAATGAGGAATTACATAGAAAGATACAGCTGAAAGAGAACCTGCTGCAGAAGGTTATAAAATGGAAGCTACAACTATTTGGCCATATTTGCAGAATAAACAATGAACAAAAAATCAAGACCCTGGTATTTGGCATAATGGATGGTTCGAACAGGAGAGACAGACCCCACAGAGAAGGGGTAGATGATATAGTAGGAAAACAA
The DNA here is from genome assembly GCF_033958435.1 of Carettochelys insculpta. Taxonomy (NCBI): domain Eukaryota; kingdom Metazoa; phylum Chordata; order Testudines; family Carettochelyidae; genus Carettochelys; species Carettochelys insculpta. The sequence continues at coordinate 177,740,803 of NC_134138.1, forward strand.
AAATGCGGTAAAGCAGCACTTTAAAGACTAACAAAATAATTTATTAGGTGAGCTTTCGTGAGACAGATCCACTCCTTCAGACAATAGCCATACCAGAACAGACTCAATATTTAAGGCACAGAGAACCAAAACCAGTAATTAAGGTTGACAAATCAGAAAAAAAAATTATCAAGGTGAGCAGATCAGAGAGCAGAGGGGCGGGGGGGAGCGGAGATATCGTAGACTGGTGTGGAGCTAGTCTACAGAAACTAAGCCACTCCGCACTGGACAGGAAAAGATGGAAGGAACAAGTGAGAGAGGCATCAGACACCAACGGGCGCTGAGCCCATGGTCATTGATGATGATGATGATGATGATGATGATAAGGAGGCCCACCATGGGGTGCGGGGAGGCAAAGAGGGCAGCTGCCGCAGGGCTCACCATTTCAAAGGGGCCCAGAGCTCAGCTGACACTACTGCTACTTTGGCAGTGGTGGTGGCTGGATCACTAGTCACCTTTGAAGTTCCATAGTAGCGCTGCTCCACCACTCTGCATGGGGGTGAGGGAAGAGGAGGTGACACAGTGCTGCAGTCTGGGTGTTGTTAAGAACTGTCTGCCCTATGCCGAGCCCCTTCCAGCCTTGGATCTGCCCCTTCTGAGGCAGGGATCCGTGCTCCCCTCCCACCTCGTCTGCTGGCCCTGCTGATGTGCAGCTACCCTGGATGGGCTGTAGTAAGTTTAATCATTGAAGAAATCATGAGCTAGCCCACTGAAATCAATGGGAATACTTATGGAGTATGATACCACCCAATGGACTAGACTGTCACTGGTACCTGCTTGGATTACTCCTTGTGGAGGGGAGGAAGAGGATTTAAAATCCCGTTTTTCCCTCCCTTATATTATGAACCAGTCTGCCTCTCCCAGTGGTGCTCAATGCAGCGAGGAGGTGATGGGAAGAGGCAGAGCAGGGACAGAAATAGCCCCGGCCCCAGTGAGTCTTTGCTGGCCATCCATTTGCAAAGAAGTGAAATAATTTACACTATCCTCAGAACAAGAGGGGAGCAGAGAAGAGCTTCAGTCCAAACCTGAATGTTTACACTGCAGTCCTCTGGCTCCACAGCCAAAGCCCCATGTGCCCAAGTCATCTGGCCCACCCAGCACAGCCATCTTTTGTCCTACTCCTTGAACTGAGCAGCTACATGTTGCCCTTTGTTCAGGGCAGATTTGAGGTTAGAGTCTAACCCACTATGAGTAAATTATCCCAGTCTGACTCAAAGTGATAACAGCCTTGAGATATATTTGGTATCGGGCTACCTTAACGCTGCAGGTGCAAGTTATCTTATGAATATGGGTTCTGAGAAGGCAATCATTCAGAGAGAAAACTCCAAATGTTGTGGGCTAAGTCTTCACTGTCCTGCTTGCAAACATGCTGTTTCTTTAAAAGGGTTTTCAGTTACCTGGCACCCTAACCTTCTGATTTCTTTTAAACTTCAGCATCAGAAGTTTAACTCGATGATCAGCATTTGCAGTCTAAATTCCAGCTCAATGATGTCTTTATCTGGTAATAGCCATTTGAATTGTCTTGAGAGCACTTCCATATCTGTGCTTTCAAAGTGCATCTCTTGGTGCATTGTTTGTTCTGCGGAAAGGCTGATTTTGCCATCCATTTAGAGAATGCTGCACAAAAAAGTAGCTTCAGGATGATAAGGGCAGCTGGCCTGGTATGCAGCATATAGCTGTTCACAAATCAGATACAATAAGATCCCATTAAACCTTTCAAGCACTACAAGTTACACAGCTGTTTGCATCCATTTCCTGAAACTACAACCTGATGTTCTTCAAACTGAGAGGCTAAAAATAAATTGATGCTACTCCACACTAATGGACAGGTATTTCCTGTCATGTACGCAGAGGGGAATGTAAAATAATCTTTTAAATGGAGCACTTGCTGGCAGGCCAATTGCTGCTGTACATTATGTCAGCAGGTTAGTGTTTGTGGGTCTAGCTACAGAAATGTCACTGGTGGGAGGAGGAGGAGGAGAAGTGCCTTCATTCAAAGCTTCTCAATTGATATTGGCTGGTCTCTGATAAACTGCACCCATGAGCTGTGTGCTCAGGAGGACTCCCCTCCTCTTTATCCCTCTCACTGACAAGTGGAGCTTGATGGCCCTGTTAGGAGTGGATGCTGAGAACTCTCTCAAGGGGTGGGGCAGTGGGAGCAGGCGCTGAAGTGCTGGTGAGCCACAGAAGGCATTACTGTGGAATGCTGCCAGGTGGTCCCATCCACCGGTATATCTCCTAAGGAAGGGCTGTGCCCCGAAACCACAACAGGACCCTTACCTGTTGCTTTATTTTAGCATATGTGACCATTTAATTACCTAATATTGTAGCAAGTGTAAGGATTGGGCCGAACTACTTCTACCCACAAAGCATGTTTATTCTATACCCACTTGGCTATCTGTCTTTAATTAGTTCCTCAGCTGTGCACTTCAAGCTGTGCTGTGTGCATGTGGAATGTTTCTTGTTTTACTAACGAATTTAATTTCAGGAAAGTCCTTGATCTTAGCTCAGTCACAATGAGCTACTGCCATTTCATGTGGAAATAAAAGTGACATAATGTGTTAGGCTGGGGGCTTGCTTTCAGCGATAAGTGAGGATGTTTACGTGTTTACGTAATTTTCAAGAGAGTGAATAAAAGTAGGAAAGGGAGACAAAGCAAGAGAACACAGCAAAACCTACAGCATAATCCAACATTCCTCCAAGGATTTTAATGTAAACTTGCATGGTAATGATTCTTCTTACTGTGTGTTGTCCAGCTTGTTTCATTCTGTAGCTCTGAAAACCACAGAACTGCATCAGTAGGTGGATTTCGAGGAGGGCTGGATGATTTTACGGACAATTTTGTTTTTTGCAAGTTACAATACTCTAATCTAATTTCAGGGAATACAGTTTTCTTCTCTTCATACCTAGTATTTCACAGTTTGCCAGGTGAATTTGGGTATGTGCTGATGGGTATGTATTTTCTCTCTTCAACATCAGCTGGTAACTGTCATGTATAAACCATCTACACAGGCATTATCGCCCCCGTGAGTCAGAGACAGCATGATTTTGGTGGGAAGGGGCTATATGATAAAAATTCCCACAGATACATGAAGCTTTAAATTGTTATTGTTTGCCCATTGGCAACATTGTAACGGTTCTTTTTGACCAGTAGCTCTCCCAGGAATTTGAATTGTTCCACGTGCTCATCCATATTCATGAATCAAGGGTGTCCAGATTTGCATAGGGGCAAGCTGATTGGGTGAGCCCGGATGGTTGCCAGAACCTTCCACCAGGGAGTGGACCTGGTTGAGGACTTTACCTATATGGTAATGAACTCATGAATAATTCATGAGAACTTTCTATATAAGCAGGGCTAGCAGCCCATTCTACTTGGCCCTGGACGGGAAGGCGTGTCTCGTAAGAGCGTCTGCCAAGTCCCCAGGCCAGCCCTTTGGGCGAAGAGAAAAGACTGAAGAGCCAGTGGGGTGCAAGACTATCAACATCACCAACCTGCATTCCTGCGGCGACAGCTTTAGCAGCAGGGCGGCGCCTCTGCGGAGAGCTTGTCAGAGGTTGAACTGGCCTGCATTAGCAGGTACTGCATCTCTGGTGCCGCAAACCTGGGGCCCGCCACCAGTTCAGCAGCGCCTGTCTACATTACCGGCTCAACCAGAAGCGGCACATCACTGGACGTGACACATTCAATAGACAAGTATCCTACTTACTGGCAAGCCTGTGCTCAGTGCAGAGCTTACAGACAAAGCAATAACTTTCAGCCAGTTGCTTAAGGGACCCCTAGTAGGAGAGCAGGGCCAATCCCCCTGCTGTGTGCCTGTCTGGCAGGGCAGGTGCAGTGCCCTGAGGACTGACCTCAGGCTGGGCCTTGCTGGCCTCTGGCTGAACTCTAGAGCAAAAGACATTTACTAAAAACTACTTATAGTTTGGAATTGTTATCACTTTAATGGATCTGATATCATAGATAGTCCCTTTTAATGATGGTTTAATAGATAAGGTGCTTATTAATAGGATTGGTAATAATTGTTAGTAGTTAATTATAAGTAGATAATTAAATATTAGTTTATTAATACCCTGGTTAAGGGGAAAAATTGTCAGAAGCCGGTTAAAATATTAGTATCATGAGAAGATACAGACCAAGGTGAAGGCGTGGCCTCCCTTTCCCTGTTTTTCTCTATTTGGCGTGATAGAGAGGTTAACACCCCTATCGGCCTCTTATAAAAATATTATTCGGAACAGAGTAGAAACCCGGTTCCTGGTAAGGGAAGAGGAGTAGCGCCCTCTCCCTTCTTTCATTTTAAACTACATATATATATATAAACAAATTCTTAAGTTACTTTCCTTCGAAACTAAGACCACGTCTCAGCCTGTCTTTTGAAAAATGATCATCTTTCTACTATTTCAAGTAAGTGTATACAGCTAATAGCATAGGACTGGAAGTATTATTTCCCGCTTTTCCTGGTGTGTTAATAAATCAATTGTGTTTCAAAATTCACTGTTGCCTGCCTCATTGTTTTCCTTGGCCCTAGTCTTCCGGGGGGGGTGCCAGCGCAGGTCCGTTTCCCTTGGAGGTGCACTCCAACACAGGCTGCAGGGGCGGGTTCCGGGACCTAGAAGGTGGTGAGGGGTTGCTTTTTTAGCGTCTTCCCACCAGCTGTCGGAGGCCCAGCATTGCTAACCATTTCTCGGCATTTGCTGGAGAGTCTCTGGGCAGTAACAGTGGTGCTGAAACATTTTATAGTGGGGCTGCTGCAAGCCAGTGGTCCCCAAACTTTTTACCTCCCATCCCCTGTTTGTGTCCCCTCTGTCCAGAGCTGGGGCCTGGACCAGCTGTGGCTCTGGGATGGAGACGGACATGGACAGAAATAAGGGGGCTAAGTCTGGGAGGGACTACAACTGGGGATGAGAACAAAGTATTGGGTGCTGTGCCAGAAGCTATGACCCCTGTGCAGGGTCAGGGGCTGAGCCATGGGCATGTGTCCTGCAGCTGGCAGCAGCCAGGACCACAGGCACAGTGCCAAGAGTTGAAATGTGGGCACAGGGTGGGTGGTTGTGATCCACATAAAATTTAGTGGCACCTCTCACAGCCATAGTTCCCATGCCTTTGGGCAGTAACTGTTGAAAGCAGGATACTGATTTGTTATCATTTAATAGACCATTCACAGGTATGTCATTTTCTGTGTTCATCAGAGCCCTCTTTTCTTTTCTTTTCTTTTCAGTTTGGAGGGAGACATTTCAGACTTGCACACAAGAGCTGAGGATGAACCTTGTCTCCTGGACAACTGGATGCATCTATTGTTCAGAAGTGACACTGTCCTTCTTTGGAGGAACGAGTACTTACTAAGTTTTCTACTCTGACCACTCAATCCCCAAACAATGTCTCATTTAATGGCTGCTATGGAATTGAAATAATCATGTCTAGAAAAGTTAGACTTTCATTTTGGTCATGTCACTGGGGACTGCTGGGCTAGTTATTATTACCAGGATCTGAGTGGCCTATTTGGCATGAATGTTAGTAAGAAGGGATCTGCATTAAAATTGATGTGGTTGCTATTTCAGGAGACACGAAGCACTGAACAAACACAGGGAGTCAATTAACCACGTGGCTCTAAAAGTTCTCTCTCCAGAACAGGACTGGGGCATTTTAGAAAACTGCAATTGTGTGGGAACATCCCAGGAGAGACCCATCTGAGCTGACTTTCTCCCCGGGCCCACTTATGTTAGTGTAGATGTTCAGGGCTTTTTGAATTGAAGAAAAAGGCACAAGTGACAGCACGCTTTCACCATGTTTCCAAAATGGCATGAATTTTTGAATGTAAGGCTAATTTAGAATGGGTTTGTGTTTCAAAGTGAAAGGGTCTAAAAGAGGTAATGGGTAGTTTGAAAAGAAAATGATCTCAAGCTGAAAAAAAAAGGGACAGTCAGACATCGAAAAATAATGCTAGTGTTCTAGCTGGTTATGGATAACCATTTTTTGAGCACAAACACCCAAATCTTTCTATGGAAACTTCTTTGTCTCTTTGATTACATATTACAGGAACTCTCTGCTCTGGCAACATCCATAATCCGGCATGATTTTAGTTAGCCAGATGTCCACTTGTCATAGGTGTGGCCAAGTTTCTCCTGGCCCCATAAAATTTGTTTACAGATGCCAGTCCTGGCTTTCAGTGTTCTGTGCTGTTAGTTCTAATTTATTGCTAAGTCTTCTAAGAGCCTAGTAAGCAAAGTAAGTGTTGGTAATGTGCGAGACAATATTGACCTCCCATCGTTCACCAAATTCTCTGGTTTGGCAGTGGTCAGGTCCCAAGGGTGCTAGATGAGAAAGGTTCAACCTGTATTAATTTATGGGGATGAAGGAACATGGTGCAACAGCCTACTCCATCTCCTTCATTAAGAAGATTTGTAAGCTGTGTGCCTCCAGGTGAGTTCAGAAGTACTTTCAAAGAACATTGTATCTTTCACCCTTTAAGAGTTTTGCAGCCCAAGAATATCCAGGAAGTGCAAAGGGAGACATTTAGGGTATGTGTACACAGCAAATAAAACCCATGGCTAGCCAATGCCATCTGACTTGGGCATACAGGGCTCGGGCTGTGGGGCTGTTTCTTTGCCCTGTAGACTTTCAGGCTGGGAGCCTAACCTCTAGGATCCTTTGAGATGGGAGGTAAGCCTGAAGCCAGACAGCTACACAACAACAAAATAGCCCCGCAGTCTAAGCCCTGTGAGCCTTGGGCCAGCCTGGAGTTTTTCTTACCTGTGTAGACATACTTTAGTGGCAGTTCCCAGGCCTCATGAGATGCTTATGAGATAATCATCAACTAAAGAGTAAAATTTTCCTTTTTCCTTTGTTATGCTCATGTGTCATTCTCAGCTTGTAGCTCCAATCATCTCATTGGTATAACTTCCCTGAACATCTTTTAGGGTTCCTTTTAATGTAAACTTAGTAAAATGCATAATGATTTTGGACTAGAGTCTTGTAAATAGAAAACATAAGAAGCAGACATAGAAAGGACTAAAATAATGAAGATCCATATATCTTAGTTATTTGAATATTTCCAGTCACTCATAGATCTAAAAACAAAACAAACAAACAAAAAAAAAGCAGTTTCAAGCAGGTTATCACGTCGGAGCTGTTGCTGCTAATAATGATGATGCTCATTTTAAACAGTCGCTAAAACAGCATTTTAAAGTAATGACTTCTGCCCGGCTGCCAATAATGTCTGTTGCCCTAAGCATTCTGATTTTATTTTGTTGGCAACTTGGATTATTGTGGATTTATGAAATTCAGAATTGATAACAAATACTGTAATACCTTCCTTTTATATAGCATTTACCTTGCCACTGAATCTCAAAGTGCCATAGACTCTTATGCAGGGGAATCACCTGTGTGGTTCTCTGATAACTGCACACAGCTAGTTTTAGCAAGTAGTGTGACACTCGTTCTCAGTTAGGTAGTTCATAGAGAGACAAGAGTCATTTCTTATATCTATAAGAAGTCAGAATGCATTTGACCACACTGTAATTTAGATTGACAGTGAAGCTATTGAAAAATTCCTTTGAATTATTTAGAATCCATAAATGCTAAGAGATGTTAGAATCAGAGAGGTAACTCAAAAGAAGAGTGTCACCTGCTTAATCCAGGTTTCAGAGGTAGTCATGTTAGTGTGTTTAAGCAAAAATGAGTCCAGTGGCAAATTAAGTCTCATCATTTTGTAATGGCATAAGTTTTTGTGAAGTGCAACTCACTTTGTCAGATGCATGAAGGGAAAGAAATAGAAACAGATACAATAGTCCCTCGAGTTACACAAGAGTTGTGTTCCCACGCACCCTCACATAACTCAGATTTCGCAAAATTAAGGGGGCAGCTTTTTTCCCTGGCGGAACGTATGATCTGCAGCTGGGGAAGCAGCAGGAGCACCTGAAGCTCCTTTTGAAAGGGAAATCCTGGGGTTGGTGGGGACAGTTGGGGAGGGTTAAACCTGGTGGTGGGTTAAGGCTGCAGGGAGTGTGAAGGGGTGGAATTGAACTGGAGCTGGGCCGCTGGAGGAGTGAGCTGGAGCCAGGCTGCAGTGGGCTGGTGAACCAGGGCCAGTGGGTTGAACTCGAACCAGAGCCGCACCTGGGGAGGTTGAGCCAGGGCTGTGCACGGGGCGGGGGGGGAGGTTTGAGCTGGAGCTACGTGTGGGCTTGTATGAGCTGGGCTGTGGGGGGTTTGAACTGGGACCATGGGGGGGTTTGAACGAGAGTAGTTCTAACCAGGGCAGGGGGATTGAACTGGGGCCATGCAAGGAGGGGTGGGGCCTGAGCCAGGGCTGGATTTTGAGTTGTGTTAACTCAAGCCATTTCCAACTTCTGTTCAGACCCATTATGATGGTGTCAAATTTACATATGAATTTCAGCTCAGCAGTTTCACATTGCAGCCTCTTTTTGCTTGAGGATGGCAACTTTCAAGTCAGTAACTGTGTGTGCAGGTAAGTCAAAATGTTGTCCCAGTGGGTTTTGTATGTTGCCGTTCTTAATATCTGATTTGTGTCCATTTATTCTGTTGCATAGAGACAGTCCAGTTTGTCCAGTTTACATGGCAGAGGGGCATTGCTGGCACATGATGGCATATATCAGATTAGTAGTTGTGTAGGTGAACAAGCCTTTGACGAGATGACTGAAATGGTGTCACTAGGGTAGATGTGTGGAGAGAGTTGGCAATGGGATTTGTTGCAGGGATTGGCTCATGAGTTAGTGTTTCTGTTGTGGGGTGTGTGGTTGATGGTGAATATGTGTTTCAGGTTGAGCGAGACTGTAAGCGAGACTGGTCTACATCCAAGATCTGTGAGAGTAAGGGATCATCCTCTAGGATTGGTTGTGGCTCTTGATGATGTGTAGGAGAGGTTTTATCAGAGCGGTGGGCAGTGGTGTTCTGTTGCTTTCTCTGGTGGGTCAGTCCTGTAGATGGAGACATCTGGTTCTATCAATCCGCTTCTTCACTTCCTCAGGCGGATACTGTGGATGTAAGAATGCTTCATAGAGACGCTGTAGGTATTTGTCTTTGAGGAAGTGGAGCAAATGCGGTTGTATCTTAGGGCCCAGCTGTAGACAATAGATCGTAGCTGGAGGTAAGTATAGCGGTCAGTAGGTTTGTGGTATAGGGTGATGTTTATGTGATCATCCCTTATGTGTACTGTAGAGTCCAGGAAGTGGATCTCTTGTGTAGTGGTCCAGGCTGAGCTTGATGGTGGGGTAGAAATTGTTGAAATCCCAGGGAAATTCTTCAAAGGCCTCCTTCCCAAGGGTCCAGATGACAAAGATGTCATCAATGTAGCACTAGAAGAGGAGGCACTTGGGGATGAGAGTTTAGCTGGTCAGGAATTTTCTGACAAAGCATTTTATAATGTTTATATTTTAAAAAGGTTTTTAAGGTCCAAATTTAAGGTCCGAACTATTTCAAAAAAGTCAAAACTAAATGTTTTCAATGACCTTATCTGACTCTCTTTTTGGATTATTGGTTCATGAAAATTTTTGAGATTTCATCTTCTTGTCCCATTTTTTTTAATTCTTAAAAGAACATTTTTTCCCCACCTAGCTCTAGTCACCATTACTTCTTGGTGTACTGGAGATTTCCTTAGATGTCTCATATACAACTACCGATCAGGCCTGATCTCTCTTGCCTTTGAGAAATGAAGATCTGATGACTCGAACCAGTAAATCACCTTCACATTAAACATATTATAGCTAGTCTAAAGAAATGCTAGAGCAGTATACTGGATATATAAATATGAATTGTGACTTCTGGCTAAATAATTTATATGTATGTTGCTTTTAATCCCTTATTTTTTCAAATGCAAAAATAGTTAAAATGATCATGCAAAAGTTTTCCTCCAGCTGTAGTTCATGATTAAATAATAAAATATATAAAGTACATATGCTAGAAATTGATTAATAAAATAAACTACGAAAAAGGTTGTTTTAAAGCCATCATTCACTGATGCCTGTTTCTTCCTATAGCTATTTCTTTACAATGGGTTACCTCCCTCAAAGAATAATTTGCTCTTCTTTGAATGAGACCAAATCAGACATACAGATGGCTCTTCGCAAATGTGTGAGTTGTAAGATAAGTGTATAAAAATGCAGAAGTAACTGTTTAATTTTATAAGACAGAGTTCCATGGTTCTGCAAGCTTAGCCAACACCTTGCACATACAGATTACTGCAATTCCCAACAGTAAATGGATGTAACTAGCATGAACTGCTTTGTTGAGAAAAAAATGATTATGTGATTCAAAGGATTTTCCATGCATCTGTTTTTAGTTCTGTCTGAGCTGACGCAAAGTTGAAAACCTGAATAGAAGGATCAGCAATTTTCCTTTTATTTTTTGTTTCCCCTTTGAATTACCAAGGTGTCTAGCTGCTGAATTAATTTATAAGTTATTACTGCTAGGTGTAAAGGCAAGGGTGTATCTTGCCTCTCCTCCTAAGCCTGAATAAGACCTACTGCACAAACATTTTGTATGTGTTGTCTCAGTGACCCAAAGGGAGTTTAAATGAATATGAGTAACACTAATTTATACGATTCCAGACATAATTTCTGAATCTGTCCAGAGTTACGGGGCCAAAGCTAGACAGTAGCCTAAAATGATCTAATTAGAAAATATTCCTGCCCAAGTAACATAATGAATATAACAAATTTAGGCTCAGATTCCCTTTGTCTCACATCAATTTACTGACAAATAATCCACACCCCATTTGGTGTCACCTTGGAATTTGGCTCCAGTTCTTTATGCACTTTTTTTCATTTTTTCTTAAGTTTTGTACTCCACATGACTAATTGTTTACTATGCGATAGAAAATGGTAGAAAAATTAAAATACTACCCCATTAATATACAAGCCTATTGAAGGGGCAGGACCTCAGGCGGGTCAGATCTGGGGGTAACCAGCCCTGAGTGCTTTCCTCCCCTCCCTGCCTTAGCCCTCAGTGCTGCCCAGAGCATGACTCACGATGTTCTGGCAGTGCTTCAAATGGTCTAGGGTTCTGGCTGCTGCTACTGCTGCAGTAGTGGTGGTGGTGGCTGGGAGTCCCGGACCCTTTGTATCGCCAGGCCCTGGGCAGTTGCCCCCTTTGCTGTCCCCCATTAGCAGGCCTGAATGAAAGTACAGTAAACCCTCACTTTTACAGACCCTGATATAGTGGACTTCAGGAAAAACAGAGTGAATAGTCCATTGTTCCTGAAGTCCATTGGTGTCCACAAAAACATCTTCTCCCCAAAAAAGTTAAGACTTATCATGGGTATAGCCTGGAGGAGCTGCCACCTCCTCCACTAGAGTTTTCATGTGTACGTGGCAGCTCTGATGGTGGCTCCACCAGGCTGGCTAGTGGCCCCTTGTAGTGGTCAATTGTGGAAGAACTTTGTACGTGAAAACTTAGGAGTGATGAGGCATGCACCCTATCCATTCTCTGTGGGGTCTGCCTCTCCTATTTGAACCATCCATTATGTCAAATACTATGGTCTTGATTTTTCATTCATTGTTCGTTCTGCAAATATGTCCAAATAGTTGTAGCTTCTGTTTTATAACCCTCTGCAACAAGGTCTCTTTCGGCTGTATCTTCCTATATAACTCCTCATTGGTGACCTTCTGCGTCCATCCTATTCTCAGAATCTTTCTATAACAACTCCTTTCGAATGCCAATATTCTTCTTTTCAAATCTTTCGTTATCACCCATGTTTTGCATCCGTACAACATGCTGCTGAATACATATGTTTTCAAGACACCCAGCTTCATTATTAAGCTAATTGCTTTGCTTTTTCAGATCTTATCCATCTCCTTCAAACTCGCTCTTGCTTTCGCTATTCTAGTCGCTATTTCCTTCTTACAGTCTAGATCATACATTATGTTGCTCCCCAGATATGTGAACTTCTCTACATTTTCTAGTTCAATACCACTGACACTGATCTTCCTTCCTATTTCCTTATCTACAAATACCATTGTTTTTGTTTTATTGATGTTCATAATCAGTCTGTACTGCTTCCCTTCTTCGTTTAACACCGACACTGTTTTCACTAGCTTCTCATCTTCCTCAATGATAACTATATCATCTGTGAACCTCAAGTTGTTAATTATTTTCCTGTGCACAGATATCCCTTCTACCTCTTTCTTGATCTTGTCCATCGCTCTCTCCAGATGTGCGATGAAGATATTTGGTGATATCGGATCTCCTTGTCTCGTACCTCTACTTGTTTTAAACCAACTGCCCAACTCCCCACATTTTCTCACTGCTGCCTCCGAATTATCATTGATATCTTTCAACAACCATATCAGTCTGCTATCCACTCTGTATGACTCCAACACTGCCCAAGTCACTTTCTGATCTATACTGTCAAATGACTTTTGAAAATCGATGAAGCAAGTGCATACGTTTTTGTTTTGTCAAGCTTTCTCCGTTATCAGTCTTAGTGTCAATATCTGCTGTATGGTACTTCTATCTTTTCTGAACCCCGCTTGCTTGTCTGCTATATGTTCTTCTACCTGCGCTCTTAATCTCTCAGTCAGTATCATCAGCACCTTACCTAGATGACTTATTAGGGCAATAGTTCTGTAGTTCTTGCACTCCAATGTACTTCCTTTCTTGGGTATTGTCACTAGCACAGATCTCGTCCATTCCGTGGGTGCCTTCCCTTTGTTCCATGCTGTTTTTACATCATTGGTGTATTTCCTGAATCATGCTTTCTCCGCCATATTTGATCATCTCTCCCTTGACCTTATCTTTTCCAGGGCTCTTGCTGTTCTTTAGTCGTTTCGCTGTTTTTTCTACTTCCTCCTTCGAAATATCGGTCTCGCTCTTGATGCCTGGGGGGATATCTCTTTCAATTCTTCAATCAGTCTCTCTGAGACACTTGGGTCCAACTGTGCTTTGTATAGATTGGTGCAATATCTCATTCATCGCTGCACAATCTTCTCCCTGTTATGAGCACTTCTTTCTCATCTTTGATCACCATCTACTTCAGTTGCCATTTCCTATTAATATTCCTAATTGTCTTATACACTTCCCTGGTCTTACATTCACTGTAATACCTCTTGATATCTTCACATTGCTCCTCTATCAATTTCTCCTTATTCTTTCTGGCTGCTTTCCTTACCTCATTGCATTTCATCCTATATTGCTGTTGTGCCATCTCAGAAACATCTCTTCTGATCTTCAACTCTCTTTTCTCTTGAACCAACTTCAGTGTCTTCTGGGTAAGACACTGCTTATTGATCTTTTCTTCTTCTGGAACAGTCTGCTCAATTGCCTCTTCTATAGTGATGGCTATCCCTGTGACTCTCTTATCTAGGTCTTTCTCTCTGGCGATATTCTTAATCTTCTCTTCGAGTGCTGTTCTGCATGTGTTCCCCGTTTCTTCCCCACATAGCCTTGCCACATCTCTTCTTTTCTTAAACTGTGTCTTACATTTTCTTTTGAGTTTTATCTTGATGTTTGCGATCACTAGACTGTGGTCTGAGACTATATCTGCTCCTTGGAAAGATCGGCACTGCTGTACTGATGTAATACATCTTCTTCTTATCAAAATCATATCTATCCATGTTCTTGGACTTCTGATCATTCGATCACCTCATCCACTTCCTACAGTCCTTTTGTTGGAATCTCATGTTGCAGATCACTATCTCATGCTCTGTAGCAAACTGTAACAGTTTCTCACATTGTTCATTTCTTTCTCCATATCCAAACCTTCCCATGACTCTCTCCTAACCTTCATTATCTGTTCCAACCTTCGCATTCCAATCTCTTCCAATGATCAACACATCTTTCTCTGGTATCTCCTCCACCATCTTTGTCAAGTCTTTATAGAATAGCTCAATTTCTTCCTCCGTACTGTCCGATGTGGGTGCATACACCTGAATGACTGAGATGTTGAATGGTTTTGCTTTGAATCGTGCGACCATCATTCTTGCACTCACCAGTTTGCTTCCTAATAATGCTCTTCTAGCTGTTTTGCTAAGAAGGAATCCAACTCCTGCTTCATGCTTCATTTCGTTTCCAGACCAAATGACTTCACAACCGCATATCTCTCCTGATTCCTTTCAACGCACCTCTGCCAGTCCAAGTATATCACATCAGTATCTCTCCACCTCCTTCCAAAGCAGCTCTAATTTTCCAGGTGCCCACAGTGTTCGGATGTTACATGTTCCAAGGGATAGCATATGTGTTAGGTGCAATTTTCTTTCGGTAGCCAACTTATCGACCCAACCACGACTGCTCGATTGGTATCGCAGACCTTGTTTATCCTGGCGATGTCCAAGCCAGAATCTTTATCATTTAGTTGTACTGGCATCAGATTTCATTCGTATTGTTGTTTGACAGTCAGTGCATTGACACACATCTTACCAACCCTCCTCCTTCATTCAGGCTTGGGACTGGCATGGAGCTCTCAGTGGCTCCATGGCAGAGTTAGGGAAAAACTACCAAACAAAATAAGCAGTGGCATTTTAGAAGAACAATTTATAGGTAAAGTTTAGAGGAAGGGCACAAACATGCAACAATCTTGTATGATGAGATGTGGTAAACACATAAGCAGGGTTAAAGAACAAGCAGTAACAGAACCAATAAGAGGTCAATATCTGTCAGCTAAGGAAATACCGTAAATGGTAATGAGTGACCTAATGGAACTGTATAATGAGGCAGAAAAATTGTATATAACAAACAGAAACCAATGCAATTTGGACTTCAGCAATGGGCCATGGTGCTGGTGCCTTGGAAGACCAGAGGACTCCTACTTGTCTGCAGCTGACTGGGGTCCTCAGCTTGCCAAAGGGATGTGATATGACACTTTCCTATCATACTTTCACTTTTTGGTTAAGGGTGTATTGCTAAAGCTGTTCAGGGCAATAAACTGCTTGTGGTTAACAGATATCTTGTCAGAGGGTTTTTCTACTCAGAGAACCCAATGTTGAACCTGAGATAACTTTGGACTGCAACAATTGATGCGGAGAGCAGGATTCTCTTTGTACATCTCGCTCAGCATGTGGAAAAAAGGAAAGCAGAAGGGGAGTGGAGATGATAGTGTAGAGCACCAAATTCCAGGCTGGCCATGCACATCAGCCTGGGATTCAGTTGCTAAGTTTTGGTATGATGGAATGCTTGCCATGCAGTTCGAGGGGGTGCTAGCTGATGGGGTCAGTCCCGGTGGTATCCAAAAAGTGCCGGAGGCATTGGAAGTGCAAAAGACAGAGAAGGGGGTGCATCAGGCCGGATGGCTATTCCTAAGCGCACTCCGCTGTGTATGTGAAGAAAAGGAGAGGTTACAGTGGAAAGTGGCACAGCTTAAGAAGCTAACACAGTCAATAGATCACTGGAAAGTGCTTACCCTGTAGGCAGGGCAGCAAACTTTCCAAGCAGATACCATTTTCCTCCTTTAACTGATTGAAATCCACTGTCAAGAGCTTGCGAAGAAGAGAAAAAATATGTATCTGTGCCAAGCAGCAGACTGCCGTTTTGATAATGCTGGCAGAAACAAGATGGATACAGAAATGGTAGCCGTAACAAAGCTGCAGGACGGTACAGGGAGACATATGGAATGGCCCAGGTAAACCCTCTTCCACTGACCCATGGGTAACCATGCCAATTGTCACCTTAAGATAAGAACCAGGGTGTGGAAAAATATCTGCCAAAACCTAGATCAATTCCTGTTAAAATGGAAGGCATACCTGGTGAAGGAGCATGTCAGCCTCCTCACAGTTGCCACCCCAACTTACTCCTGAAGGCTCCCTGTAAATAGACTGTTAAAATGTATAGCATACTGTCCAGGAGAAAGGGGATGTCTTTAAATTATTATTTTAAAAGGGGGAATGCAGTAACAAAGTTTTAGAAAATAGGTCAAGGACACCTCGAGCCAGAAGATGAATACAGACACTTGATGTTTAAAAGGTAACGAACTAACTGCTGTTGGTTCACCTCCCTGTAAGATTTTAATGAGTTTTGGAATGTTTGCATGAATGTGCACAACTATTAAAGGCAGTAAAAATTAATACTGTCCAGGAATCAATGTTACACAGACTTTACTGGACCCATTAGGCAGCCGTACTCTGAGTCTTGATAATAATGTTGCTCAAATGGTTAAATGTGCAGCTCAAAAGGCATGCATGATTAGCAAAGACCTAAGAAATCATCAGGAAAAAGCCTTTTCAGCAAACAAAGGCAGCAATAGCGATAGCCTTACCCTGGGACCAAGGGAGCTGGGTCCTGTAGAATGCAAGTCTCCACGCAGGGAAATCAAGCTGTCTTTTGCCTGTGGCAAATGCAGCAGGGGCATCAGGTACCACTGGGATTCTGGAGTAAAACCCTGATGGGGGCCAGTGCTAATTGGACGCCCTTTGAGAAATAGGTGCTAGCTTGTTATCTGGCATTGCTGGCTACTGAACATGTCACTCAGAACTGGCAGGTATTGCTGTGCCCCGAGCTCCCTATCATGAGCTGGGTGTGAGATACAGCAGCCCCTCGGTTGGGACAAGCCATACCCAGCACTCTGTTAAAGTGGAGGTAGATATCCAGAAGTGAGCAAAGCCTGGACCCTCAGGGGTTTCTCATTTGCATGAGCTGGTAGCAAAACTCCCAGAGGGAGATAAGGTTGATGAACCCAGCCAGGAGCATCTGCATCCGCTGTGAGGTATAGCAATATGGGGCCCACCCTTACTATACTCTGACCCCTGTCCAGAAACAGTTTTCCTGGTTCACTGATGGTTCTGCTCAATACGTGGGGGGGGGGGGGTTGCCCAGAAGTGGCAAGCTGCTGCTGCTCCAGAGTGGACTTGGAGCATACAGATAAAAAAAGAAGGCACAGGGTAATCCAGACAGCTAGCCGGTAGCCATAAATCTTGCATGCAAACAAGCAATAGAGGAAGGTGTTGAAAAGTGCCTCCTTTACACTGACTCCTGGGCAGTGGCTAATGGCCTGGCCATTTGGTCAGGTCATTGGGCTCAGAACAATTGGCAAATCCATGGATGCCCAGTCTGGGGTGCCACTATCTGGCAGGAAAGGTGGGACATCTGCCATCACATAGTGATACATCTGTCCCATGTAAATGCCCACACATGAAGGCCAGGAGAGGAAGCAAAGCTAAATGCAGCTCTGGATATTCTAACAGCTGTACGTTCAGTAACAGCTGTACCCAATCAAATTGAACTATCCCTCCTGGGCACATCAGCAGTCAGGACATGCAGGGATGGAAGCTTGTATTGGGGCAAGCCTGCTGTAACCTGAACTCATGTTTAATAGCAGGTACTACCTCCCATGAGCACTTCAAAGGATAAGGTGGCCCTAGTGCTCTGCTCCCTGCTGAAAATGCACCTAAGGAACTAGAGGGGGTCAGTCAGCAGGTCTGGATACTGCCCTGCCCTAGAGACTCTGCTCCTTTGGTGGTTGCAGAAACCATTGCCCAAGGCCCAGGGGCTACATGGTGGGTGCTCCCTACTAATGATGTTACTTTACAATGTCTTACTTAGACACGTTTGCGCAAGCGAGAATAAGCCAGCAGCATGCAGTTGTTATGGTGGGTGCTCCTGCTTCTCAGTTTTCTGTCAGCCTAATCCTAGGGATGGTGAAAAAATCCTTCCAGAGCTGGCCAAATGGATCATGCCCCCTGTTCATGCAAGTGGAATTTGTATCTGAATGTCTGATCCTCCAGTGCTGGAACTGCAGCATCCGGTCCGGACCCTAGAGCAAGCAAGAGAACATCACCACTGACTATGGGACCCATTGGTGTGCATGGTTCAATACCACAGGGTGGTCCGGATCTGCTATTTGGGGATAAACCCTTCAAGGCATCCATATTTCAGATACCTCCTGCAACGTGACTTTCCACTCTCAGGTTATTGTGAAACCAGGAACAAATTGGACAGTGGTGATGAAGGACAGTGAGTTTATAACTGAGGTACATGGAAATGAGGTAACCAACCAAAGTGGCTCCTACATCCACAATGCCACAGATGAACTGTGGGTAACATTGGTGTTAATACTTATGGGGTGGTGAGTAGTAATGATTGTTACTCACACAGGCACCCACACCCAGTTAGCATCTGGGAAGCAGTTTGGAGTGAAACCTCTTATTACAATTACACTGACATTCCCAAGACTAATCAGGGCCAGAGGCTGGGATATAAATCGGGAAGGAAGCCTCACCTTTTGGGTATCAATTGGCCAGACCACCATGCAGCCCTTACACTCTGTTTTAGGGGCTAGAACACCCGACACCTTTGTTTTTCCTAGCAGCTTCTTTGAATGACACAACTGCATAGTATGGGAAACAAATATCACATGTTTACACCCATGGTGTAAATGGTGGGGCCTTCCCATTTTGTTTGTCTAGATAGGTGATCCCCAGGGTAATAGACAGAAGTGAGATGCAGAAACTGTTTTAGGCTCAGTAGGAACTGCAGGTGCCGCCCTTAATGCCATGGACCTTAAGTGATCCTCAATAAGCTTGCCATGATGGGAAAGCTTACTAGCCAGGCCATAAAAGGCCAGGTACAGGCTAACACTGCTTACCAGGAAGCCTGAGTCTGCACCCTTGAAATACCAAGCAAACCACTGCTCCAAATGTCACAGATTTTGGAGGCTTTAGTATAAGGCACATTTAAGCTAACCAATGGAACAGCCATCAATTGTACCACTATGCAAACATTTGCTATAACTCAGTAAGAACATCAATCATTTTGGGTGATGTCAGAGAGTCCTGAGGTAATTTCCACCACATATAAAGAATGGTGTAAACCTCACTTTGCTAAAATAATCTCCTCAGAAATCATATGACCCTTGAGAGGGTATATCCATCTTAGATCTGTAGACAGAGATAACAGGAAGTGCACAAACGTGCAACAATCTTGTATGATGCGCTGTGGTAAACACATAAGGGCTACATCTACATGTGCTCCAAACTTCGAAATGGCCACGCAAATGGCCATTTCGAAGTTTACTAATGAAGCGCTGAAATGCATATTCAGCGCTTCATTAGCATGCGGGCTACGGCGGGGCTTCAAAATTGATGCGCCTTGCTGCTGTGCGGCGCTTCCAGACGGGACTCCTTTTTGAAAGGACGCCGCCTACTTCAAAGTCCCCTTATTCCCATGAGCTCATGGGAATAAGGGGACTTCGAAGTAGGCGGGATCCTTTCGAAAAGGAGCCCAGTCTGGATGTGCCGCGCGGCGGCAAGGCGTGTCAATTTCGAAGCACCGCTGCCGCCCGCATGCTAATGAAGCACTGAATATGCATTTCAGCGCTTCATTAGTAAACTTCGAAATGGCCATTTGCGTGGCCATTTCAAAGTTTGGGGCACGTGTAGACACGGCCAAGCAGGGTTAAAGAACAAGAAGTAACAGAACCAATAACAGATCAATACCTCACAGCTAAGGAAATATCGTAAATGGTAATGAGTGACCTAACGGAACTGTATAATGAGGCAGAAAAACTGTATATAACCAACACAGAAGCCAATGCAATGTGGACCTGACTGATGGGCCATGGCGCTGGTGCCTCGGAAGACTAGAGAACTCTCACTCCTCTGTAGCTGACTGGGGTCCCCAGCTTGCCGAAGGGATGTGAGATGCCACTTTCCTATCATGCTTTTGCTTTTTACTTAAGGGTTTATTGCTAAAGCTCGTCTGGGCAATAAACTGCTTGTGGTTAACAGAGCTTTTGTCAGTATGTTTTGGACTCAGAGAACCCAGTGTCGAACCTGAGGTAACTTATGACTGCAACACCCCTCCAGCTGCATGCGGCTAAGTGCCTCCAATGACACAGGGGGTCCAGCAGCTCCTCCAGCAGCAGCGAATAGCAGGGTTTTATTTGGTGGGTGAGGGGAAGGCTGGGGCTGGAGGGCGGCGCTGGCAGACATGGATGGGCAGTAAACCCTCACATATAATGGATTTTTGGGAATAGCGGACAACCTTACTCACCATAAGTCTGTTATATCAAGGGTTTACTGTATAATGTAACAGCATTTCAACTTAATATAAACAGCTACTACACATAACCTATCAGGCTAAAAAGTATTTGCTTTCATGCACTAGGAATTTAGATATAAGACGTTATGTGAAATGCTTTGTTGTTTTTGTTTTATTTTAACTTTAGAAAAATGATAAAATTAACCTGTAATGAAATCATAATGGTGGGGAAAAATTAATAAAATTAGATCTTTAATTGTGTTTGAGATTTACACTTGTGATATATGAAGTTTATATTTTATTCATTAGGATACACAATCTTTTCTTTCGCTTTTTCAGAAAAAAATTACACACACTGGCTGGCTCACATATTTTCCTATTTCTGCAGTGTAACAGTATTTAGTGAGTATGACTAAAAATGTATTGGCAACTATAAATTTCAAACAATGTACATTCTCTGGATTATACCAAAATGTGCATATTTCATGTTTATCAGATTTAATGTACTAAGGTCCTTATTTAAAACAGTTGCAGCTCCCAGGAAAGTCTTTGCATGAAATCCAGTTGTGATGTAAATAGTGGTGTGTTTTACTTTGCACAACCTGAGCCGCGTCTACATGTGCACGCTACTTCAAAGTAGCGGCACCAACTTCAAAATAGTGCCCGTCACGGCTACACGTGTTGGGCGCTATTTCGAAGTTAACATCAACGTTAGGCGGCTAGACGTCGAAGCCGCTAACCCCATGAGGGGATGGGAATAGCGCCCGACTTCGACATTCAACGTCTAAGTAGGGAACATGTAGTCGTTGTGTGTCCCGCAACATCGAAATAGTGGGGTCCGCCATGGCGGCCATCAGCTGAGGGGTTGAGAGACGCTCTCTCCAGCCCCTGAGCTCAATGGTGGCCACGTGGAGCGGCCCCTTAAAGGTCCCCGCCCCCTCCCTTCCTGTGCAGGAAGCTCAGAGAGCGTGCAGGCAGCAGTAGTAACACGCAGCTAGCCTGCACGCTCCCCTGCAGCCACCCACACCCCCAGCCGACTCGATGGCCACCCGGCAGCCCCCCCACGGGACCCCCCCCAAAGGGGAGCCAGGGCTCACAGCCCAGCAGCCAGCCTGGGAAGCGGCAGCGGGGCCTCTCCTGGACGGAGGCCAAGCTTCAGGACCTGCTGGGGCTCTGCAGCGAGGAGGAGGTGCTCCAGGTAATGGGGAGGAAGAGGCGGAACGCGGATGCGTTCGCTTGGCTGGCCGAGGGCCTGGCTGCCCGGGGTCACCCTGCCCGCACTCCGGATCATGTCCGGAGTAAAGTGAAGGAGCTGCAGCAGGGTTACTCCCGGGCCCGGGATGCGGCCGGCCGATCTGGGGCCGCCCCCGTCACTTGCCCCTTTTACAGGGAGCTCAGGGACATCCTGGGCCCCCGGCACATCTCCTCCCCTCCGGCCACTTTTGACACCTCGGCTGAGGAGCCCCAGCAGGCCCCGGAGGTGGAGTCCGCCCTGGAGGCAAGCCCCACACCCCGGGAACCCCCCCAGAAGCCCACCCCCGGGGCACCGGAGCAGGAGGAGGAGGAGGGGGACTCCTCCTCCAGCGACATCGGGCTCCAAATAATGATGCCGTCCTGGAGCTCCAGCCGGTCGTCCGCCCCCCAGGTGTCCCCCGACCATGGGAGTGGACCGTCAGGTATGTACCCCACCCCGGTGCACACCCCCGGGGTTGAGGGGCAGGGGGTAATAGATATGACCAGTGTCCTCCACATGCCCAGATGACCATGGCCCCAAGGACAGCAGTGGCATGTCCCTCAGAAGAGTCCATCAACCCCTGCCCCCCCTAGCATGACAGAGCCATGCCCCATCCCTGGGGCTGGGGGGGAGCGGAACCTCTAGGGTCCCCCGGGGGGAGGGGGTGGGACACCCAGCAGCAGCAGCAGCAGCAGCATGTGATGGAGTGTGGGGAGTGCAAATGCGAGACTCAGGCTAGATATGAGAAACAAGCTGAATAGCTCCCAGTGGCTAAGGATGATCCTGGGGCTACAAGTGGCAGGTTACACCTCTGCCCTGAGCAAAGAGGAGGGAGGAGCCGAGCTGGGTTTGAATCGGGGGCAGCAGTTAGAGGCTAGGGAAAGGGAGAGCTAGAAGGCAGCCAGCCTGAGGAGGGGGAAAGCTACACCCCTCGGGGCACCCTTCGGGGTCTTCTCCCCAGGACGGGTTGGAAGGACCATCTCTGACTGCTGTACTGTCGCTTCTGGGAGAAACTGGGCATCTGTTGCCTAATAAACCTCTCCTGTCATACCTGCTGAGTGAGAGTCACTCCTGCCAGTGGACGGGGTGCAGTGCAGGGGGACCCCTGAACCCCATCACAGCAGCATCTCCCAGGGACAGGGATGGGGAACCTGCAGCAGAGGGGTGGGGGGACAAGGGCCACGGCTCAGGGCCCACACTGTCTCCACTCTTCTTCCCCCCCTCCTGTGTTCCACAGCTGCACCATCGGAAGGACCGGAGAGCACCGGCGAGGCGTCAGTGGTCCCGGAAAGCCCTCCGGGGCCATCACTCTAGGCCAGCCCCTCGGCGGAGGACTGACCGGCCCCACGGTGGGCAAGACGGCGGACCCAGCAGCAGCAGCTGCCGGCGACGGACCCCCAGCTGCTGGCCCTCCACCGCTGGCAGGTGGAGGTCACCGAGCAGCGGCTGCGGGTGGAGCAACGCTGCCTCCACCTGCAGGAGTGGGCACTGGCCTGGCGCCAGGAGGCATGGGGGGCCTACATGCAGACTTTCAACCGCATTGTGGACTACCTGGCCCCCCATGCCGTGCCAGCCGCCGCTGCGCCCTCCCTGCCTGCTCCACCCGCGACTCCACCCGCTGCACCACCCGCCGCGCCATCCGCCGTCGCACCGCCACCCGCCACCGAGGGCCATTCCGCCGAGGGGGACCGGGGCCAGCTGATGCTCGCCGGCCGTATCTCCCGGTCCGCCTGGCCCCCAGCCAGCCCCGGCCAGGGCTGCAGCCGAGGCGGGGATCCCGGCCGCCCACCCCCAGCACTGAACTGTAGGGGCGTGGGTCCCAGGACGTGGCCCCCCCCTTCGTATATATTCCCCCCACTTTTAAGTTATTTTTTTGCTGTAAATAGTTTGTATTTGTGACCCCCATTTTCCAATGCTGATCCTTACCCCCCCATGTAAATAGTTCTCCCCTTCCTTGTCTTCCCCTTTCATGTTATCCCTGTTTTTATAATATATACATATATAAGTTAGACTTTCCCTAATAATAAGAGTTCAAAAGATGTTTGATTTCACAAACAACTGTCTGCTTTTATTTTTACAAGAAAAGTTGGGGGGGTGTGCTCTTGGGTGCTCTGTGGTGTGGGTGTAGGGGCAGGGCGTGTTGTGGAGGATGGGGGGGTGCAGTGGGGGACCTGCCAGCATTCACCCCGTGGCCTCATCGAACTGGGCCTGCAGGGCCTCCCGGACTCGGGTCCCTTCGGGGTCCACCTGGCGACTGGGGGCAGCGGGTGGCTGCACATCGGCCCTGCCGGCCTCCACAGCCCAGCCCTGAAAGACGGCCTCCCCCTTGCTCTCCACCAGGTTGTGTAGGGCGCTGCACGCACCCACAATCTGGGGGATGTTGGTGGGGCCCACATCCAGGCGGGTGAGGAGACACCTCCAGCGCCCTTTGAGGCGGCCAAATGAGCACTCCACCACCTGGCACGCGTGGTTCAGGCACTGGTTGAAGCGCTCCTGGCTGGCAGACAGATGGCCCGTGTATGGGTGCATGAGCCAGGGCCGGAGTGGGTATGCCGCATCTGCAACGACGCAGAGGGGCATGGTGGTGTCCCCCACAGGAATCTCCCGCTGGGGGACGTAGGTCCCCGCCTCCAGCCGGCGGCACAGGCCTGAGTTCCGGAATACCTGGGCGTCATGGGTGCTGCCAGGCCAGCCCACATAAATGTCCAGGAAACGGCCCCGGCTGTCCACCAAGGCCTGGAGGACCACTGAGTGGTAGCCCTTCCTGTTTATGTAGCGTCCTCCACTGTGTTGCGGGGCGCAGATGGGGATGTGAGTCCCATCCAGAGCCCCGAAGCAATTGGGGAAGCCCAGGGTGGCAAAGCCCGCGATGGCAGCATCCGGGTCCCCAAGCCTCACGAGCCTGTGGAGGAGCGTGGCGTTGATGGCGCGGATGACCCGCAGGGGAAGCACATGGGAGAGCACCAATGAGGGGAGAGCAGGGTGTGTGTGGCCCTCCCCTGCCAGGGCCCCCCTCCCCTCCCCTCCCCTTCCCTGCCAGGGCCCCCTTCCCCTTCCCTGCCCTCCCCTCCCCTGCCAGGGCTCCCCTCCCCTCCCCTGCCCTCCCAGAGCTGCCTCCCCCTCCCCCCATGGGTCCTCTTACCTCCATGAGGACAGCCCCGACGGTGGCCTTGCCGATGCCAAACTGCTGGCCCACGGATCGGTAGCTGTCTGGAGTGGCCAGCTTCCAGACAGCGATGCCGACCCGTCTCTCCACACTGAGGGCACGCCGCATAGCGGTGTCCTGGTGCCTGAATGCAGGGGTGAGCCACTGGCATAGCTCCATAAATGTCTGCTGGCTCATGTGAAAGTTCCTGAGCCAGCGGTTGTCGTCCCACTCTCCGAGCACCAGCCGCTCCCACCAGTCGGTGCTCGTGGGGTAGCTCCACAGCCGGTGGCGTATGAGGCGGGGGGGGTGGGGTGCTCCAGGGTTGGGGGTTGCGTCCTCCTCCCCTGCGGGCAGCTCCTCCTCTGTGGCAAGGAGGTGCTCAGCTGCCTCCTGCATGGCATGGAGCAGGGCGAGCACTGCTCTTGCAGGGGCGGCTGGGTGGACCTCTGACTGCTGCTGCTGCTGCTGCTTCTGCTGCTGCTGCTGCTGCTGGGGGTCCATCATGACTGTGTCGCTCGAGATGTGCATGCCTATGGCTCTGCAGACCACGTGCTGTGCAGGCTGCGTGTGTCTGGGAGGGGCCCTTTAAGGGAGCGGCTAGCTGTTGCCCCGGAAGTGCTAGTCCACCCTGTGACCCTGTCTGCAGCTGTGCCTGGCACCCTTATTTCGATGTGTGCTACTTTGGCGTGTAGACGTTCCCTCGCAGCGCCTCTTTTGATGTGGTGCTGCACAACGTCGATGTTGAACGTCGACGTTGCCAGCCCTAGAGGACGTGTAGATGCTATTCATTGAAATAGCCTATTTTGATGTCGCTACATTGAAATAAGCTATTTCGATGTAGCGTGCACGTGTAGACGTAGCTCTGGTGTTCAGTGAAAGTGCCAGACTTGGTTGATTTACATATTGGTGGGCAAGAAGGGAGTGTGTTCAGAACATAATTAGCAGGAGGGTGTATGATAAAGCTGACAATTATTTTATTTCTTTTTCCTGCTTGGTTAACTTTTTTCTGTTCTGCTCCTTCAGGCTCCTTAGAGCCCAATTCTCCTCAGTTCAAAAAGAAGACAATTTGCTCCACTGAAATATCAACTACGTTCATTTTGAACGCTCACTGAATGCCAGAGCAAATTACACTGCTTTATTTCCTATGCCTTTTTATAATTGTTTTCTGATCAATTACATCTGATATAATTACCATATCAAATATTTATTCTTATGACTACATCTTGAATCTCTCTAATCCAGACCTCTCTTGTCCAGCAACAGCCGTAACCCAGCACGATTTTAGTTAGCCAGATGACCATTTATCATGGGTGTGGCCAAATTTCCTGGGGTCCCATAAAGTTTGTTTCCAGTCACCAGTCCTGATTGCCAGTGTTCTGTGATGTTATTTAGCTCTAATTTACCCCTAAATGTCTTCGAGGAACCCAGTAAGCAGTGGAAATGTTGGTAATGTGCTAGACACTACTGACTTCCCATAGTCCAGCAACTTCTCTCATCCAGCACCAGGCAGGTCCTGAGGCTGCTGGATTAGAGAGGTTCAACTTGTACTATGACATTTATCACCATATGGAAAACTGCTCTAAAAACACATGGCCAGAAGAAATAATCTTGCCAAATTTCTCTCAGCATTTTTCCTATAACTTTTGACAACTAAACCTAGGCAAAACTCAAAGGTCCAGATTCTCTTTTTTTGTTAAGGTGATGGTACATCACACAAGTCCAATGAGGTTGACTTCAATCTGCTGATGATGGCCATTCTTATAATGAAGGGAAACTTCACTGTGCTAAATTTGGTTCAGGTGGCTCTGCTTTTGCCTATGTCAGCCTATGCATTGTCCACATGAGCAGATGGGAAAAGTGTGTTTACTCAAGGGTATGCCATGGAGAGACAAAGGTGAGTTAGGGAGGGGTGTGGGACATGGCAGAATAGAATGGAACTCTGCTGTGCCTGGTATCCCCCAAGCATAATGTGTGTGGTCACATGCCAGTAGAATAAATTAGATTTTGAATCTGCATTTGGCAATTGCTCCTGTCCACTACATTCAGGTACAGCTCAGATGTAACAGAACATCCAAGTTAACCAATATAAAGATTCAAGGTTTGCTCGAAAAGGACAATATCCCACATTCTATAGCAAGACAAGACCTACTTAAAATAGGTTTATCTGGATATTTGTGCTGCCTTAATTACCGACTGCAGGAGTGTAATATGGCTTTTCCATACGCTTAACTCATAATCCTTACTATGCATTTCTTTCTTTCTTGCACTGTTAGACATTCTAGTGTGCTTGTCCTGTTGCTTAGGTCAGACACAGAAACAGTCTAGCTTTTCAATGGTGGCGTCTTCATGGTAACATCATTTCAGTCTATTTGGTTCAGATCTTTTCTGACCTGTGCAATGGACGACAGACGCATTTAACTGCTATGTTATTCTTTTTCCAATAAAAAAATCTTTATCTATCACATTCACTCTGTAAATCCAAGCCCCAGTAAAACAGCTGAGGGTGAATAGAATGCTGATAAAATTTCAAGTCTTTTTCGAGAGTCCCTGTGATTCATGTTAAAACTGGGTCATGTGTCCAGTCTGCTTTGTGAGTCCACTGGGGATCTGTATACAAAATTTCAACTCAAAGTGAATTTTAATGGCTAAGTTGTAAGTGCTGACAGGCCTATGATCAGTGTATCGTGAGGATGGAAATCACTAGTCTTAACAATTCCATGTCTTCCCCTGGCCCTTTAGGTGACATTAAAAGGATGTAGCTCCAGAAGTGTATGTGGAAAAGGTTTCTCAATTAAACTTACACTGCTTCACTGGGCTACTTTCCTGCATATTCTCAGACAAAACTACTTCCTCCCATGAAAGAAAGTAGTAGGGGCCAAATGTCAAGCATGCTTAGCTGAAGATAGGAGGAACTGAATCAAAAGAGAAAGAAATCTTCTGTTAGGACCTAAAAAAATTACAGTTGCACATGCTATTGTTCATGCAGCAGAACCCTAATCTCCTTTGGAAACAAGGGACATTAAATTCTCCAGTCCTGTTTATGACAGTGTCCACCATGGATCATACATTGCCATAATAAGACACTGCTCACTGAGAACTTATATAAGGGACAGTTTCACTCTGAACTCTAATTTTCCGGTTTACATCATCTGAGAATTCCCTCTGATGAAATGACAACTCTGTAAATACTGTATGGTATTTCCTCCCCTTTTCCAGTAATTGCTGAACTTAAAAGGGAATATCAGACAAGACCACACTCTAACCTCCAAAAATCCAGTGCCCTGAACACCAGTTTATACCTATAGCACTTGTCTGGCAGTGTATAAGGGATATAATCATGTGTGAAGGGAAGCTATTAAGGGGCACACACCTTCTTGCTTCTTCTTTCAGTCCCATGAGCACAGTTTGGAAGGGTGTGACAGTGAAATTACATATATTTATCTTATTGGTCTGCAATCTCCCATCCTCAAGGAGGGTGTGGCTTTTCATCTATTTTTAATATCAGGGAACCAGTCTAGGACAGAGATGCTAATATGCCAATCAGTCATGCTGTGCTATTACTGAGACATAGGAAGGGGTTAGGTTCACCTGGAAATATGCAGGCATCTCAGCAGGACATTCCAACATTGTTCACTGTTCAAAACATTTTCCTTCACATAGGCAAAAAGAAATTCCATTTATATTTAAACGTTCAAACAAATTATCCGGCCTAAAGCAGAGTAACAGATGAGCAGACAGACATAGACTCAGTTGTTGGAGACGAAACCACTTCAATTAGCTATTAAAAACCGTAATAGAGTGGCTTTGTTTATTTAGACAATTTTAGTAGGACAACTACCAAGGCATCCTTTTGAAGGAAGCAGCTTGATATTAAAGAATAATCAGAACAATTTGATTAAATGAATGGATGATTCTTATCAAAATGGCAAGCAGGAAATCATTCATATTTTATCATCTCCAACCACACCCATTGAAAAGTTTGCATAATAGTGATCAAAATGAAGGTAAAACATTAGGCAGGTGTTCTGTTGAAGTCAAAAGTTATCTCAGGTTTGACACCGGATTCTCTGAGTACAAAATACACTGACAAGATGTCTGTTAAACACAAGCAGTTTATTTCCCGACAAGTTTTAACAAACCCCTTGACTAAAGAGCATGACAGGAAAGTGGCATCTTATGTCCCTTAGGCAAACTGGGGTCCCTGGTCAGTTGTGGACCAGTGGGAGTTCTCTAGTCTTTGAAGGCACCTGCATGGTGGCCCATCAGTGAGGTCCACATTGCATTGGTTTCTGTGTTGGTTATATATAGTTATTCTGCCTTATTACACAATTCTGTTAGGTCACTCATTATCATTTATGGTATTTCCTTAGCTGTCTGTTATTGGTTCTATTACTTCTTGTTCTTTAACCCTGCTTACGTGTTTACCACATCTCATAACACACAAGATTGTGGCATGTTTTTGGCCTTCCTCTTACCTCTATTCACAAATTGTTCTACTACAATGACACCGCTTATCTTGTTTTGTAATTTTTTCCTGAAACTTGTTCCTGGCTCATAAGACGTGTGTGTGTGTGTGTGTGTGTGTGTGTGTGTTGCATGCCTCATTACCCCTCAGATTTCATGTACATGGGCATTAAGGCTTACCTATTTCAGAAGATTTTCTTACTACTGCTCAGTTACACTTTGATGGTCTGTGATTTTGGCCTGGCTCTTTTTATTAAAGTACCCATAAAGAACATGGGAAAGAAGCAATAGATCACAGATTTCTCTAAGCCAAAGTCAGACCCCTGCCACCGAGTGCTGAAGTCAAAGCTGGAGCCCTGCTGTTCATGGTCAAACCCAGAGCCCTGCCTCTCAGGTCTTAAATTATTGGAATTTTAAAAAAGTCACTGTGGGTCTTATAAAATTATAGAATCCGTGACCTCCAAGACAGATTTGTAGCCTTAATTATTATTGCTGCAATATTTTGTCTTACATAGTTTTGATGGTTTGTTGGTAAACTTACTTTTATAACATGTCAACAGTTATATGGCAGAGTGTTCCTGAACAAAGAATTAATTATAAAAAGTAACATTTTCATTTCGCAAGAGTTTTAATTTTCTGATTCTTAGAGGTAGTGGCAACCACTGGAAATGTAGTGTGAGGTTTTCATGATCATCCACTGCTAACCTCAATGCACTACTATTTACCTCATTGCTTTTGTAATCCAATTTATAGTGTAAACTGAACAAATAAGCAGTCCTGAAAAATCTCAGAGACGAACACATTTATTAGGTCATCAGTTGTCTTGGGTAAAATGCACTTCCTCAGATGAATAGAGTAGAAAAACAGAATCCAGGGCTTATATAGTGGGGAGAAGGGGAGAAAAACTTGTTACTGTCACTAGTAAGACCACTTCATGAAGCAAATTAAGCAGGATGTGTCCCATTCCTGCGAAAATCAAAGTGTGGAAATTGCAAACCAGATGGTTTCTGCATCAAAGGATGACTGGACATAAATTCACCATCAGGAATAGGAATACACATAAACCTATAGGGGGACATTTCACCTCTCTGGGCATCTAGGAATGGATTTTAAAACAGCCATTCTTCTACAAAAGAATTTTACCACAAGATTATGGAGGAATACATCTGAACTGGAATTCATTTGCAAACTTGACACATTAAACCTAGCCCTGAACAGAGATCTTGAGTATTTCCCATGCTCCAGTGGAGTCCTAATCTGCACAGCGCAGACTTGAGACATGACTTCTCACGTCTTGCTTCCGACACTCCTGTTAAAACACCCCAGAATGATGTTTGCTTTTTTTTGAAACATTGTCACACTGGTGACTCATTTAGCTTCTGGTCCACCCTTAGATCCCTTTTTGTAATACTCCCTCCTAGACAGTTACTTCCCATTTTGTATACGTGAAACTTCTTGCTCTTTCCTAAATGAAGTTGTTTGCCTTTGTCTTTATTGAACATCATCCTATTTACCTCAGACCATTTATCCAGTTTGTCCAGTTCATTTTGAACTATAATCCCATCCTCCAAAGCACTTGACACCCTTCCTGCTTGGTATCATCCACAAAGTTTATAAGCATAGTCTCTATGCCATTATCTAAATTGTTTATGAAGGTATTGAACAGAACTGGTTCCAAAACTGATCCCAGAAGAACCCCAT
This sequence comes from Carettochelys insculpta, assembly GCF_033958435.1. Classification (NCBI taxonomy): domain Eukaryota; kingdom Metazoa; phylum Chordata; order Testudines; family Carettochelyidae; genus Carettochelys; species Carettochelys insculpta. Next base: position 177,771,307 of record NC_134138.1, read on the forward strand.
TTTTATGCCCTACCAGTAAGACTGTGAACCAGTGATAACTACCCTCTGAGAAGTGTCGTTCAATCAGTTATGCACCCCACCTTATAAGTAGTCCCATCAGGAAGGTTCATAAAGCCAGAGTGGGCCATTTTGACTTGATCAGAACAATGTATTTTGAGGTTTCATTTCAAAATGACCTTTTATCTAGAAATGTATTGAAATTTATATTATAGTACATGACAAAATAAAGTCAACATTGGAACAAAACATTTAGATTCAATGAAAGCAGAATGTCTTGACTAACCTGAAAAATGTTTTCTCAAGAATTTAGTTTTGTAGAATTTTTTTTTTATTTTTTCCAGTTTGAAATGTTGAAATTTCTCATAGAATAGAAATTCTGAGTTTTGACCATCTTTAGAGACATATAGAACAAAACCTACCTTGTAAACAATAAAAGACTTAACAGATTGAGGTTCACATTTTCAAAACTGAATAATTAAGAACCTTACTAGAAATGGCCTGAATTTCAAACTGCCACCAATGAACAAACTATGCCAACTTCCTCTGAAAATGAGGCCTTATCTATTTATATGGCTAGGCATCGACATGTAGGGAGATACGATTGAAAATAGTGGTCTTCCTTTATTATTACTGTCATGGTAATTGGAATTTGTCACCCTGCTTCCATGTCTAAGTGAACTAAAAGGCAAAGACCTGCATTATTGAAATATTGGCTAAATCTAAGACGTGGTAGGAGTAGACCTTCTCTTGCCAAGATTCCCAAAGAGCTATTTTATTTATTACTGCCTTTATAAATTGTTGCTCACCTGTGACACCTACTGAGATAACACACTGATATATTTAATACTGACACCACCAGCTTGGCCTGATTAGCCAACACACTGTGCAGCCAGTTAAAAAAACTGACCTTGTTTATGAGTTTACTACAACTGAGAATTACAAGGTCACACAGAGGCTGTGACTTTTTTTTCTTTTTTTCCTGAAACTCTGGTGGCATCACCGAAAACCACATTGAAAGAAAACAAGACTTATGTGAGGGTCAGGGACACAAGAGCATATGTTTTAAAAAATCACTAGGACAGCCTTGTTATGGCTTTTAATTTGTGACTTTATTTTGCAGAATATATCAATTGCGTTGGAATTTTCCAATGACACAGAGCTATTATGTAAGATACGATGCTAAGCAGACAGTGTTTAACAAACATCGCATCATGTTGTTTAAACAAGATTAGTGAACTTTATATGAGGTTTTTTTTTTTTATTTTCCAATGTATAGATCAGCTGAAACTAAGAGGAATGGATTTATTGTCCCTGGGAGGACTTCAGTTTCATTGATTTATGGAGCTCTAGTAAATGACTTCCTCTTTTAAGAAATGAAGAAAATAGTGTGAACATATGACTCAGGAAGCTTATTTCTTATGATAGCTAATGAAACTTATTACAATGCTAGGATACTGATGTGTACATATGATACATGTTAAGTATTGTATCTAAATATACAAACACACCTGGAAAAGGAAATGCTTTTATGAGCATCTATAAACTTTTTTAAAGTCTATAAAGCATGATTACTGTGCAAACTGCAGGTCACAATAAAATACCTCCGTAAAAATATCAGGACCCAATGCACACCGTTACTTTCTTTAGTACGCTAGCTTTATTAATAGCTTTCAAAAGAAAATACAAGATTAAAATAAGAGCAATATTAAGAAACAAAAATAGTCTCAAATCGTGCAAGGAGTAATGATGAAGGATAGGGAAAGGATCAATGAATAAAGAACTCATAGTATATTTCCCTGGAGAACATAAGAGATCAATGGACTAGTGTAGGAACAGAGTTTTGATTAGTTCCTGAATTTTTATCATCCGTCAAGGACATTTTTTCCCTTGTTGGTAGGGATTGGACAGAAATAGGGTTGCTGTTGGACTTCCTGAAACTCTAAGTGGAGACAGCTGCAGTAAGTGTAGCAGCTCCTTCCTCCCCATCTCAGAGATAAAAGATAATGGCAGTAGAGCCTAAGTAGTGAATCATGGCTCTGAGAGTAAAAAAAGAAAAAAAAAACCACTGTGAGAATAAAAAACTGCAGCACTAGAAGAAATGAAAAAATATATAAATTCAAGAAGCAAACAACTAAATACCCTTACATTTTTCTTCTCACCTGCCAACAGCAAGAGCACAAAGGAAAGGGGGCCCAGGGAAGTGGGCTAATCTGGAAAGATAAGTAGATAGTTTATCCCTTCAAGGGCAGAAAGAGCACACAAAGAAGGACCCTGCCAAATTCCAATATTTATTTAAAGTCATGGCCTCACAAATTCTGTGGTAGGAGAATTTGCTGTGCAATTCACCCTGAATCTCACAATTATTATTTGGGATAAGTTTTCATTAAAAAATAAGCTTACATTTCCAGTCCTCACAGTTGTTTAAAAAATGCTGAAAACAAACTGAGCGCAACCACTGCTGGTTTGTCTGAGTTGTGTGCAATGCACTGAAACTTCCACAACACACCCAACACAGCTTAAAGGTCTGCCAACATTTACGTCAGCTTATAGAGTACAGCCACAGCACGGCCATCTACCATGGTATTAATGGTAGTGTGGACAGTGAAGCACAGCTTAGGTAAGTAGACACAGCAGAGTGCCCTACTTGCCAGAACCCAAAAGTATTTACACTACATGGCTCTCTACGGCTACGTCTACATGTGCAGCCAACATTGAAATAGCTTATTTCGATGTTGCGACATCGAAATAGTCTTTTTCGATGAATAATGTCTACACGTCCTCCAGGGCCGGCAACGTCGATGTTCAACTTCAACGTTGCTCAGCCCAACATCGAAATAGGCGCAGCGAGGGAACGTCTACACGCCAAAGTAGCACACATCGAAATAGGGATGCCAGGCACAGCTGCAGACAGGGTCACAGGGCGGACTCAACAGCAAGCCGCTCCCTTAAAGGGCCCCTCCCAGACACAGTTGCACTAAACAACACAAGATACACAGAGCTGACAACTGGTTGCAGACCCTGTGCCTGCAGCATAGATCCCCAGCTGCCGCAGAAGCAGCCAGAAGCCCTGGGCTAAGGGCTGCTGCCCACGGTGACCATAGAGCCCTGCAGGGGCTGGAGAGAGAGCATCTCTCAACCCCCCAGCTGATGGCCGCCATGGAGGACCCAGCAATTTCGACGTTGCGGGACGCGGATCGTCTACACGGTCCCTACTTCGACGTTGAACGTCGAAGTAGGGTGCTATTCCTATCTCCTCATGAGGTTAGCGACTTCGACGTCTCGCCGCCTAACGTCGAAGTTGGTGCCGCTACTTCGAAGTAGCGTGCACGTGTAGACGCAGCTTACATGTCCAAGCACTGGCTCCCATGTCTATGCTGCTATTTTTAGCAGTGTAGTGTCCTGCTTCTTGCCTGTTCCAGAGTGTTTCTAGAAGAGGTGATGCAGCAAGGAAAGGCTTCGGCAGCAGCTGCTGAAACCTTTCTCCACCACAGCAAAAGCTCTGGCAGTGTGCCTTCTCACACTTACTGTGCTCCCTTTGCACCACTCCAGCGGCAGAAAGACCGGGCCATGACTGTTTTTGTGTTATTGCGTTTGTACAGTGTCCACTACAATAGATATCTCCTTTGTATTAATGCAATTCTGCTAATGAAGAGTCTATATGAACTGTTTAACTGGCATTCTGGGGATACTCCAAAGGTAATGGGAATACCCAGATGATGCGATCAATGCAGTGGCTCTCTACCAGCTTTCTTTCTGCTCCTGGTGTAAAGGACGTTCCTTTGCAGAAAGAAGTATGAAAAAGAATGTTGCTCCCTAACAAGAATCCTTCCCACCAGAGGCAAATGGACACAACAGTCTCTTCCTGCCTTCAGGATTGGGAAATGCAAAGATTTCACAGAACCACTTTGCTTTTCTCTTTTCCATGCTTGTGTGAGTGCAGTGGGAATCCACCAAAGAATTTGTATATTCTATCTATCTATCTTCATTGTTACAGTATTAGCATGATGCACCTAATGGAACAACTAAAGAAAAACATTTTTGGTCCACTTGTATAGAGCTCACTTAAAGTTTGGGTGTGGTATAGTGCCAGACACATTTATCAGACTCCATTTTTTTCCTACAAGCTGGTTAAGTATGCTCTAATTCCTCCACTCAGAAGGCCCAGTGCAGCATTCAGGAAATATTCACCAATACGAAGATGACACAATGGGAAAAGATACAGACAAATGGTTTTATCCAACATAGAGCACACACATTGGGCAAGAGCAATGGGATTTTTTCACACAGAAACCAGATAAATCTATAAAGCCTTGAGCACATGGCTGCTGTTTGCAGGGTCCCTCAGTTGGGACCACGAGTAGTGGGAGGGACTGGGTCCCTTCACTGACCACTGCGAAGACAGCCTAAGCCCTGAGACGGAGATAAGTCTTGTTTAGAGGTCCAGGTGAAAGACAGGATTTGAGGGGTCTCCAGTGAGAAAGCCCTAGGGGCAAAGCTCTATGCAAGGGCAGATGCAGACAAAGCTAGCCAAGAAAGAGGCTGAGAACTGAATGCAGAGACAGAGAGACACGGCTGCAGGCACAGATAATGACAAGGGTACTGTAGTTGACCCTCTTGGACTCTTTTTTTGTTACTCTCCATAGGATTAGTTCGAGAGTTTGACTGTGTGACTTAGTGGGACGGCTGGGCCACTGAAGACCCACCTGATAAGGTTAATTGCTCATAGTGGGCACTGGGAGAAGAAAGAGAATTTGTGTGCTACTGACAGGAGGGGCTCACAAGGGGAGAACATCCCCTATCACATAGGCATTATACAAAGTATTAGCAGGAAAAGGTCTTTGCTACACAGAGTTCATATTCAATATGGGCAGAGAAAGGAAATAGACTGAGGAAGTGAGGCACCGAGAGATTACATGAACCGACTGTGTTGAAAATTAAAATTCTGTGGGAGAGCTCAGAATGGAATGTGGACACCCTGAATTCCATCCCCATTTTTGAGCCTATGCTCATCAGTATAAAAGGTGGCAGTCTTGTTATTTCTATTGGAAAAGAACAAACTGCCCCTTAACCAGCACTGCCCCATGTGCAGGAGCCTCAAGCCAACTTGTGCCACCATTCCTGACAAATCATTCCACCCCTCCAAGCACCAACCTCCCTGCACAGTTAAACACAAACAAATACAAATAAAAGAGGAGAAGGCTAAAACAAAAGATTCCCTGGACTGGTGTGTGTATAACCGACACTTCATAAAGGCCACAAGTGGCCTCTTCAGGATCAGTCATCTTGTGCAGCTCCAAATGTCCCATAGCACCATCTCAGAGGTGACCATTGCTAAGAGGCTCTGGGTAGCAGAGACAGACTTTCACCCGCAATAATTCACCACTAGCACTGCATGGTACCGTCAGGGAGAATGGCTCTCATGCAGTGCTACATCAGGGATAAGGCTGAATCATAAAGGGCCAGTATGGAGGGGAGCGATTTTACAAACCCATCTACATGGTCACCCCGGTCATGTTCTGAAATTCTTTTCAGCAATTCACATTCAAAGTGGTTCCCACCAACAGAAGTGAGGCCTTGAGGGAGGGGCACGCAGGCTCAGGTGCCCTCCCACACTGGCTGCTTAGCATGGGGGAAGCATGCTTGGTAGCCTCTGCTGTCACCACCACACTCACTATGGCTACATCTACACTTGCCCCCTTCTCCGAAGGGGGTATGGTAATCAGGCTGATGGGAGATTACTAATGAAGTGCTGCGATGAATATGCAGCACCTCGTTAGGCTAATTCTCCCCCACGGCAACTTCAAAATGCCAAACTTTGAAGTGCTGGCATGTGTGTAGCCGCCGGCACTTCAAAGTACCCCCGGCTGCACAGCATGTCAGCACTTCAAAGTTTGACACTTTGAAATTGCCGTGGGGGAGAATTAGCCTAAAGAGGTGCTGCATATTCATCGCAGCACTTTATTAGTAATCTCCCATCAGCCTGATTACTGGACAAATGTAGATGTAGCCTATGACTCCCTGCTATTGGCACACTTGGGTTGGATTTGTCCACCATCAAGGCTGGACTGGCCAGATCGAGCGGACATAACTTTGCCCTAAGGAGATTGTGAAATTTTCTTTTCCAAAATCCATTTAAATGATATTCCAGCCTTTGCCCAGCTGACCAAATGCAATCCAACATGGGTTGCTGAAAATGAAAATAGTTCCAAGCCTGCTGACTTTCCCAGCCAAGATCTTCTCCCAAATTGGATTTCAATGCAGCCCACACAAATTCATTAATTAACCTTCATGAGCCTTGGCAAGATACACATGGGATAGAGAAGGGATCTTCTCCCTCAGGCCTGGCCTGAGATACAGCAGCAGGTTTGATAGGGTAAGGAAGGAAGACGTCTTAAGAATCCAGTGAATAATGGATGGAGGGTAGCCAGGAATTCAAGGTAAATTCAGGACCATGGAAATTATTCACAGGATACAATCTATAACTTCATAAAACTTAGCAGCGTAAGTCAAACAGCAGACTGAACACCAGGCAAACGGACTGTCAGGAATCCACTTATTTCCCAAAGAGCTGTTGGATTCAACCATGTTTGATGTTTCCTACTTGTGAGCACTTGAGCAAATGAGGTTTTCTTCACACTAATATTTGGCAACAACTGAATTCATATACATTTCTATTCATCCTGGTATTTATGTACAGCAAATGACGACAGTTATGTGTGAATGAAAAAGTGTTTGCAATTCCTCATTTTCTTGTCAAAAATTGTAAAATCTTTTTCTAAAATGTCCAAATCAGGGAACAGAAAGAGCAACTTCTGACTCAGGTGATCAGTCACATCCCACACACAATAAGCAGAAATCAGTTGCTGTGAACAGGTTACAAAGATTCCATGAAATATGTTTGTACACAATAGTGATCAAATACATTCACAGAAAACAGAATGAATATTAGCAGAAATTAGAAAAATTCTCCAAGAGGAAAATGAACTAAATATGTATCTGAAAGCAACACAAGGAACCACCCTGCCAATCATGTCTCTGAAAGATAATAAAGGCTAGGCCAATTTCATTCCTTTATTTTTATTTTGAAGTAACCTACCCTCATTTATTACAAAAAACTCTATTACATTTAATCTTTATAACTCTGACATTGCACCTCCTTCAGATCAAGTCTGAAAGTATACCTCCCCTCGCCAGTGCACAAGCTTTAAACTAAAGACTTCTACAGAGAACTACCTTTGGTTTACAAGTCAAAACTGAGCTGTGGTGAGGATGATACTTATTAGCAGTAATGTCAACCTTTACCCAGCTATAACCTGACTTTACAATGATGCATTTAGCCATAATGTTACTATTTGTATCTCTATAAACTTAGCTTATGGTGATGTAAATAGCAATGTTAATGGCATTAACAGTAGCACTCAGCAGCATCACAGCTGTTGAGTGCTGCTCTTATGCTATTTCCTTTGCTGTTTATATCACCATAAACTTAGCTGGGTACTCAGAGTTGACTCATTTAGCAAACAAGAAAAATGAAGACCCACGATTTAGATCTAAAGTGGAGCCTTTTATATTGGTGGCTTTATGGTCATTTTGTTCCACTTTCTCTGTACATCCTAGACTCTGCTAGGAAGTCGCTCTGAGCAAAATGTAACTTGCAGGAGCTGAGGTCGGGGGAAAACATTTTTTCTGGGTCCCAACAGCGCTACAAGCTTACCAGGAACAATAGCAATTTTATATTATATATAAATGTAAACTTACGGTCTCCTTGGCAGCGCACTGGACCCACAGTTAACTTGGATTCTGATCCAGATCGGTCAATATCTCCAACCACCACTTGACTCACAGGTAGATGTTCTTTGTAAGACAAGAGCCCAGCATCCTTTCTCCTGAGACAGAGAAAAATCAGAAATATTATAACAGATGAAATATTTACAAAGATTTTTTTTCTCCTGACAGTGGACAAATCACCCCAAGAATACGTGTCCCTGAAAAAGCAATAATTAATGCAACCTTTAAGCTCTGTTGTAAATCCCACATTTGATTAAATACAGTATGTTAATATTCTCATGTGCATTATTGTAAAACAAATATATTCATTTCTTCCAACAAAATCTCTCCAAAATAGTTTCATTGGATTTTTAATTTGGTTTGTAAATCTTTGGTAAATCCTAAAAGGTGTAAAATGGACCACCATGTAATTCATATGTAATTCATATGTAATTCAAATACATATACAAAGGATTCAATAAAGGTAGCTGGTCCCTCCCTTTCGAAAGGGGTACGTTAATGAGGGAGTTTGGAAGATGCTAATGAGGTGCTGCTATGAATATGCAGCACCTCATTAGCATAATGGAAGCCATGCATGATTCAAAAATGCTGTTTTCAGAACGCATGCCGCCCATGTAGACGGAGGTCTTTCAAAAGGACCCCACCAGACTTCAAAATACCTTTCTTATTTGGTTTAAGAAAGAAGGGGCTTTTGAAATCTGGGGGTCCTTTTCAAAGGTCGCTGTCTACACAGGGGGTGTGCATCCCAGAAGCGTCACTTTTGAATTGCATGTGGCCGCCATTATGCCAATGAGGTACTGCATATTCATGGTAGTCCTCATTAGCATCTTCTGAACTCCCTCATTAACATGTCTCTTTCAAAAGGAAGGGGCAAGTGTAGACGCAGCCCCTGTGAGGTTGTCCTCTGTAGTGGAGATGTATTTGTAATGCCTGTTTATTAGGTAAGAATTTGACAACAGCAACTACTTTTGTAAAGGAATGCAGTCAGATTATTTTTTTGTCACAACCAATCAATTAAACTGTATCATTTCTGTGCTTCCCACTCTGAAACTGACCACAGCCCATACCAACTTGGGCAATGTTTTATTGATTGTTTGCTTTGAATGGAGAGGAGCTTTTCAACATCCCCTATAGACACATCTTTCTATTTGCTACAGCTGCGTCCAGTGGGCCCTCTAATGATGTGACACTTGCTCGCAGGATGAATAGTAGGTCCTCGTTTTTAACAGTTTTAGCACATAACTGATGACCACAGGTAAAGAATTGAACTAAAGTCACATGATCCAACCTCAGCATATCGTACAGATGGATAGAAATCCACATTTTTAGTAACCTCACCAATATTACTCAACACTTATGTGAGGTGAAAAATGATTCATGTTTTAAATCAAGTGCCTAAGATGAAAGCATTAGAACAGTAATTGTGACATTCCTTTGAGCAGAAAGCAATAACTGAACTGGCCACGTGGCCACATGTTTTTTCTTTCCTTGAACTATTTTTGTTTCATGCAAAACATACAGGGAAGGTCAGAGCACTCGTATAGTTCCCAGGATGTGAAGGATAATATAGCCATGAATGTAATATCAATTTTTTATAAATATTAATAAGACCAAACTTTTAAAACATGAACAAAGGAAACTCCTAAGAGAGAACAAAACAGTTTGGTCTAAAAGTTACCCAACCTGCATAACCCAGGAAGTGAAGATACAGGTCTCTCTCTTTTTACAGCACTTTTCTAAGTGCGCCAGTGTAGCCAGACATGAACCCCCCGATTTGGCCTTTTTTTCTTCTCCCTCCCACCACTGGGAGAGACAGAGAGAGAAAGAAGCAAGGGAGACAGTTAGCCTTTGATGTCCTGGGAACGCAGGTGTGCTGTCTCGCCCAGCCTCTCTACTATACACAAAAACCAGACAGTGAATGGGCTAGCTAATGGCCGCCCTTCTGGCTGATCTTGGTAATTGACATGCCTGATCACTTCCCCAGGAAGAATGGGGAATCTCCACCCATCACCTCCAAAGGTGCCCAATTGTCCACAATTCACAGGTGCAAATTGAGCTTTGCACCTTCCCTGGGAAACCTGGGTTCAAACACATTCCTCCCGATTGGCCACTTGAGACCAGGAAGAAGCCTACGTGACAAAAGGGGTATAAAAGGGGTTTGGCAGCCCACCCCCCCTTTGAGTTTCAATCACCTACACCTGCTGGCCGGGTCTGGAATTAACTCCCGAGACTGGGGATGCCTGGTTCGTATCTACTTCTTCCCGAGGGATTGAGAGAAAGATTCTGGGTCACACTGGATCTAGGAGGCAGGGGTAAGAATTACACCTGTATTACACTTCTTTCCTATAGGAATTGAGGGAAAGACTCTGGTTCCACCAGGTCTAAGAGGCAGGGGTGAAAATCACACCTGCAACTTGCCTTTCTTGTGTACACATTACTTGTATTAGTTTAAGCTAGCTAGTTTGTCTAAAACTCTTCTTAAGTTAAATTGTATTGTTTCCCCTTTAAAAACCGCGGGTACTAACTGTTTTGGGCTATAAACTGCTAAAAACCATTAGCCTGTCACTCAAACTGTGGGAAGCCCTTACCTTATCTTTAAAACGCCTTTGCCCCTTTGATCTATTAGAACACTGTGATCCTCCACTATCTTTTACATAGAACAGTAGAAAATCATTATCTTGTCTATCAAACCACAGGGGGTCCTTACCTTACCTTAATTGGCGATCTGTGGTCAGCAATTACCTTCTGTAAATATTAGTAACCATGAGAAAAACCATTATCCTGTCACTCACTCGGCGGCCATCTTGGTTTCATTCATAAATTGAGCGGTCAGTTTAAAACCCCCTTTTACACGCGGCAGCCACTTCTGTTGTAAAATCGCTGCCAGCGGTTTCCTATTAACTGTTAGTAAAGTTATAAACAAAAATTCACAATTGTGGTACTTTGATCACTTGTCTTAGTTAAATTGTTTCCATCTTTGTATAAATAAAAAGTAAGAACATAAGAACATAAGAATGGCCATACTGGGTCAGACCAAAGGTCCATCCAGACCAGTATCCCGTCTGCCGACAGTGGTCAATGCCAGGTGCCCCAGAGAAGGAGAACAGAAGACAATGATCGAGTGATTTATCTCCTGCCATCCATCTCCTGCCCTTGTACTGAAGGCTAGGGCACCATACTTTACCCCTGGCTAATAGCCATTTATGGACCTAACCTGCAAATATTTATCGAGCTCTTTTTTAAACCCTAATAGAGTCCTGGCCTTCACAGCCTCCTCCGGCAAGGAGTTCCACAGGTTGACTGTGCGCTGTGTGAAGAAAAATTTCCTTTTATTAGTTTTGAACCTACTACCCATCAATTTCATTTGGTGGGTAACTGTTAAAGCCTCTCTAAATTTAATTTTCCTCTTGTTGCTGTACCCGAACTAAACACAAACCAAACAACCCAGCCTGCCCTGGCTGCTTAGCATAGTTGCTGGTGTGGCATCACCCCCTTTGCCCCACCAGTCCTTTAGCTGGCACCTGGGCATCGGCTCACAGCCAGTAAAGCACCAATAGTTACCACAGACTTTTCAACCTTCTTCCTTACAAATTAATTTGTTTCCTCAACAATAACACAAAACTAAGGATGTTTTTAAAGCCCTAGAAAATACACTGAGTAATATATTGTCAGGAGCGATTGCATTTTGGGAGACTACATGCTCTGAAACCCTTTTCCACTGCAATTTTCAATGACTTTATGACCCTATAACATTAGATTCCTATTATCTATAAAGCAGAGCAGGCATTTGCGTGATCAAGTAGAGCTGGGAGTTTCACAGTAGCACTAATATACTGTCTCCTGTCACATCAGCTATTGAGTCCTTCTGAAGCAACAGAAGATAAAAACTCTTTTAAAAGAAAAGCAATTAAAGTAATTAAGAAAATAACTATCATTTTAGAATGACAGCTCGTTGGAACTTGTGTCTGGTCTCTGTGATGAAGAGAGTAATTAGGGATTTAATTACCACATATTTGAGAAACTTAAATGTTTTCTGAAAACAGTGACTATTTTCTTAAATCTTTATGTTCTTTCCCTTTCACAGTTCCCAGCTTTATTTCTGAATTCTTTATTTCTCCATCCTTTGGTAGTTCCAAGAGGCTGAGAACATTAACTGAGTATGGATGGCCATAGTCCCTTCTAGATTTTGCCAGAGGATACTGCCAGTTGACAAAAAATGGAGAAATAGAGAGAGAGAGAGAGAGAGAGAGAGAGAGAGAGCTCTCATATCCTTTGGGTTTAAATGAGCTTTTTCTGCAGATTCTGATAAACAACAAGGACTTCTACAGGGTTTTCTATCTATATTTTTCAAAGCCCTTTACAGAGCTGGGAGAGTATCGTTAATTTCGGTTTGCAGATAGGAAACAGAAGAACAGGCAAGTTAAGTGATTTACTCACTGGATCTCCTGGGCCTGTGAGGAGAAGAGGCTATGCAGCCATAGCTATGTACCAGACAGAGAAATGTAGGCATGTATGAAAAGATTGTCCAAGGGAAACAGATGAATAGGTACAATAGGGATCAGCAGCAGTGTCACATGAAAGTGAAGGAACAGTAGCAGACATGTAGTAAGAACAGAGAGGCAATAGTTGATCTGGTGGCAAGTCACTGACCTGCCACTTTTAAAATGTGTGGCATGACCTACTTGTGGGAGACTTCACCACTACCTTGCAGATCACTGTTGATAGCTTAGTGGAGCCTGAGACAGAGACCCATGAATTGAAGAGCTATGAGGAGGATTTCTAGTTAGAGGGTCCAGCTATATTGCAAGCTAGGAGCTTTTGATGACTCTACCACAGTCTGACCAGTCCCACCAGCTGGGTATGGCTGAGTCCAACCCAGGGGAAGGAATCTCACATAAGAGTGTGCATGCAGTCTAGATGTTTAAATGTGAAGTTAGCACCTGGCCTACCTCCAAGATAGCAGGACACAGGTATCTTCTTTCCACTGGTTTATTCATATGAGAAAAGGTAGAGATACAACACACAGAAATAGAATTATCTGTTTGCATTCCTTGTGGGACTAGGCAAGGCTGGGGAGAGGCTTGTGGAGCTGTTTGCTTATGTACTCAGGACTGTCCCTCATATCCTCCTGGGTAACCTGCTTTCTTCCCCAAAAGATTTCCAGAATGACAGATTTATTTCCTTTGCCCTGGTAGGACATTTTCTCCTCCTGCTCTGTGATGACATTGTCAGACACTGTTGCAGAAAAGAGGCTAGCAGCATCCAGGCCTGGATGGCTTCTGGATGCCAGCAGCAGCTGTATTCTTTGTGCCTTTGTGACTCTCAAAAGTGAAAAGTCACCTAAATATCAGTTAAATATCAGCTCCACAAGCCTCTCCCCAGCCTTGCCTAGTCCCACAAGAAATGAAAGATCACTACTGCCACTGGAAAATAGTGCCACTGCTTAGTGCCATTGAACCCAACACCACACAATTCCTAACTCTGCCCCTCCCCCTACATACATCAGGGTGAGGTATAACAGATTCTATCACCTCACATGACTGCTTCAAGGCTTCTCTCAGCTGCAGATCTGCACAAGCTTTTTTAATGATCTTTGTGTCTGTTGGTGCAAAGTTTGAAGGCAGCTGCTACATCTCTGTCCTCCAAACTTTCCCCACTTTGCCTCACAGATATTACGTAGGACACACAGGCACCTTTTGCCATTGGAATATTATTTTTAGTGAGATCTAATCTAGTGAGTAAACACCACCGGCATCCCTTTCAACCTACTCCAACACAGGTTTAACTGTCATTCTGTACCAGCTGAGCCATTAGTTCAATCCCTCCTTGGAGATGTAAGATGGTTAGAGTATGTCTTCATAAGCAAGAGTGTACTGGGTAGGCTGGTCCTCCAAGACCACGAGTGGCATTTCAACATTGCTAGTGATAATTCACCCATCAGGAAGAATGTCCATACTTTCTGCTTTGTGAACAGTCCTGAATGTCATTTACTGCCCCATCACTTTTTGGGAACCCCACCACTGCAAATCTACCTCCAATGTCCTGTAGATTGCCTAGAGACACTATCCCATGTAGTAGTATATGACAAATTTGCTCACATACTTACATGATAGTTGCCCATGCTGTAGATTTTCTAATTCCAAAATGATTTCCCACTGATCACTAGCATTCAGCATTACAGGCTTCCACAGTCTGATAGACTCTAGCTTCTCATCTGTCAAGCCAACTCTCACTCTGGTGTCCATGTGTTGACAGAATCTCACAGATTCAGGAATATGGTCTTTTGCATCTGAAAGATTTGCAGTCACCATTCTTTGTCCCAAACCTCCATCATAATGTGATTGCATCCCTCAGCCACAGAAGTGGTGTTTTACCTTTTGCAGATGCTCCATGAATACCACCAACAACCTTGAATTATTTTTTGCTATGCCCCTAGTAATCTGTCCTCTAAGAAACTGCTATAGCCCCGTTGTTGCAGTACCTAATGCTGCTGTGCAAATACCTTCAGATCATTCCTCCTGCATTTAACATATTTATGAAATTATGGCAGCACTGCATGGGCTCCCTTCCTCTGTCATACACAGCAAACAGTGAAAAGTATAGCACAGATTTGTGGGGTTTAAAAAAGGCATGAAAATTATGAGCTATGGGTCAGAAAAAAATGCATGATGGGATTGTGCTTGTTCCAACTCCCCTGTACAACTTGTTTCATGCTTCATGCTTCACAATGTGTTACACAAATTCCCCAAAAGATATTGCATCAAGAGGTGGTGCCTGGCATGCTGGGATACCTGCCCATGGTGCACCATGCTCTTCACTAACACAAGCACTCCTTGGCTGTGGCCACACTTGGCCAAAACTTCGAAATGGCCATGAAAATGGCCAAATCGAAGAATACTAATGAGGCGGTGAATTGAATATTCAGGGCCTCATTAGCATTCACATGCTTCTGGCCGTGGTGCTTTGAAAACGCTGCTTTTGAAAGTGTGCGGCTACACAGGGGTCCTTTTTGAAAGAACCCCGCACATTTCAAATTCCCCATGTTCCTCTCAGCTAAAATCTCCTCTCAGAGGAATAAGGGGATTTCAAAACATATGGGTGCCTTTCAGAAAGGACCCCTGTGTAGACGCACCAAGCTGTGAGTGTTTGAAAGCAGCGTTTTTGAAGAGCTACAGACAGAAGCATGTGAATGCTAATGAGGTGCTGAATATTCATCACACCGCCTCATTAGTATTCTTTGATTTGGACATTTGCATGGCCATTTAGAAGTTTTGGCCAAGTGTGGCCACAGCCCTTGTGATTACTTGCAGTGCTGATGCAAACATTGAACTACGAGCAATATACTAACGGGTGGATATCACAATAACTTGTGTTAACCAAAATTCATAGCGTAGACATGGCCTTAGAAAAAGAACTGACTCGTATTTCAATAGACTTAGTAACTGGAGTTTATTGTGCACACTCAAATTCTTTTTTATATAGTGTGGTGTCGTTTTTAGTCACATGCACTTTTCTTGATAAAGTCAGAACTTTCTAAACCAAAGACTAACTATAGCAGTTGAATTTATGCTATCAGGAACATTCTGCTTCTAGATAGGATAATACTGCTATTTAAAGATCTTGCACATTTCCTCACCCATCACTCCAAAAATAAACCGCACTACGAATAAGGATGAATGATAATATTCCTGTTATTAGTCAAATGAGACTGAAAGAATCTCATCAAATCCTGTAATTATCACGAGATCTTGATAGAATCTCAGTAAAACGTTCATACCTGTAGTGTCCATTCCTATATATACTCTGTGTAAAGTGCAACATGGTGCTTCTGAATGAAAAAGTGTCTACATCACTTTAAAAAATATTGTTTTGATTATTGCACTCAGTTCTTTACTTGCAATATTGTGTGTAAAACATGAAAATGACACAAATTAATATTAAGATTCTATGTTGCTATTGGTTTGCTTATTCTGTTTAACTGAAATAAACAGGCCTAGGCACAGGATTCATTATCTTCACTTTTGCATTCCATTTACTCAAGCTTTGATTCAACAGTTCATTCCTATACAAAAAGCACATAAGCTCATAAGCTTTATGAATCTTAACTAATTTACTGAATAGGAATAGTCTTAAGTGAAGACTTGTTGCTTTGCTGAACTAAAACTTCAGTGCCTAACTTTTTTTTTTTTACTTCATTAGGGTTACCTGTGATCTAAAAATACAAATGTGCAAAGAACAAAATGTCCTGATTATCAATCTGCTGCTAGACCCAACTTTTTAATGATAGCACCTGCACAGTGATCTTTGTATTTCCATAATTTACTTTAGAGAGGTGCAGTGAGGATTACTTTAAACAAATAGCTGTAAATCAATGACTAAAAAAAGCTTTAAGAAGGTACAGCTGTGCCAAATATTTTTTTGTTTTCCTCAAAAAATAGTTCACAAACATTTCATTTAAATTTCAGATGTTAATATCAGAATGAACATTACAGAGAATCCAATGAACTATAGCATTCTGGCAGCAGTCTTGATAATCTGGGAGCTACGTAATTGCTGATAGGTATGCTATAATGCACAGGATTAAAAGAGGGCTAAGCAAATAGACGAATTGGCCTAAGCCTCTGCTCTAAATTTAATGGAAACTTTTTGGAGGATTTGATATAGTTAGCTTTCTAGTTTCATGATAGATCATACAACATATAGTGTCCAAACTCACTCATGTTTTGGGGTTTGTCTTAAGTCTGAATTCAAGTACCCCTGCTACCCTTTTTGGCTGAAATGTTAAATTTCCTCATGCATTGGGGCTGTTCTGGAGTGAGAAATTCTCACTAATCTCCTGCCTTTTCTTTCACACCTCAGAAAGAAATGATGCACTATTTTGAAACATCCCTTACTCCTCCTGTAACAAGGAGTACAGGGATGCCAAAATAATGTGCCTGTTATTTCAAAAAATATTTCAAAATAACGGGTGTGTTTCAAAGATACCTAGGTATCCTGAAATAACTCTGCCGTGTAGACATAGTTTCACTGTATGATATTTTCATTAAAATAAAGTAAGACAAAGTCTAAATTCTGCTAACAAACCTGGCTACACTGTGCATAAATGTAACATTCTGTAATAAAATTGATTGAGTGAGGAGGCTGAAGGAAATGATGCCCATAAATAGTCCCATGAGGCACATAATGTACCAATTACCATCTAAGTACACAATATGAGGCATCTCAGTATCACCCATTGTGAAGTTCAGTTGCACAGAAAATGGGAGCTTGCTCACAGTAGATCTCTTATGTTACAGTTAACTTAAAGTTATCTCCTTCCAAACTGGCCAATATAAATTAAGCATAACACAGAAGGCATCATTCATGTTTTACATCTAAGGTTGAGATTTAACTCTGCTTCTTCTCCTCCCACTCTCTCTCCTCCTTGGCCTTAAAGCTACGAAAGCTTTAAAATTACATTCAAAAATAAATTTTCCCCCTTGGACACCTCTCCAATCTCATTATAATCCCATAACATTAACTTCGTTAATTAAATACAGGTTAATTTAAAATTATTATAAACATCCTTATGAGGATTATTCACTTTAATTATGATTAGAAAAATGAATATTTGATGAACTACACAGTATATTATTCATAAACTCAGTAATAAAATTCATACTACTACTGAAAGAAGTTAATAACTTTTTGTTTTTATTACAAAAATCACAGATGTCCAGTATATGTCGGGACGTATGAATCTATATCTCACATTCCAGCACTTGGGGGTAAGGGGAGGGAATATACAATTGAACTGGATCATTTCATCTTCAAGGCAGGCAGACTGGGAAATCTAGAATTCCATTTAGGATTAGATCACTATATTAACTTTTGCAACTTGACACTGAGAAAAATCACACAGTGCCTAATCCATTGCTTTCCAGTTCTCTGCCTGACAAGAGATGAATGATGGGACAAGCTATAGAAATTCAGATTTATCCTGGTCCCCTGGCTGGTGGGAGAAATGGAGCCTACATGCCTGAGGAGTGAGAAGCTTGCTTCCCCTACATAAATTCTGTAGCTGGCTCTGTAGTTGCTGTTAGCATGGGCCTGTGCCTCATGGCTGTTGCTTGGTAGGAATGTTGAGATCTCACCTTGGAGGAAGACTTCAAAGGGGACCTGTAAGACTCTGAGTACCCTAAAAATTGGAGGATGACCATGACACCACCTTGGGCTCTGGCACGACATTCCTTCCAGCAATGATGCTCTCCTGAGCATAGAACAAAAATACTGATGCCTAGGATTCTGTGACAAACTCAGTGTCCTCTCTCACATGGCAAAATATGGAGGGCTAGAGCTGCCTGGCCTTTTTGTAGCACTCTCTGTTCTTAAGAGTTCTCTCAAGGCAAACTTCAGAACTCTGGGAACCATCTTCTGAGGGATCATGAGATCCTCATCCTTTCACAACTGCACATCTAGGGTAGTCAAAGGTGGAGCCGAGAAGGCTTACCACAATGGGATTGATCCCTTCTACCTGTTGATCCTCACCATTTGTCTCCATTCTCCGCTTGGTCTCTGCCTCAGTGGTGGGGCTTTGCATGTGGGAAACACCACACGCTTGGTGTCTGTTTGGGGCATTGCTTGGGGAGAAGTGCTGCATCTTGTGGGGCTATCTTCTCTCCCATTTGTGTAAAGTGAAAGACCACCCCTGGAAGCACAGCCCTTCTCTGTGGGCCAAAATCAGGCAAATGAAGATTACATAGGGAAAGGAGGGCAGGAAGGGGTAGTTACAGACTGGCCCCCACCAGTTTTCCAGTCGCTCCAATCCTGCAATGTCACCATAACAGCACAATTATCACAAGAAAGGTGAGGAGTAAAATACAGACTCTTGATTTCAGAAGAGCAGACTTCAACTCCCTGAGAGAACTGATGGGCAGGATCCCTTGGGAAGCTAATATGAAGGGGAAAGGAGTTCAGGAGAACAGGCAGTATTTTAAAGAGGTTGTATGGAAGGCACAGGAACAAACCATCCCAATGTGCAGTAAGAAAAGCAGATATGGTAGGCAAACAGATTGGCTCACAAGGGAAACCCTTGGCAAGCTTAAACTCAAAAAGGATGCATATAAGAAGTGGAAACTTGGAGGGGTGACTAAGAAGGTGTATAAATATATTGCTGGAGAATGCTGGGGGTAATCAGTAAAGCGAAAGCACAACTGTAACTGTAGCTAGCAAGGAATGTGAAGGGTAACAAGAAGGGCCTCTACAGGTATATTAACAATAAGACAATTATCAGGGGAGGTGTGGTGCCGTTACTGGATGGGGGAGGTAACCTGGTGACAGATGATGGGGTAAAGGCTGAAATACTCAATACTTCCTTTCCCTCAGTCTTCATGGACAAGGTCAGCTCTCCGACTACGGCACTAGGCAATGAAGTATGGGAAGGAGGTGGGCAGCCCTTGGTGGGGAAAGAACAGGTTAAGAGCTATTTAGATAAGTTAAATGCACACAAATCCATGGGTCTGGATTTAATGAATCCAAAGGTACTGAGGGAATTGGCAGACGTTATTGCAGAGCCTTTGGCTATTATCTTTGAAAACTCATTGAGATCGGGTGAGGTTCCAGATGATTGGAAAAAGGCAAATGTAGTGGTCATCTTTAAAAAAGGAAAGAAGGACAATCCACAGAACTATAGACCAGTCAGCCTCACCTCAGTCCCCAGCCTCACCTCAGTCCCCAGAAGAATCATGGAGGAGATCCTCAAGGAATCCATTTTGGAGCACTTGGAAGAGGGAAAAGTGATCAAGAATAGTCAACATGGATTCACCAAGGGCAAGGTGTGCCTGACCAATCTGATTATCTTCTATGATGGGGTAACTGGCTGTGTGGACATGGGGAAGTTAGTGGATGCGACGTACCTTGACTTTAGCAAAGCTTTGGCACAGTCTCCCACCACATTCTTGCCCATAAGTTAAGGAAGTACGAACTGGATACATGAACTGTAAAATGGATAGAAAACTGGCTTGATGGATGGGCTGAATGGGTAGTGGCTAATGGCTCAATGTATGGTTGGTGGTCTGGTTTAAGTGGAGTGCCCCAAGGATCAGTTCTAGGGCTAGTACTCTTCAACTTCTTTATTAATGACCTAGATGAGAGGATGGATTGCACCCTCAGCAAATTTGCAGATGACACTGAGGTTGGGGGTCAGGTATTATATTATAGGTTACGGATAGGGTCCAAAGTGACCTAGAAAAATCGGAGGATCAGGCCAAAAGAACTTTGAGGTTCAACAAGGGCAAGTGCAGAGTCCTGCACATGGGATGGAAGAATCCCAAGCATTGTTACAGGCTGGGGACCAACTGGCTAAGTAGCAGTGTAGCAGAAGAGGACCTGGGGATTACAGTGAATGAGAGGCTGGATATGAATCAACAGTGTGCCCTTGTAGCCAAGAAGGCTAATGGCATATTGGGGTGCATTAGGAGAAGCACTGCCAGCAGGTATAGAGAAATTATTATTCCCCTCTACTTGGCACTGGTGAGACCACATCTGGAGTATTATGCCCAGTTCTGGGTCCCCCCCAGCATAGAAAGAATGTGCACGCATTGGAGAGGGTTCATCAGAGGAAACAAAAATGATTAGAGGGTTGGAGTACATGACCTGTGAGGAGAGGCTGAGAGATTTGGGCTTATTTAGTTTGCAGAGGAGAAGACTGAGGCATGATCTGATAGCAGTCTTCAACTTTCTGAAAGGAGGCTCTAAAGAGGATGGAGAGAGACCAGCCCTGGAATTCTATGATTCTATGAATTACTATAGCAGGATCTCCTGTCTCCTTATTAGAAGGGAAGAGAGCAAGCTGCCAATCTGAAGGGCTCTTTTATCGACTTGGCCTCTTTCTATGTCTAAAAATACCATACATTCAACTGTAAAGTTTACATTTGTTTCATATATTTATACATATCAGACAACTTTAGTAATAGAAGTATTTTTACATGTGCAGTAAGCATGGTTACATTATATAATTAATACGTATGTTGATGTTTTATTACCAGAGCTGTACTGCAGTAAGATATAACCAAAGATAATAAATAAGTCCCTTGCTGGTATCTATTTTCTAATTGTAGGCAAACACTTGGATCTTCTGCTACCAAAATAGCTTGTCACATGTGTTTTAGGCAAGAATTTATATGGAAAGATTATATGCATTGGAAGAAATGTTAAAAACTTGAGAACAGCAGCTTGCTGCTCGGAGGTTTCACTTTTGGTAGTTGTTAACAACTTCGTCGGTTTTATTTCATGCAATTGAAGGAGCTAAATAGAAATAACGGCTATGCCAAGAAAAACACACATGCAAATCCACTTACTTAAATGAGGTACCTAAGCACACAAGTCTGTGAAGAATTTAGCACAGAAAGTTTAATAAGCAACACTTTCTCCAACTTGAGAATTTTGTGAACGTTTAGTAATTTTAGCATCCATCATTTCTCCCATCATTTTCATTGGATACCTGAACATTCAACCTGAAGCACTACTGCTCCCACTTATCCCAAGAAGAAGATGAATAGCCAGGATAGCTCCCTCTTCCATCCAGCCATGCTCCACTCTGTATTTTCTTTGCTTTTTTTCATTCAAACATTTCAATCTTGTTTTTTTTCTTGTACCTATTTATCATATGCCATTTTTGTGGCTGGGATTTCTCTATCCTCTACTGCTAGAACAGCCCACTGATGTGTCTTTTGCCCTCCTATATTTCTTTTTTATTCTTTTTGACTTCTTACAGAATACACCCTTGGATATCACATCTATGTATACTTCTATGAAACTCAACCCTACAGCTTCTTTGTTTTGACACCTCCTTCTTCACTTTCTTCATAAATATTATTATCAGCTCCCGCTCTTCCACAATTTAGGATGTCAACTTTGCATATCCCAATATTATTATTTGTGTCATTGTTGAGAAAACACACTAGCCAAAGTAAAATCAGCTCCATTTGTCCCCTGCAAGCGTCTCTCATATTTGTGAACACAGGTGATTAACTTCATCACAAATACCGTTTTTCCATCATAATTTCCTAGATGTAATGGTGACGTCAACTGAATACGGAGGGCCAAATGCACTTCTACTTTGTGCTGACTTCTGACCAATTTAGGAAAAAGAAAAAAAGCAAGCCTGGTTCTCAGAGGCAGGAAGGACAGCAGGACTATGATGCTGTGGTACAATGGCAAATGATAAATTCCTTTCTTGTTGGTAGCTAGGTCTGCATTAGTGCTGCTCCCAGAAGCACCAAGGTAGAGGCAAATAGGTTTGGAGTCAGCTCATCCTTCCAGCAGCGTCAACTGCAATAGCTCCAGTACCTTTTGCCTGGAAGGGAGCTATAAGTAGGTTGGTCCTGTCTTTCAAATGTAAGTAACCATTTCTTGTGATAAGCACTACTTGTGAGTTTGATTTTTACTGTTTTGTTTTTCTTTACCCTGATGCTAAATTAAGTGCAGTCAATGTTGTTTCAGGAAAGTTTGTGAGCACCCCACTACGTTAAAGAACTTCTCATATCAGCTGATGTTTGAGCTCCTGTAATATCGTTGTTGGGCTTGAATAATGATAGCGCTTGCTACCAAATAAAATATTATCTAATGAGAAAAGACTTGGGTCCTCGAGCCACAGCGGGCAATGGATGTGAAATGCTGTTAGTTTCTTGACTGATTGTTTAAAATTCATTTAAGAGAAGCAGAATTACACAACTTCAATAAATCCATACCTTTAATATACTGTTTCACTTTCTTGGCTCCAGACCGTATGCAGGTCCATCATGGGTCAGGGTGCTAAACCAATTCTCCTTAGGCTACCTGGCTGCTTGAACCCATCTGATGACAGTTTGCTGCCTAGAACCATGAAATTATCCATGACTTCCATGATTTATCCAGAAGTGTAGAGGTCTTTTATCACATCTTCTCAGTACGACTCAGAATTTTCGTTTGCTCTCTCAGAAAAGTTCAAATGCTTTCTAAGATCCTGTTCATCTTAACTAAAGAAGACAACATCACACACATAATCCAGATTGCTAAAAGACTCTGAGCTGACAATTATATTTGCTGAGGTTCATTCAAGGAGCCAACCCATTATACAGCAGAATAGGGCAAGGACCAAGACACATACCGGCTGCTTCTGCTCCCCATCATCTAGGTGGTCAGAAAATGAAACCTGTCAGACTTATGGGCTTCCAATGCACCCTTTCCTGTGTCATTATTCAGACCATTACTGAGCCCCAGGTGGATCTTGGGAATACTGATGCCTTGCAGGGCTTTCCACAGAGAAGTTTGTTGACAGACATGAAAGCTGTCTTTAGGTCTATGTATGCTGTTGTCAAAGGCTGGTTAAATTCATAATGGATATCAGTAAAATATGGAGGGCAAGTATAGTATTCCTTGTAGAGCACCCAGAAGTGAAGACCATTTAAAGTACACCTCGTGGTTCAGTGATTATGCAGCAGGGTCTGGCAGCACACTTATTTCTGTTTTTGTTATAGTTGAATGAACAGATGTGCATCTACCCAAAATCCATGGTCAGGGAGTGCATCTATTGCTAATGTGTCCAGATCTGGGCATGGAGTCAGTTCAGGATGGTTAAATGCAATCTCATAATATTCTTCTTGTGTTAAGTATATTTTGCCATCAGCCTTGTTTTACCAGCACAGATCCTGTACAAAGTCAAGTGTTAGAACTAAGTGACTGAAGAGCTTTGAATGAGGTCACACTTTGTCAGATCTCACACCCTCTTCTGGCTCTTTTGCAAGTGCTTAGTATAAACTTCACAATCCACTTCTGTCCTCACTCAAAAAACACCCTGTAAACGTTTACAGTCAGCAGCATCATGACACTGTCTGCATTCAGATTTCTTTTGCAAAATTTGAAATATGTCATTAGATATGCAGGAGCACCACTTACAGTGTTTTAGTTCTAGGCTGGCATCTATGACTTCTCAGATGCCTATATTTATGGCTATTTAGACCAATTGTGTGTCATCCAGGAGAGCACCAAGCACATTCCATTTGTTTTCCCTCTGTGACAGTGTACTTGTTAGCCAATGCTAGATTTTTCTCAGATGCCTTGTGCCTTATGTATCTTTGCAGATGCATTCTTGTGTTGAAATCAGAGAGTGATTACTGTTTTAGCAACAAAGAAACATAGATTGGTAGTTGCCAGAACTTCTGCACCTATGTCGCTGGAGGACTTTACCCTTATTATAATTCTAAATGAGTATATGGTCAGCTGCTCCTTTGTCGGGCCATTATTGGCTATGCAGGTTTTCTAATAGATAGCTAAGCAGCTAAAACAGCTTCCAGTTTTGGTAAATGTGAGGCATGCAAAAAGAAAGTAATTGCTATTGTTCTAGAGCACAGGGAGCTGAGAATAGTTTTGAAGCCATTACTGGGAAAACTCAGGGTGGGGTACATACAATACTTTTTGTGTGGCAAAACAGATAGTGTCACTGCTGCTAGTTGCTCTTAGAATTCATCTTTATTAGCAGATGTAGCTTCCTCAGTTGGGCTATGTCTACAGTAGAGCGATCTGTCAACAGACGTTTCTGTAGGAAAATATCTTCCAACAAAACTTCTGTTGACAGATTGCATCTGGACTGCAAAGCAGATCAAAAGAGCAATCTGGTCTCTTGACAGAATGGCCAATCAGAAGCACATCAGACAGGGCTACCTGGTGTCCTAGAAGCTCTGTCTGTTGACAAAGGGCCCCCTGAAACCTTCTGACCGGCTTTCTGTTGACAGAATCTGTTGACAGAGGCATTCTGACTCATGGGGGAGCAGCTGACTGCCATCTACCAAAGTGTTGCATACTGTTGATTGACTGCAGACAGAATGCCTTGGGAATCTGGACGGTCCATAGGTTTTGTCAACAACACTCTCTAGCGTAGACATAACCTGGGGATGAAGGCTATGACTGTCAGCTGCCCAGGATTATGGCTCAACCTGAGACATAGCAGTCAATCAGAGATAGGTCACCACACTGAAAGTAATATATTAGAAAGTGGTCAGGGAATGCTATCCAGCCCATTAACATTGCTGGTTCCTCTAGAGCATAATAGACTTGTGTCCTCCATAAAATGTTGGTCGTTATTCATGAGTCTTGCTTCAGTCATGCTGGCAATTGTAACATTTATCTTTCCAACTCTCAGACTAGAGAAACTTGGCACCTGCACCTAGTTTGAGGTTAGTATATTGTAGATGACAAATCTGGTGGATTTTCTCACAACAGTTATGGATGCCAGAGAGTTTGTCCTTAAGTATGGACTATGTAGTATTGGATGCCCCTTGATTCATTCTCTCCCCTTGTGACAGGAGAGACCTATATTCAAACATCTTCCCTTATATTATGTCATTCCAGATGTATTTGAATGATCTGTGATTAGCAATAAAGTTTTTTTTAATTTAAAGTGATTACTAAATGAAGCCTCAAATCTGCATTACACAAATCAATGATGATTACATTTGTTTACTCACTTGGAAGAATCTCTGCACAATGTACTGTAGTCAGATAATGCAGCCTTTGTTTCTTTCAAGAGCTACACATGGTAGATTCAAACCCTAAATTACTCTGTAATTGGCAGGGAGCAAAAAGCTATTTCAAGTCCCATGCTACACCAAGGCCAAATGGAAGAAGACATTTATAATGGAAATGATGGGGGGGAAGCGTAGTTTGAAGGATTGTCTACAAATTGAACTATAAACATAATGTTGCTGCGTCTATTGAGGAAGGAAAGAGGTTTCTGCTATCACGGAAGTGTTTTAGTTACTAGAAGAATCAAATATCCATTTTTACAACATTTTAAATGTTTCCTCATTCATCACAAATAGTTATTTGGAATTGAATGCTCCAAGACTTGTAAGCACATTTAATTCAATGGCACAGTAGAAAGGTAATTAAAAGATGTGTTTTTTTCATTATGTAAAACAGTCTGCTATAAAGCACAAGCAAAACACAGATACTTGTCACATTCTCTCTGCTTGTAAACATGAACATATGGGTTTTAGAATTATTTTTGTTTCAATTACGCTCTTTTTTTTAAGCAGTCTTTTCCAGCAAGCAGATGACCTTGTTAGAAAAAAATGAAATGCTGCCTCATTCATGTGTTATGATATTATGTATTTTTTATGTTTTCAAGACACTTCCCCCCACATTTTGTGTATGATATCATCAACACCTTGGTGAAACCACAGTGCACTAATCATCAGATTCACAGACATTTAAAAAAGACATATTAACTTAACATGTGAGTGTGTCTTTCACACAGGTGGAATTTGCATTGCTGTTCTCTCAGAAAGGATCCAAAAGAAAGACATTAAAAGACTGACAAAAATGTCAAGACAGGTTAAGTGACTGAAAAAAAGGACTTCATCTAATTGCAAATGTAACTATCTGTATGTACTTGTTCTAAACCAATCTCCAATTTAACAACGTTGGGCTATTCCCTGCAACAGACATTATTCAGGAAAATCTCTCATTGCCTTGTGTCAGTTCATTAGCTTGGGAGTTTTCTTCAAGCATTTATCTTACTGAAACAAACAAACAATGAGTAAAATTTTATAAGCCATCTTATCTAGCTCTAAATCAACACTCACTAACTAATTTGGTGGGTTCCCAATGATATTTCTTTTTCTGAGCCAGGCAATTTGCAGGTGCAGGTGTGGAAATAATAAATTAGCAGAAAAATACATTTTGGAGAAACAAACTATGAATGAATTTGGGTCAATTTGGTGGAACAGTTTCAGCTAAATATGTGTATGGGGGAACATCAACATTTGATTTTGAAGTCATATTTCCGAATCAGCATCCAGTTTTAAATGCCATTTTGAACTGATATTTTGTTTTGAAATGTCATTTCAAATATTATTTGAAATGTTTTGTTCAACCTAACCAAGTTTGAAAAATGAACCAATTGCCTCCCCCATCTGTTTCAAATCACCCTCTGAAGGAAAATAGCCATTTTTTGGAAGCTCTGGTTATTCTCAGCTTCTGAATCTCTCTTTTACATACATTTGGATTGTTAACTTGGAAGTGCTCAGTGACACATTAGGTACACTCAGCCTTCTTTTTGGGCCGGTCTACCCAGGACCAGCAAAAAACGTTCAGAAAGGTGTGAGCTGTCCCGTGTCAAGCAAGATGTAGTAACTATGGAGGGCAGGATGTTAGAGAACTTTACAAACCATACCCCTCAAAGTGCTTTGCCATGCAGTGCAGACAAGCTCTTTAGTTCTCACCAACATTTTCCCTAACAGACACCCATTTTCACTCTTTTTTGCAGAGTTAACTGTGTTACTACCATTGTAATATTGGGGTCTCCTGTCAGTTATCTGGAATTCTATCAGACAGGCCTATGCTTATACTCAAGCGTATAGGATACTAAGAAATATTGCCCTGCTAGGCAACATTTATGCATGAGTTGGGCAAATAGTTTGTCAAGAGTCAGGCCACGTTTTAATTGAGGTAGTTGTGCACCACCTATCTTTCCCATTTATAATCATACAGTCACCTCTCCCATTCATGATCCCAGTGGCAAAAACAGTAATTGCTGTCATGGGGGACAGCAGCCTTTCTGAGGCGGAGTGCTGAAATTTGACCTTTGGACCTCTATATATGGACCGAGGGCTGGTGGTATTTTTCAAAGTCACTAATAGTGCTACTTACAATGGCTTTATTAACGAATAAAGTAAGCTGCAGAGTATTATCATTTAGGTGGTTGTTGGTAGCATTAGCTGTATTTTGTTGATCTACAGATGGCATGGCTTTGAGCAAGCTCCCAGTTGCATGGGGAGGATGGATGTAGCTGATCTCTTGCCTTGCATGATGATGAAAATCAGCTTGCGTGCCACTCTTGGCACTCGTGTCAGGGGGTGCTGACCCCTGGCTTATATGGAAGAGTAATATTAGGAAGGTATTTAGTGTACTTTTACATGATTATAGTTTAACAGCTGGGAAAGCTGATGCAGAAATGCCTAACATGGTAAATGTTAGTGGGAAGGGGATAGGTTTAAATACAAAAAGAAGTTAAAAATTATTTTGAAAAAGTAGATGTCTGCGACTCACCAGGGCCTGATGAAATTCATCCTAGAATACTTAAGGAGCTGATAGAGGATATACGGGAATCTTTAGCTATCATCTTTGAAAAGTCCTGGAGGTTGGGAGAGATTCCAGAAGACTGGAATAGGGCAAATATAGTGCCCATCGATAAAAAGGGAAAAAAGAACAACCCAGGAAATTACAGACCAGTCAGTTTAACTTCTGTGCTGGGAAAGATAATAGATGAAGTAATTAAGGAATTCATCTGCAAACATCTATAAGAAAATAAGGCGCTAGATTACAGCAAGCATGGATTTGTGAAGAACAAATCATGCCAGACCAATCTAATAGCTTTCTTTGACAGGATAATAAGTCTTGTGGATAAGGGAGAAACAGTGGACGTGGCATACCTAGACTTCAGTATAGCATTTAATAAGAACTCACATGATCTTCTTATCAATAAACTAGACAAATACAACTTAGATGGGGCTACTATAAGGTGGGTGCAAAACTGGCCGAATAACTGTTCTCAGAGAGTAGTTATCAATGGTTCACAGTCATGCTGGAATGGTGCAACAGGTGGGGTTCTTCAGGGGTCTGTTTTCTATTCAATATCTGCATCAACAATTTAGATATTGGCATAGAGAGTAGATGATACCAAGCTGGGAGGGGTTGCAATTGTTTTGGAGGATGGGGTTAGAATTCAAAATGATCGGGACAAACTGGAGAAATGGTCTGAGGTAAACAGGATGAAGTTTAATAAGGACAAATGCAAAGACACAGGAAGTCATTCTTCCACTCTTCTCAGCACTCGCTAGGCCTCTGTTGAAATATTGTGTCCAGTTCTGGGCATCACATTTCAAGGAAGATGTGGAGAAACTGGAGACGATCCAGAGAGGAGCAACAAGAATGACTGAAGGTCTAGAGAACATAAGCTATGGGGGAAGACTTAAAGAACTGGCCTTGTTGAGAGAAGAGAAGACTTAGAGGTGACATAATAGCAGTTTTCAAGTAACTAAAATATGGCTGCAAGGAGGAGGGGAAAAATGATTTCCTTGGCCTCTGAGGATAGCACAAGGAGCAATGGGCTTAAACTGCAGCAGGGGAGGTTGAGGTTGGACATTAGGAAAAACTTCTTAACTGTCTGGGTGCTTAAACATTGGAATAAATTGCCTAGGGAGGTTGTAGAATCTCCATAACTGGAGACATTTAAGAACAGGTTAGATAGACATCTACCAGGGATGGTCTAGAGGGTGCTTGGTCCTGCTGTGAGGGCCAAGGAGTGGTCTCGATGACCTCTTCAGGTCCCTTCTAATTCGAATGATCTATGATTCTAAAGCAGAAGAAGCTAGTATATAACTAGTTAATTCTCTCTAAACAACCAGTAAATACTCAGGGGACCAGCAGTAGCTCACAAACTAAACTTTAGAAGTCTGTATTTTATGTGGAAAGAAACACACACAATTATATGCATGCACTCTCCATCAGAGAACTCACTGTACTCATGCAAGTAGTGTGCACAGACAGTTGGATCACAGCTGAAATTGACAGTTCACAACTGAAGCCCTGTGCATCTCTAACTCATGTGAACCTTTTCATGGATTGCAGGGGGAAGCGTATTAGGCCAATGAAGCTTCAAAAAAAAAATCCTCACAGCAACATTTGTGGCTTTGCCATAACAACTACTATCTAAGGGATTAACTCTACCTTATTTGTGTTCATATGTGTTGCGTGTGTATGAGAGAGAGAGAGAGAGAAGCTACCTTCCAGTAGCTGATATTTGTCAGACGTTAAAATATTTCTGCTTTTTCTTCTGGTGATCTGACAGCTATATCTGTCGTACTTTGCATCAAGGTTCCATTCATTAATGGTTGTAAAAAGGTGAATACAAGAGAAACAGAGATTATGAGCATGTGCCAGACAGAAGTCTGTGTCTTATATATATTTTAAGTACACATGCTCAAACCACAGGATTTCTGGTTTGTCAAAAATTTCATGTTTTTGAAATTTGGTGTCAGTCTGAATATCTGGAAACACTAACTCATGGTTTTCCCACAATAAAATCTGCTCCTGAGAGCTGGTGAGTTTTACCGCTCTAATTAACTGACAAGAATGTCTATTTCACTAGCTTCCTGTCAGGAAACCAGCTGGTGTGGGAATCTGGAACTTCTGAGTTCTTTGGCCCATAGCAGTTCACAGGACAGGGTGTTTGGAAGCTAACACAGTCCAGGCTAGAGATAGGATTGTCATGCTTTCCAGGCTCTCTACTCCAAAGCCAGGGTTTGATCCCCAGTTAGCTCCAGGTTCCCAGGCATCCAGAGCTACAGCAAGAAAACCCTGGCATGGCAGGATTGGCTGCCCTGGAGTGAGTGAGACCCTGGAAGGCAGGTGTCTTTAACAGGTGAGTGAGCTGGAAACCTGGCAGGCACAGTTACAGCAGAATCTTGCTTTGGTTTGTGCCAAAATTTCATTGCACCTGAGATGTCTCCACATTTGTACTTCTGCATTTCGAGTGGCATTTTCAGATGAAACCCTGTTTCATTGGAAAATTTCTGACCAGCTCTAATTCTATGCATGTCAGTAGAGAGTGCTATAAATGGTGATAAGGCAGGATTTTCAGCAACCTACTGACCTTTCGCATGACATAATAATTGTTTAAAGATTTATTTAAACATTTATTAATCAATTGCTACTCTTTGTAAATCACTTTTAAACTAAACATTAATATAAAGTGCTACAACTGCTACTTCATTCATGGTTTACAGGGCAATATGCATCAATGATTAGAAGCAAGCATTCTTTTAAAAAGCCTTTTGAAACCACTAAAATGAAAAACATATATCCAACGTGACTTCCAAAACGCCTTTTACTTGTAACATTTCCACATACCAGCTCTTCTTTGAAGCAGTCAATTTATGCTGTAATAATACCCTTAACAATTGTTCCTGTGCCAGTTTCTCTCATCCCCATTCTCCTGGGCATGGAAAAAAATCAATTTTAGAAAAGCAGAAGTATAGATAACAAAATTTTGCAGCCCACTCACATCTGTATTTTCTTGAGTTTAAATCGCTATGCAATTGAAATTTAAATAAAAGCATATGGCCTGATGGATCTATTGTGTATTATTTAGAATTTTATACTTGGGTAAAAACCCTCAAGAAACTGTAAGTTATCTTGTTTCCCAGGAAATCCTGAATGACAGAAGACAAAGGTTCAAATTCATTTAATCATATTTACAAATCTGCAATAAGTATGGAATAAGGTGTGGCCTCTCACTGAATGCACATGGAAAAATAACCCCTGGTTAAATACAGGATTTTATTTCAGGTCTCCTGGTGTAAATGTATGGCTTATGAAGGTGACAGGACCTTAATATCAAATGACCTTTCGAGCATTTCCTGGGTTTGAGGCTGTGAGTGCTGATGGCGAGGGAGAGAAACAAACTTGTGAGCAGAAACTATGAGTCATCCTTATCGTGCTTTATAGATTGTGCCCAAACAATTCGAATTGACATTACGTATCCAGATTAACATAAGAAATGTGATCTACAGTATACATGGAATAGCAACTGATATTAACAAAAGGGGTAATGCTGATCATTAGGTGACCCTACACACGCACCTAAACTCTGGGAAATTTATACATTTTTGGCTGCTGCCTGTCTCTTACCCCAATAATATAGAGCACTGGTTGCTAAAATATCTCAGAAACTGAAGCACTGACTATTATTTTAGAACATGATTTGAATAAAGCTGCTTGACACTTCTACAAATAAAGGTATATGACCTATGGCACTTTTCCCTTAATGACTAGAGGTGGGTCCAAGATGCAGAGTTGGAAGGTGGCGTTGAATTTTACCTAAACTAAAGATTACACCAATCCAGTGCTTTACTTTGGTCCATCATAAAAAAAAACAGCAAATAGTAAAGTTCAAAGCCTCATTTGAACGTGAGCAGAACTGTTCTAAAAGTTGAGAGGTTTCAAATCTGGGGTTTTGGTTCATGCTCATCTATTCTAGTTGCTATTTAAACAAGGCTCTCTCTCTTAGAATCATAGAATCATATAATCTTAGTGCTGGAAGAGACCTCAGGAGGTCATCGATTCCAGCCCCCAGCCTAAAGCAGAGAGATGAGAAAGTCCATCTTTCTCTTCTCCAAGTCCATCTTCTACGAACTCCAGGGCATTGAAGAAACAAATACATATCTGAAATAATGGCAAAAGCACATTAATACTTATTCTATAATAAAATGTACTTTGAAATTCCTGATGAACATAGGATGACATTGCACTGTCACCTTCAAAATCATATTAATTGTTAAAATCTTTCTGATCAGAACTAATCACATTAGTTTATCATATTTTATACTATATCCTAAGATTTAGCTCCACCATATTCAGGGTTATATTTTTAGCCAATGCTGATGGTCAATACACCCTTCACTTGCTTTGATCACTAAACATCAAGTATTTATGGCTAAAGTGATAACAATGGAGGAAGAAAAGCAGCCTTTTGGGACCAGAAGGAATAAGAGGAGCCACCAATATCATTTAGTTTTAAGAAATACTTTAAAAAACAAATTTCTCTGTATAGTGGGAACAAACAATAATTGTCAATATTATCTGTTTAGCTCAGATTGAATCTCATGCATTTTAAAGTTTGCAACATGTTGAAGTCTGGTTGATTAATGTTGGATGACATCTGCCTGTTCCCTGAGACAGAAAATGAGATGTGCATCTCCTGATGCTGTCTCACTGAGCATAATTATAAAATACAAATAAATTACAAGCAAAGAAATTGCTTTTTGAGAGAACGCCTTGTTTTTCCTTCATTCACTTAATATGCCAGTCTCCTTTGCAAGTTAAAATGAACAGGATTGGCAATATATATAATCATTTTCTATTATTTATTGCAATAGTTCTCAAAGTTCCATTGAGAATGAAGGTCTTGCTTATTAGGTGCTGCACAAAGGGGAAGACACAGTAAGGCCTCCAATAGATTACTGTTCTAAATTTCCCCATCTTATTATTCACCTCTCTCAGAAAAACAAACATATACAATTTGTGCACATGCTTGCATATACAGGCCAAGATATTTCAAAATGAATGCTAAGATAAAACGTGTAAGTCAGGTGCTAACCACCTAGCCTGCTCAGGTGCTGTTGAAAATCCCACTAGATGCTCACCAGCATTTCCAAATCTGGTCCTAAATCTATTCTGAAAATGGGATTTAGGGGCTTTTTAAAATGGTGCCTCAGGTGTACAAATGGACAGATCTACAACCAACAACTATGCAACTTTTAAAATTTGTAAGGCAGGATAAACAGAGGATGATCACAACAAATGGGATGGACAAAATAACAAACTACTTTGAGCAACTCAGCACAAGAATAAAATACTTTGTATTGAGAATCTTTGTATTGAGACACTCTCTTTTTATATCATGATCAAAGACACACATAAACATTCTAACCTCTTCTGTCTAGTATTACTTAGCTGGAAAAGCGACATTCACACACACACACACACACACACACACCAGACACTGTGCCATATTATAATATATTCAGTAACCTTGAACTATACCTGAGAAATAGCTTCTCTCTGTCTCTCTCAGTGGACATTTAAAATCATCTTGTAAACAATTTCAGTTACATAATTCCACGTTGCAATTGACCAAAAGAAATGAAAAAAAATTTGATTATACCAATGAGTGTGAATTATTAGATATATGAAGACAGTAGTTTAGGTAAAGTAGTTTTTGCATAGTTATATTTATACATTTTAAGTAAAATTTGAAAAGAATGAATTTTGAATCCCATTACTGTGGCTTCTTCTCTCAAACATGAGTTGTGTTGTTGTTATGACGTGTTTAAAAACTGTACAACAGATTAGCTTTAAAGTTGATTAAGTAACTTAAAAACAAAAAATATGCAATATAATATTTTTAGGATAATGAAGAAAATAACATGAGTTAAACCAACAGCAAGTGACCTTGGACCTGAGTTACCAAGTTTGCATCCATCACACAGGGTCACCCAGGCTTCTGGCTCTGAATGGAGCTCTTGGATACACATAAACGCTGGAGTTAATTTTTACTCCTATATTACGCAGAGTGAATGAGACTCAAAGGAAGAAAAAAGCATGAAACGTATTTAATGAAAACACTGTGGAGAAAAACAAATTGTGCATCAGTCATTAGGGACTGAAGAGGAGTAGCTTGGAAAGTTTGTAGTATCTGCTGAGTATACAACACAAATATGCAGTAGGGAGTCATGAACCAGTTCAAGCAAAATAATATATAACATAAAACTTTAACATAAGTCCCTGAGCTAGACAGCACTAATAGCATCTGAACTATTTTTAGAGTTTGGATATGAGAAATAATCCCTAATTCCAGTTCTTCTTTACTAGTCCCCTTGCTTTTGATGGTAAATTTACCATTTTTTGGGTGCCTACTAGGTTGTTGTTGGGTTTTATACTAAGTTTTCAACTGGCCTTCTTCTTTCAAATAAAATACTACAGCATGTGATTTTAATAGCTCCCAAACCAGCAATGCCACTGTAGAGTTCTGATGTCATTTATTTTTATGAGGGCTTTCTGGGGAGCTAGGAATGAGTTGGACAAAGGGACAGTGGTAAGGAGGAGTAGCTCTGTCTCTCAAAACTTCAGTCTAATGACTACCTAGATATGGGCCATAGTGGCACAATATTCTTCAGAGATGCTGTCAGAAAAGCTCATTAAATCCAGGCATGTCAGCTATATAACATATATAGTGTCTTTTGGGGGTTGTTTCTTTTCATAAGGGAAGGTTATTTTGTTTCCATTCTCCCCCTCACTTGTACACACCCAGAAAAAACAGTGAAAACAAAATATGTGTTTTGTTTCCCCCTTTGGCTCCATACTTTGATTTTGATGGACTTTTCCGTCTGCTTCTCAATTAGATATGCCTGCCAACCTCACTGACTAGGAGATGTGGCTGAAATCTGGGATTTCTAGTTTGCAAGCAATTTCAGCATCTTAAAATATGATTCATTCTATATCTGAATATGTTGCAGACAGAGCTTCCTGGGAGCTCCAGATCCTCAGCTCTTGGGATCCCTAGTCGTAGGGCTGTTCACACTGGTGTAGTGGAGGCTTCCTCAGAGCCTGCTAGGCTAGTGGTTAGACCACTGACTATGTTTCAGTGGAAGTCTCATTTTTGTGAGAAATGTCAGGTTTGCCAAACTGGCATTTTCTAATAACTTTTCTGGTCTTTTGGAAAGTTTCCAAGCAGCTCTACTGACAAACGAATAGCAACTGAAAATTCTTGCCTGTGTTCTACCTGTGCCCTGAGCAAGCAGGATATTATGTCTTTCATATGTCATCTACCAACGATTAGTGTGATTCCACAAAGTCAATGGACTTTTAAAGATAAGGGGAGCAAAAATCCCACATTTCTTTGAAAGCTAAGTAGTATTAAACACTAGGTAAAATATATTGAGCTGCTGGGCACTGCCACTGTTTCTATCTTCATCACGCTGCACTGACAGCGGAGTCATTAATCTTTAAATTGGTACAAAGAGAAGTGGAAGGAGAAGGAGAAAATAAATGGTAGCTGAAAGTTCTACAGTATTCAATGCTTCACACACAATGTCCTTCCCTGCCCTAAGCATTTATATGAAAAGGTGTGACAAGGCTATAGATATTTTGCTGTTTAAAAAAATATCAGTTTTGTCTTAGGTGATGAATAATGGTTATTTTTAGTATTTGCCAATTAATTTTTATGCATTTACTTCACTGTAAAGTTAATAAATTAAGAAAAACCAAATACAAATAATTGGAGGGTAACATTTTACTTTGTCTATATATACAGTGGCATCATTTCATGTAATTAAACCCTGTTAGATTAATTTGTAAATCCATCAAAACTTTTTAGCACTATTCAAAAAGGGATTGTTCATTTATATGAACAACAATAATATGCAGCTTTTCTAATAATTAATGTTGGCAAATTCTGAAAGTGATTTAAAGCTTATGCTTCAGGGCGCAACAAAATTGATAATTTTAGAGACCAAGATGAAATCTAATGTAGGGGAGGACAGATTATCTCCCTTCTGATGGGGTTCTTTTATTTCCCTGGGCTACATTTTTCAGATGAATATTTTATTTGTCAAACATATATTTTTAATGAATCTTCTTGACTCAGAGGAGGTGTTTGAATTCATATTTCCTTCTTTTTGGGTGAGTGAATATGTAGTTACATAATGAGGAACAGCAGCAAGAGAAGAGATAGAGAGCAAACCACCCCAGAACAGCCTGCACCTTGGGACGTCAGCTGCTTCCTTCAGAAGAGGGAAATCTAAATGCAAGCCCTTGTTCCAACATGGTGACTCAAATATGGGTCTCACACACCAGAAGCAAACATTTGAACCACTGAGTTAAAGGTTTATAAAACCTCTTGCATGTCCTCAACTTTTTCTAGTCCAGAACAGACTCTTCCAATTTGCCAACAAATTTCAAATATTTGTGGCACTAAGCCCAATATTTTTCTGACATTTCAATTTGCTAGTGAAAACAACATAAAAATCGTGTCCTCTCCCACTTCTCCCTCCTTTGATAGTATACGGTGCTAGTCCCTGAGACAGGATACTGATTTATAAGTAGTTCCGATGAGGTCTTGCATTCTGCTGGTTCCTAGGTTCTTAAAGTATCAGAGGGGTAGCCGTGTTAGTCTGGATCTGTAACAGCAATGAAGGGTCCTGTGGCACCTTATAGACTAACAGAAAAGTTTTGAGCATGAGCTTTCGTGAGCACAGATGATGTGAGTCTGTGCTCACGAAAGCTCATGCTCAAAACTTTTCTGTTAGGTTCTTAAAGGGTTCTGAAAAGTAACTCTAAAAATAGCATTGTGGGGGGCAGGCTGGTTGTCTCTGAAATATTTCCAGAGCAGATTAGTTCAGTTTACAGGACAACTGTTGGTTTTTGTTTTCTCCAGTTACCGGCACTGATGAGTCAAGGATCTCAGAAACAGAACTGTACTGCTTTTCTGCATTTGGAACATGGTAGATAAACCAGCTGATCATACGTGATCTCAGGAAAGCATGCAGTTCCCTGTCCCATAGCTGGCTTGACTCTGTACTGCTCACTGGCATAACACCTCGTGAGAAAATACTAACAAAGCTGATATGATTCCAGATTTATAAAACCGAGCAAGAAGATGGTATTTCACAGAATGTGATCAGGCTGCTGACTACCCCATGATATTTTAACTTGTAGGATGGAAATTTCTCAGGCAGGTTATGATTCATGCTAAAGACCTGCTATTCGGTTCCTGAAGTCTGGAGCAGGCCTATAATCCTATATTACAGAAACCCAGTTAGCATGAGTGGAGAGATGCCTCGCTGGGCCCCCCTCCCTCATCTCACTCACAAGAAGGGAAGGTCGTCCCAGCTCGGACAGGACCTTGGAGTCTGAAAGGAGGGATAGTTGCCTCAGTAACCACATTCCACATTCCTGCATATGAGAACCTAATTATGGTGTTTTCTCCCCTGCCATCCCAGACTTGTACTCAAAACAAATATGTTATTGCTTTATGCTGTTAACGTCTTTTGCTTCAACCCTCTAGATAAGCACCCCTGGATGTGCTAGTATGGAGGCACCATCATTACCCTTGTAGACGCATCATCCATCATATCTGACATAAATGTGTTATTGTCTGTCTGTCTGATTCTAACAACTTGTCAGGAAAAACACCTGTACTGGAGATAAGATGTTCTATAAACTATGAGCAGGGATACTCTGTAACCTTTTTCAGACTATTAGCTTATTGTGCTCATTTCGCCTTATTGCTAGGACCTATCCAGGCGTGGGTGACACCCATGCTGTAGTTTCCCTCCCGCCCACTAATAATCTATATAATCAATTGTAATCTATTGTCTGGCAGTGCTCCACTGAGTCCGGATGGGCGAAGTGGCACTCCACCAGCATTGTGTGTAATAAACCCTCCTGATTGCTTCATACATGGTGTTCAGACTTTGTTCCAACATAACTGCTTTCAATTTTCACAGTTTCCTGTGCTTTCAATCAGGAAGGAGGCTCAGCTTCTCAGGACTTGGCTGCCATAGGCCAGAAGCATACAATGAAGCTCTGTCTCCAGTATACTTGGTTCTAGAGCTACAGCCCTAAACTTGAATACTATCAAGAAAATGGGTAGAAAAAAAGACAACAGGGATGTTTTGCTGTATTTCATGGTGAATTAAATCCCTACGTTACTAATGACCTGGAGCTCTATTACCTTGGGCTATTGATGCTGCCAGATTTCCTATGTGAAGCATGACTGGGCGTTGATAGCACAGGGATGGGACATTTCAGAATCAAAAGGAAGTGCAGAAGTTAATGGTGTGGGTGTTAGCACTGCTTTTCCCTCTGAATTCAGACATAAAAATAGCCCCAAGCCAAAAATTGTAACAAACATTGGAAATCTATTGCTGTGATGCTGCCCTTCAAATAATATGTAAATTTTAGGCCTCAACCTCTTGTAGTAAATATAAGAGTTACTGTATCCCCAATCCTCCCACTTCCTTACAGCAACAAGAGAACCTCTAATCACCCACACTGGTCAGTGAACAGCACTTTCACACCTCATCTTATAAATTCATAGGGCAGGAGCCAAAGTTACCTGAAAGTTGCACAGCAAGCTACCAAGTGCTGCATAGGCAGGGAGGGGTGCCCCTTCCCTGGCCCAGCCCAGCCCTGCTGGATCTGGTGAAGCTATGGAGAAACATCCCTCCCCTAGCCTGGCCCATCCTAGCCCTGTGGGAGCTGCTGCGGCAGAAGAGAGGCAAACCTCACCTGGTCCCAAGCTGCTGCCCTGCAGGAATGGTCACTGTTAGTCTTTCTGATGCCTGTTTGTATGGCAACTAGCACAACGGGGTCCCAGTCCAAGACTGGGGCCCTTCCATGCTCCTGCATTACAAATAATAAGTTGAAAGATGTTACTTCTTGCAGCAAGTGTATTTGTAGCCCAATGTTGATACTGGGGCAAATTCTTTCCATTCCTTCCTGGCAGCCATCTCCTAAGTCTCCTACTACATCCCTGACTATCAGGAATGAAAGCATTCAATTCCCACTTTCTGGGGAAGCAGAAGAGAGGCTGGAATGCTCAGTGATGACAGATAGTAGGAGAACTGCCAGAAAATTGAGATCTCTGTAGCTATTTCTATTTCTGCAGAGAATAGAGACAGGATAAATTTAATGGCAGACTTTGCATAGAACCCACACAACCATGCCTTTACAGGGATGGTCACAGGGGAAGGATCCAGAAAAATGTCTATTTCCAGGAAAGCTGTTATTATTGTTTATTAAAATATAAATCCTACACGCAGAAACTCTGCTAGAATGCTGCAAAAACCATCTGACTTCTTGCTGCAAATAATTTAGAAAAGTAAGATTAAAATGTTTTCTGTGAATTCCTCATACACTAATTAGTGGGCATATGAAGTTTATCTTCAGATTCTTTCTGAGATCCTGGCCTTATGGAAATTAATGGCAAAACTCCCCCTGCCTTGAATGAGGTCATCATTTACCCTTGGTGTACACCTAACCCCCTGAACAGCTGCATACCAGATGCAAATAAGAAGAATGTTGTATAAAAATAGACCATTACAGGTGGAAGTGATGGCACCATTTATTGTTTTCCCAACACTTCCTACTATAAAGATCCTGTTTGCAATTGCTCATAACATTCCCAAGCTTTAAACTTTTATGCTGAAATTCCCTTTGCTGTGTGTGCCTACCTGGGACTGATTTTATTTGGAAGTTATAGTGAATAGAGTGCATCTGCTTCTGAGAATGGGGCACAAGCAATTTTAATTCTAGCATTGCCTAACTTCTGAGTGCTTGGCTTTGCAACCTGAGCCTTCATTTAACTTTTTCTTCTGAGTAATTATACAAAGCGATGTGCTAAATGCTGACTGCCTAACATAACAAGAAAAGGTCAACAAAAATGATTAGTGATATATAATGGCTGACATATGAGGAAATAGTAATAAAACTGGGACCTTTAAGCTTGGAAAAAAGACAATTAAGGGGAGATATGATAGAAATGTATAAAATCATGAATGTAGAAAAGGAAGTGTTCTTTAGCCCTCATAACACAAGAACTAGA
Source organism: Carettochelys insculpta (assembly GCF_033958435.1). Lineage (NCBI taxonomy): Eukaryota > Metazoa > Chordata > Testudines > Carettochelyidae > Carettochelys > Carettochelys insculpta. The sequence continues at coordinate 177,811,280 of NC_134138.1, forward strand.
AATCATCAAATGAAATTAATGGGCAGCTGGCTTAAAACAAAAAGAAGTATATTTTCCCACACAACATGTAGACAACCTGTGAAATTCTTTGCCAGAGAATGTTGTGAAGGCCAAGATTATAACAGGGTTCAAAATAACTAGATAAATTCATGGGGCATAGGTTCAAAGACTGTTAACTAGGATGCGGAGGGATGGCATTTGTAGCCTCTGTTGGTCAGAAGCTGGGAAAAGTGACAGAGGACAGACCACTTCATGATTACCTGTTCTGCTCATTCTCTCTAGGGTGCCTGGTATTGTCCACTATTGGACAGGATAATGGGTAGACGGACCTTTGGTATGACATGTATGGCCATTTGTATGTCTCTGTGTTAAATGAATTAATTCCTTACCCCATGCACCAAAAATGAGAATGATGGTTCATGGAAAAATCTGTAAAATAGCCCCTGAGAAACTAGAATGGGACGGTTCAGTTTTGTGATAGTAAAGAACAGCAATCATATCAAGTAAATCAACTTATTTGTTTTAAAAGATCTAGCCTATGCTGTAAGCTTAACAAAGAAAATAAGAAAGTGGCATGGCTATGGCTATTTCAGGCTTTTATAAACCAAACAGGTGCTATTACCGTCCTCTGTGTTTTCTGACCTGTCATTTTGAAATATGACTTTAGACTTTGTGAAAAAGTGAAAATGAAAATGAATCATAGATTTCAAAGAAATGGCCTAATTCTACAAAATTTCATCCATTTCTGGGAATCTGAGATCCATCATGTCAATATGATGCCACAGAAAACAGCAGCATACTATAAATGTTAGTAGCTGTCGGCTTTACAATGTAATGAGATATGGTAAGTTTTCATAGAATCACAGAACTGGAAGGGATCTTAAGAGGCCACTGAGTCCAGTTTTCTGCCCTCATGGCAGGACCGAGCACCATCTAGACTGTCCCTGATAGATGTCTATCTAACTTGCTCTTAAATATCACCAATGTTGGAGATTCTACAACCTCCCTAGATAATTTATTCCCAGTGTTTAACCACCCAGACTGTTACGAAGTTTTTCCTAATGTCCAACCTAATCCTCCCTTGCTGCAGTTAAGACCACCAATCTCTGTATTTTAACAGAAAGGGTTAGATCTCCAAGGATGGCTTGCACAATTTTATCTGGCTAATATTTGTATACCCATATCTGATTTTGACATGCAACTGGTGTTACTGACATCTGTGTGTAAAAACTGGACATTTTCATATGTTAGCTAAATGCAATGATTGAAACTACTCAGCCTAGTTCTTTGACTATGTTTATGTTTGGTGTTTTCCAACTCTGTTTCTCACAAGAATCTCAAAATGATTTTGTAAACAGCAGTTAATTACATATCAGCATAAAACAGAAAAACTGTGGACACAAATTATAGAATATTCAAATATGGCAGGGATTTGCAACCTTCATCTATTATTATGTGAGGTTACATGGGCCTGTCACAACTCATTCTTGTTCAATAGCTTCTTTGGAATTGTAATTCTACTGTAATTATAGTCATAGAAAAGTTATATTAGCAAAGTATACAATTTATATTTAGCCAATGGAAATGAGTAGGAGAAGCCAGTACCATGGGATCAGCAGTTCTAGATGAACAACTAGCAGCTCTGAATTACAGGTTTAGGGTACCTCTATACAGCAAAGAAAAACCCTGCAGCTGATCCCTCTCAGCTGACTCAGGCTTGCAGGGATGAGTCATTGCTGTGTAAATGCATAAATGCATCTAAAGTCCAAGAAGGAGGGACCCATGGCTCAGGCTAAAACCAAAGTCCAAAAGTCTGCACAACAATGCACAAGTCAGCAGTCTGAGCCCCACAAGCCGGAGTCAGCTGGCATGGGTCAGCCATGGTTTCTCTTTGCCGTGTAGACATATCCTTGAGAGGCTAAAGGTGTTTGTGTGGCTAAGGATGCAAATAAGTGCTTAGTGGGATATTCAAAAGCAACTGGGCTTGTCCACACAGGAGGACACAGGAAAATTAATCAAAATTTTCCAAAGGTGTGAATTTAAAGTGGGTAAGTGGAGTCAGACAAAGTCTCCCCTTTCAAGCCAGCTTGCTCGCTGCCCCCCCCCGCCCCGAGAAGCACACAGGGCACGGAAATGGCTGCTGACAGCATAGTCTTTGATGCCCTCATTGAGGCCCAGATGTGCTAGCTCATCGTGACCCTGAGAAACAGAAAGTACAGATAAGAGAGCTAACAGGCCAAACTGTCAACAAGAGGGGGGGACCTCAGGAAATCACCCCAGCTGGCATTGATGAATTTGATGCACACACACATACCATCCCAGAAGAGAAAGTCCCCGCCCACACAAAAAGAATGTCCTGTACTCCTAAATTGCTTATCTCCTGTCTTACAAGTGCAAATTAAGTAAGAAATACCCTTGTAACAAACTGGTGTCACAAAAGACAGACCAGTACGATCTGGCACCATAGATAAGAAAGAGAATACGTAACCCAAAAAGGGGTATAAAAGGTGGGCCCAGCAGAACTCTAACTTTGAGTGCATTCCACCAACTACCTGCTGGTCGGGTCAGGTGATTGCCTCCCGAGGTCCACAACTGGGGACGCCCAACCTCGTATTCGTCTTTCCGCGGAATTGAGTGACCGATCCGGCTTGGCTACGCTGGTATTGAGAGACGCAGAGAGGGTAAGATATACCCATGCTAGGTCTCCTTTCTTTTTGTGCACAGCTAAAGAATTAGAGCTCTGTAACTAGATGTCGTTGTATCAAGATATCATTGTGTTAGATGGTAACAGATATATTTGTATTGGATTGTAACGTAACTTGTTAACACCTGTACTTTGCTAGCATATAAGAAGTAGACAATAGCCTTTTGTAACCACACGCTTATAACTGTAGCTTAAATAAACTTGTAACTAGTTAAGATCTAAGCCTGACTGCTGTTAACCCTTTTGACATTACAACACAGCCAGCACAACAAAAAGAACTGTAACCGTTTGGTTACCACAGCCTGGCCATAGATGAGAGTGCTAGGAGCTCCCTGCTCTAACAGTAAAAAACTGGGTTGTTTAGGACTCAGGGGAATACCTCACCGCACATTACCCGGCCACCGGCTAACAGTTAGTTAAACCACATGAAATCCCTATGTGAATGCTTTTATTCAAAATTAAAGGGGACTTAAGTTGATTTGGTTTACCTCATTCCCAAAGTGAATTAAGGCCACTTTCATTATGAGCAACAGTGTCCACACTGAGGTTTAATGCTCTTTAACGAATACGTTTTAGAAGGGAATTCAGATTAATTTTTTGAGTATTCTGAGATAGACAAGCCCTAAATGAATTAGGCTCCTAAGTGCCATTGATTTCAATGCTTAGGAACTTTTGAAATCTCATCAGACACCTATCTGCATCTTCAAATATCTAAATACTTCTTGAAAATCTCCCCTTAAGTGACTTTGCCCTGATGACGAGTCACTGACAGATCCATGAACCTCAGCAGAACATGAACCCCAGCACCCAGTCCCTTTTGCAGTAACTAGCACACATCACGTGTAAACATTACTGATCTTTTTATATCCTGTGAAACCTTCTTCCATGCCCTTGGCTAAAGGGTAAACTAGAAGTCATGGATGTTCCTAAAAGTATATTGTATGCAGTAGACTGCTCTGTCAAATAATTTACAAAAATAAAAGAGAGGAAGGAGCGTTGATTTCCAAAGTGTGACCGAGGACAAACAAGAAAATGAGGCTGCCTGAAGCCACTTGATTTATTTCCAGAGTCAAGAGCACTGATGATAAAGTGGTGCCGAATTGCTTCATCAACAATTTACTTTTGCTTTAGTGACATCTCAGTGTTATTTCCTTTCATTTGTCCTCCAATACTGATTTTTGTCTGAATCATTGTTAGTTTGGAAACCAGCACTTTTCTCATAGATATTACCCCCACTCCTCACTCAGGGCTCTAATTCCTCTTGGTTGCTACTCTCATCTTCCCCAGGACCACTGAACACTTCTCCAAAGATCAACAACCCAATCAATACTCATCAACGCTACCCATTCTAAACTTGCCTTTAATGACTGCACTACACACTGTTCTTGTTCTACTTGCAATGCACTGCACTGCACTAACTCATACTGTCTTTTTCTTAATAGGATGTTGTCTGCTATTCAAAACCCACAAATTGATCCTGCTAGTGGGCTCCTTGGCCAGGTACTTAGTTACTTTTCAGTACAGCTTGTCTAACTCTGCAGTTACATAACAGCATATAAATAACAGAGTTTAGGGTGAGAAATTTCATGCTTTTTGTCTAGCAATATGCTAGAAAAGCCCTGTCTAGCAATTGCCTAAGGAAGAGCTTCATATAGGCAATAGTAGCAAATGATTTTACAGGATAGATAGACTGTTTATTCTCCTGAAACCAAGGCTCAATCTTGTCGTTAAGCATGGACTATAAACTCTTGAATAAGTGACTTTGTTAGAGTAAGTAAGCTGGACCCTTTTCATGCAATCTGGTTCACTTATATAAAACTTTATTTCACACCAGGCACAAATGATAGATACCTCACTGAGATCAATGTTAACTTAATTAAAGCTAAAGGTGAAGCCACTTGTAACCCCATCCTTTCCCTCTGTCTTTTTTCTCTCCTTGTGCAGCAGTGCCACTTTTATTACCTAATATTTATACTGCAACAGCATTCAGAGATCTAAATCAAAACTGAGACCATTGTGCTAGACACTGCACAAACAAATACGAAGACACAATTCTTGTGCCATACAGCATCTGTGCTATCATTAGTATTGGAAAGATTAGATTTTTGTTAGTAAGTGTTGACCAAGGTTGATTTCACCAAACACACAAACCACAATAAAAAAAAAGTTTTCCTCTGACTAAAGACTGAAATTTATGCATAAGCAAAGGAAGAAAAATGCTGCTTCAGAACTTATTAGAATTTAATCAAGGGATATTTATTTTGTTTACTTTAAACATATTAGGTTGAAAGTTTGTGTTTTAATAGTTAGAAACTTTAACTTATTGAATCAGATTGTCTATTTTCATTGTTATTTTTTATGACTCTTCCCTCCTATAAGTTCCAACAGCTATGAAAACAAAGTGATAAGAATCTAAAAAAAAACTTAAAAATCAACATTAGCTGCCAAAATCATAAAATAAAAATTGAATTTTACCAAGCCTAGTTATGACTCATTGTTATAGCCGTCACCACTAGAGACTGCTACTAAGCACAATGATGCCTGTGCAAAATCCACAGCCAAACTATACACTTCTCTCCTTACTCGCTCCTCTGCTCTATGCAGATGCCAGGAGGGGTGGAGTAAAATCTGGCAAGCGCTACCTGTCTGCTGGTAAGAACCTTTGTACACAGCAGAAGTTCTAGTGTTACTGCTGGCTAAAGCTGGAGAGGAGCTGGAAGTGACGTGTACTTCCACCACACCTTCTACAAAGTAGCAAAGCTGAGACAAACTGCAGGCAGCACTTGTTCATTTACTTTCCTTTGGGTGGCTGCATAACGCTTTTGCCTGCTTCTGTGAATAGGCTTCTTTTATTGGCAAAGGCTAAGACTTTGTGTGTGTGTGTGCGCGCGCGTGCATGCGCATGCAAGTGCAAGTATCTCCTGTGGCTTCAGCTCTTTTCAGTTGCTCTGATGACACTTTTTATGATATCTTAAACAAGAAGAGGGCATACAAGAGCTGCAAAACAGGAAATAAAATATAAACCTCCATTACATTCAGTCTGAGTGCTTTTGAAAACCCCAGCTGGGAGCCTATAGTTCACCAAACTTTACAATCCACACAGAATCACTCTTTAGTTTCCTGCCCTTAGGAGCGTCGCATGCTGTCTGAAGTGTAACCAACAATAAAATAAACACAAAGTGGAATCTAAAGCCACTGCTGGGTTGAAATGTATTTTAAGGTCTAAAATTTTTAAACTGTGAATGAGCTTCCCAGGTTTCACGCAATCTTGTGAAGAGTTATCCAGCTCATGACAGCAGACGATCATGATACTCCCTTCTGACATTACTGTCTGCAAGTCCATACATTATAGCCTTATGACTAATCCTAACTATTTATTTAGGTTAGCCAGGCCCCATTACATCCATATAGCCAGTGCAGATAACTTTATTGTAACTTTATATCCTAGGTTACATCTTCTGAAATTTTCATTTCATTTATGTGGTTTACACTGTTCATGCCCCCTATTCTTGCTTTATTAGCTAACTTGTAGTGCTTCCTAAAACAGTAACACAGAAATCATCCAGGTTCAAGTGGTATCTGGGCCATGACTAAGGTTACTTGTGCTTCTGACTTTGCTAGGAGCCTCCCAGAATTGGACCTAGACTCCCAGATGTTACTGCAGCCAATCTGAGAGAATTTTGGATGCTAAAAGTCTGGCAGCCCAGCTGTGCTAAAGCTGGATCCCAGCCTGCTCTGGCCCAGCACTGCTCCTGGAAATAGCCAGTACAGCCTATGTCCCTTTGGTTGAGATTTGGGGCAGAGGGTCTCCACATACTTTTCTCTCTCAAATGTTGATACCACACTTCACATTGGCTGAAAACTGTGGCCAATAGGAGCTGCAGAGAGGGTGCCTGGGGGCATCCAGTGGTGAAGCCATATGGTCTCTTGCCCCTATGGGCCACTGGACGTGCTAGCCACTTCTGGGAGCTGCTTGGAACCAGGGCAGAAAGAAATAAGCCTTAGACCCACTATGCCATAACTGGGAGCCTCCTGAGGTAAGTGCCGCATGACTGGAGCCCACAGCCACCTCCTGGAGCCTGCACCCTCTCTCTCTGCCCCATTTCTAAACTCCTTCTCAGAGACATTACCCTGCCCACTCTCCCTCCCACACACCAATCCCCTACCCAAGCTCTGAGCTCTCCCTCTGTGCCAGCATCCCACACCCCAGCTTCCTGCCCCACCCCTGAGCCTCCTACTGGAGCCAGTGCCCTGCATCTCTTCCCACATCTGCCACCCCATCCACACTCAAACCCACACCCTAAGCACTGAGTCCCTTCTGGCACCCTCCCAGAGCCTGTGCCATGGACCTCTTTCTGCACCTCAACCCAGATCAACCCAGAGCTGCCTCCTCCCACACACCAAACACTTTGGCCCAGGCCAGAACCTGCACCACAAACCCTTGCCCCATCCCAGTGACAGTGACTGAGGGTGGGGGAGAGCGAGTGATGAAGGGAATGGAGTGAGTGGAGGTGTGGCCTTGGAGAAGGGGTGAGGAAAGGTCATGGCCGTGTTCGGGGTGGAGCAAGGATGTTTGGGTTTGCATGAGTAGACAGTGGGCAAGCCTAGCTATGACACAGAATGAAAGGACAGAAAATCAATGTGGACTTTAAGAGCTAACAGGTAGCTTGTTTAGTACACATATTGCACACATTACCCTTTGAATATCACTGTACAGCAGGTACAGCACATCACAGACTCCACACTATTGAACGTTACGCAATCATTACTACATTAGAAGATTATTATTAAGTTTTCAAAGTTAAACACTCAAAACTTCAGTCGTCTGAGTAACCTTAGTTCAGCCCACGTTTATTTATGTATTATGATACAGTTTTTAGTTGTATTGTTACATACATTTTTCCCTAGGACTTTTGTCTCATTCAGAGAAGAGGACGGATCATAAGCCTTTAGTGAACAGCTATTGAATATTTTGCTTAATCTTCATTGGTCAGTGACCTTATTTATTGCACATGAGTAAAACTCTGCTCATAATACAGAATACTTAATTGCCTCATGGGCTTTCCTATGGCACTTTAGTATCTGAGTGTTTCACACACATGAATTAATTTATCTTTGCAACATCTGTGTGAGCTGAGAAGGTAATATTATGGCAGTCTAACAGTTGGGAAACAGAGAAATTAAGGTAAAAAGTGTCCACTAATGTTGCGTGCCAGTTTGAGATACCCAGGATCTGACTTTGCAGAGTGTTTACCACCATTACATAGCACACTGCACATACAAAATACAGTTCCCATTCACTTCAAACATAGTAGACTGCCTGTGAATCAGATGCCTGTGTGAGCGGTTCTCACTGATGAAAGGGTGGCTTAGTGGCTAGGCCCCCTTACCGGTGCCCAGGGTGTGAGTCTTCAGCCCCCACCCTAGAGGCTGAAGGATAAGTTTGGGGCATGGCCCAGAGAATCTTGTTTCCCCTCCTGTGGAAGAGGGGCTCCCTGGGGGGGCTCCCCTTTGTGTGTTCTGAGGCTCTGCTCTCTGGCAGCCGAGCTGGTGGCAGCTCTGGCTCAAGCCCTGCTTGCCTCAGAGCCAGCTCCTGTTTCTTGGTTGGTCAGCCCTGAACTGAGCTGGCTTCCCTCCTCTTATGCTCCTCCAGGCCTGACACTGGCTGCAGGTGAACTGGGGTGGGGCTGATTGGGCAAATAGGCCTTGTTTAACCCCTGCCCTGCCTGGCCTTCCTCTCACTCCCTTATACCATGTCTTAAATAAAGCACCCAGAAAAGGAGAAACAGAATTATTTACCTTATGTGAAAGGTGTGGTTGAAGTAACTTGCCCAGCATCACTTAGGAAACTCTGTAGCAGAGGCACGGATAGACTCCAGTTCTCCAGAGCAACGATCAATAGCCTTAATTATGACACAGTCCCTTCTCTTCCTGAAATCCCCCACCTCATTCATTACATACCTTCCAATTTTTGCAGCAATCAGGGCAGTGGTCCTAAAGGCCACAGCCTCTTTTTACCACAGACTCCAGAACAGGTCCATCATGAGCACTGAAAGAGCAAGAATCCTATAGAAAAAGGAATCCTATAGTCCATAATCATGTAATTAAATACCTCATGAAGCATCTGTGCTCGGGAGCCAAACTAAGGTTTCACAAGTATTAGAGGGGTAACTGCGTTAGTCTGTATCCTCAAAAACAAGGAGAAGTCCTGTGGCATCTTAATGACTAACAGATTTCATTGGGCATAAGCTTTCATGGGCAAAACCGTACTTCATGTGTTTGGAGTGGAAATGCACCAGAGGTAGGCAAAAATATACTAGCCCATGAAAAGAAAGGCACTACCTTATCACGTGGAGGATGGGAAATAATGAGGCCAATTCAATCAGGGTGGATGTGGCCCACTCTCAATAGCTGATGAAGTTTAAAGTCCAAGGGAGGGAAAATTGCTTTTGTAGTGAGCCAGCCATTCCCAGTCCTTATTCAAACCCAAATTAAGAGTGTCAAATTTGCAAAGGAGTTGCAGCTCTGCAGTTTCTCTTGGAAGTTTGTTTCTGAAGGTTTGTTGTTGAAGGATGGCCTCTGAGTAAGGTTTCACAGACAGTCTGAACTCTGGCTTTTTCTACATTTTGAGTGCTTAACTTTGAGATCTTAATATTGTTTAAATCAAGGTTGCGTGTAGCACTTCTCAATTAGAGGCTTGGGTGGGTCTGTTTCCCCGTGTTTCTGGTTCCTTGTTCCAATCTCTCCATACTTACAGCCGTTACAGACAAAATTCAAAGTGCTTGCTGCAGACACTGAGGCAGAAGAGCCCCAGTACAGGCAGCTGCTTTGCTGCCTGAAACTTATAGTTGTGCACTGAGGCACTGGGAGCCCTGATACCATTTAGCTCAGCACTAAATTGACTGGATGGTTTGGGTGTTCTCTAGGAACTGCTAAATCACTCTGGTCAGACATGTCTCACCCCGAGCCTCATCCAGGAGGCTCAACAAAGCAAATGGTTTGTCTTTGGCATGGATTAGACGGCACCAAAAGATGTGCATTAAAAAAAAAAATCTAGAGGATGCTGCCTGCAGTCTTGCCAACCAAAACTTCATCCCTGCTTCTGATTACACAAATTGAACATGACTCCACAGTAATAGATACTTGGAAGAGGTCCCATAAAATAATTGTAACTGTTTCCAGCAAAGTGCAGCTTGTTTGTCAAACGGCACCATCTCTTTTGGTGGTTAAGGTTGTAAGTAAATAATTTGTTCATATGGGAAACAAAATGAATAAAACCCACCACTCTGTACCCATGGCACACATGATAACGGGGTGGGAATTTGTGAGAGTCCCCTTCTGAAATATATCAAAAACTCCAATTACCACTGGAGCTGAGGAAAGGAGGGCACAAGTAAAGGCCAATAGACAGTTTTTCCTGCACATTGACATTGAAGCAAATGATGCATTAGTTAATATACGCCGTACATTGCACCTGCTGTACATGGACACACTGCCATTGCCTCAAGCAAAGAAAAAGCACAGATGTCCCAAATTCCATCATTTTCCCTATTATGACAATATCTTCTTTGTGTCATTACTAGAGCTCTGCTACTACATTGAAACATCTATCCAATGTTCCAGTCAGTGTCTCCTGCATGACTTGCTATTTCTCTTCCCTCTGTGTAATCCTCTCTGTTCAGCTCTGTATCATGTCTGACTACTATCTCTGTCTAGTACTGACTTCCCTTTCTTTATCTCAGTACTGTTCTATTGCTTATCCTGTGACACGCCTCATATCGTTATTACCCTAACATTTCCTAAAGTTTTCTGTGCTGAATTTCCCCCCATCCTATAATATTATTCATGCAGAGCCTACAAATATTCCTGTATCATTCCCAACATGTATTTTTCATATTTAATATCCTATATTTATACCTGCTTCATATCACCATGAATAATCTGATTAATTATAATTAAACTACTAATTCAAATATCAACAAGTGGCCAACACTGTAAAATATGCTCATAAAAGTAAGATTCTTACCGATCACTAATCATTCTAAGACATGACAAAAGAAATACATTATACTCAAACGTCTTAATTATTTTAAAAAAAAAGAGAGAGATAAGAAAAGTTCCTTAGGTTAGACTGAAATTCATCCTTCCTATATAGGAAAAAAAGTTTTCTTGGTGTTATTTATCATGAAGTATCACTATAAAAAGCATAAACCTAGTAAGAAGTATGAAGAAGAAAAACATGGCTGGCCCAATATTACTGCCAACTTCCCCTATATTTTTGAAAGATTCAGTAAAAACCAGTTTAACTGCTTTTAAGAACCAGGTTAGTGAAACACACCTTTTGCCAACAATATATACTGAGACTAAGTGGGAATTTCCTTATAATTTCTCTTGCTACAGTGGAACAATTATTCACCACAGAAATCTGGTCTGATCTCTGGTGGGCCCCATCAAATTCATGTTCAAGAAAAACATATCAATGCCCATGGAATCAAAGTGCTCCTGTGTAATCTAGCTATTGGAGGAAAACCAGTGAAGGGGAGGGGAAGAGAAAGGCAAGGCTGAGGGTGCCCTAGCAGGGGGCTTCTACTGTTCATAGATCTCCAGCCACTACTCCTTCAGCCTGGGGAGAGACAGGACTTCCTCTTCCATTGCACCTCTCTTCTCTGGGGAAGATCAGACCCAAACCAGACCCACCTCTGGCATGTGCTGCAGCCTGAAGACAGCACAGCCACAGAGCCTCCTACAGCGGCAGGAGGAGCACACATGTGGCTCTAATCTCACAGATACAGAATGCTCCACAGCTGCACTGCCCCCGAGTCCTGCAGCAGTCGACTGCAGCTGTAGGGAGAGTCCCAGAAGTTGAGGTTGAATCTGATCTTTCTTGTGCTGCTTGGACTACCTGCACAAGAGGCTCCTACCTGCTAGTCCCAGCCAGGCTGAGGAGGGACAGAACCACCAGAGTAGCAGGTTTGCAGAAATTTTGGTGGTGCCCAGAACCCAAGCCTTTCCCCTACTCAGTCTTTCTCCCCTCACCTGCCTAAGGCTCTGTGAGGGAGTCTGAGTATGGGAGGGGTGCAGGCTCTGGCTGGGAGTATGAATGCTGGGTGCAGACTCTTGGCTGTAGCAGAGGATTGGGAGCACAAGGGGGTGCAGGCTCTGGGGAAGGTGGAGTGCACAGAGACATTTTCCCCATTTCCTCAGCTGCAGGGACACCTGTGCCAGCTGACATGGCAAGTGAGTAGCAGGAAGCCAGTCTGCCCTACTTAGCTGCCAGTAGGGCCCCCAGGGCATTTTTAGTTGCCAGGGGCAACAAGGGGGGTGCGGTAGGGGAAACAGGGGAAGCAATGGCAGGGGGTAGGTTTTGCTGGAACTTGGCCCTAGGCTAGGAATAGTCTTGCTGCTGGGGTGTCATAAGCCCATATCTCACCACCTATGAGGACTACTTTTCCTAAAAGGCCAGCTGCTTGGGGGACAGGGTGAGAGATAAGATTCACATGGGGGTACCTCCAACAGCTGCAGGAAGCTCTGTGGCTGCTAAGCCGTCAGAGCTGCAATGCAGAACAGATATTCCCATAGCCTAGTGGAGGTACCCACATGTGGTTCTGACTTTTTCCCTGGAGCAGCCATGCAAGGAAAGGGAAGTGTTGTCCCACCCCAACCTAGCCAGAACTAAAACCTAGGACCCCCACTAAGCTGGGGTGCTCCCAGCCACATAGAGGGTGGGAATATCGCAACAACCCCTCCAATAGCTTTGTGACTCCCCACAACTCTTTTTTTGGGTTGGGACCCCCACGCTTACAACACTGGGACTTCAGTGCTAAGCAGATGGAAACATGAAACTGACCAACATCAAAACCATCTGGCTCTGAAATTGATCAAAAAATAGATTGAGACTTTGGTACTATCTGTGTATTAAACAAAGCAAAAATCCTATATGAAAAGTGTATGTGATGAAGCAATTGAAAACTTTCATAATAATTTTGCACAAAGAAGATGAATAATGGTAACAAGGGTAGTGTTTATTATGGCTTTTGCTAACTTAGGAGTAAGGCTCAGATTTCATTACAGACATTTTTAGTAAAAATCATGTACAGATCACCATCAATAAACAAAAATTCATGAATGCCTGTGAACTGTCCATGATTTTTAATAAAAATACCCCTGTCAAAATGGGAGGCAGGAAGGTTCATTACCCATGGTGCCCACCACCAGCAGCAGCGGAAAGTTGAGAGGTTGCCTGTTGACAGCTCTAGCCCTGGGGCAGAAAATGTCACAGAGGTCACTGGAAGACACAGAATCTTCCTCTTCTGTGACCTCTGTGACATAGTCATAGCCTTACTAATGAGTGCTTGACTTTTTAGTTTTAGCATTCTTCAGTGAGTTTATTTCTATACAACAGATCTGTATGTCTCTCGGGTACCATGGATCAGACTCTGTAGAAATAGCTGACAGACAGATAGGTATTTTGGAATACTGATAAAAAATATCTGCATTTTGCAAACAAAATGCCAATAAATATAAAAGTTATTAAGAGAGGTTGGCCATTCTTCTCCTGAACTGCTCCATATCATATGGAATCGTAGTGTGTCATTAACCACATGGCTGTTGGATAACAAATACAGCCAAATGTGCATCATAAAAGTCTCCTAAATTACTGAACTTTATGATGCAGAAAATAAGGACTCGAACCAGAGAAGAAGGTACTAGATCTACTTCTTACTGACAGGGGCAAATTGATTTAGGGGGAAATGTGGTAGGGAAGCAGGCTCAATAAACCTTTCTCATCCAGCACCCTGGGAACTTGACCAGTGCTGGATGATAGAATTTGCCTGATCATGGGAGGTCAATATTGTCTAGCACATTACCAATACTTCCCCTGGTTACTGGGCTCTTAGAAGACATTTAGGGGTAAATTACAGCTAAGTAACAGCACAGAACACTGAGAGTCAGGACTGTAGCTGGAAAGAAACTTTATGGGACCATGGGAAACTTGGCCACACCAAGTGGTCATCCAACTAACTAAAATCATGCCAGATTACAGATGTTGCCAGATGAGAGAGTTCTGGATTACAAGTACAACTTGCATTTGTGTTCAGTATAGTAAGGGAGGAGTTAAAAAAATCAGCAATTTCAGAGTATCAGATTTCAGAAATACCATTTAAGAAATGTGTGTGAAGACCATACAACTACGACTAGCCAGAGTTTTGGTAATATTTGTTAACAACTCACTTACCACTGTTTAGAATCAGCATCACAGTTGCAGTAGTATTTAGGATCTGTACAATTGCGTTCAATGCCACAGGCACATTTCTGAATGCCAGGTCCAGAACCACCCCAATAGTAGTGCTTCTCATTAGCTTTTCCAACCCACCAGGTGTATGGATTTCCATCTGTAAAGAACAAGAATGGAGGGTTATATGCATCGAAGGTAGCAGTGGAGTCCAGAATGCCACACAGCTAGATACACTTATCCAGTACGTAAGTGATGTTAAGAACACACAGCTGGGACGTTATTTTGTACACCTAGAAAATCAACACATCCCTTATAAATGCGCAGAAATTCCAGTGAAATTTGAAGGATACTGTCAGATTAAAATCACGTTTACATCTTCATCAACACCGCCTTTTATCTTATAATAGGAAAGTTTAAAAATCTAATTTGGTTTTTGCTTTGTATATTTTTCACTGTATACACCACATTAACCAGGCTGGGAGTCTTAAATTTCACTTATGCATAAATAGGTGATGCAATTTCTGGGCTGCTGTACTGTCAGAGCATAGGTATTTGTTTTTGTTTTGTTTAAAAAAATATCCACCCACCTCACTAGAAACTAATTTGTTTTCACTGGAAAATAAAACCTTCACTATTCAGTGACCAGTTAGTCAAACCTAAATTTTAAAGAGATGTTACTGGACTCCTATATGATACAAATCAGGTAAAAAGTCAGTCTTTGAAAGGAGATGTTATCAAGGCTGATCCCCACTGTGATGCTCTGAGTGTGGAAGGTGAGGGCCTGCAAAAGAACTTAAAATATCTTGCTTCTATAGGCTTCTACTTACCAGCCTCCCAAGGTCACAGATTCCCTGACCTTGGAAGGTAGCTGTCACCACCCAAGTGAGAAAACCCACCACCCAAGTGAGAAAACCCCCTTTTAAAAGCCAGGCAGACACACTTGGGATGTGTCCCTGTGGTGTGACCCCCAAGCTCTTAACCCTCCCTTTGGAGAGAGCTTGAAAACAGAGGAAGAAATTAAGCTGCATTCTGTCAGCTGACCTTTCAGCCTTAGACATGCATATGCACAGACCCTTCTCAAGGACACAGGAGTTAAATCTCTGCCTTTAAGAAAGGGTGATTTATTAAGAAAGCAAAAGATTTACAGATAAAGCATACTGAGTTGTTCAGTGTTTCAAAGCAACAACATGAAAGGTTAGTAGATTAAAGCACATAGAATTACTTCCCTGGGATTCAGTTTTAAAGTTACAGTGTGTGTGGAGGTTGTGGTAAGGCTAGCTGCGCTCCTAGGCTCCAGGCCTCTGTTCAGTCCACTAGCCCCATGGCCAGGATGCTGTTGCTGTTCTTGGGATGGGTGGTGGGGGAGATGGTGGTCTGGGGGGAACCCGGCTCCCACCCACTCATTCCAGGTTCTGGCCCAGGGACCCTGTGTGGCTGCTACTGGTGGGGAAGGGCTCCCCTCATTGTGGACACTGCAGCTCTTCTCCCTGGGCCACTTCCCCAGATGATACCCCGCCCCATACCTCCTCCAGGCAGCAGCAGCAGCAGCAGCAGCACGTTCCCCTTCCTGGATTGGCTCCCCCTGTGTGATCAGTCTGTTCCGGCCTCACACTGAATCTCAGGGCTGCTTGGGCAGGGACCTTAGCCCCTTGCTGCTGACTACTCCTCCCCTCCTCTGGTGTGCCTAGAACCTGCCCCCCACTTTGCTTCTCTCCTCTCATCTTTTATATGCTCCTCTATCACCCTCCTCTTCCACTGGGCAAAGGGGTTTTTAAAGGCAGTCTTAAGTAGGACCAGTTGGCTCCAATTGACCTAGGGCAGCTTCCTCCCCAGTTGCTCCCACTCTGCTTATTTGCCAGCCCTTTTTTTGCCTCTTGTACTCACCCCCTCTGCCCACCTTACCCTGTCACAGGGTACATCAGCCAGCCTGAGAAATCTTGCACCAAACTCAAAATAAACAAATGACTAAACATTTCCTTTCTCCAATATATCTTTGGCTGTGGCCACACTTGGCCAAAACTTAGAAAGGGTCATGCTAATGGCCAAATCGAAGAATACTAATGAGGTGCTGAAATGAATATTTAGCACCTCACTAGCATTTGCACGCTTCTAGCCATGGTGCTTCAAAAGTGCCACTTTTGAATGTACGCGACTTGGCGTGTCTAGACGGGGCTTCTTTTCGAAAGGATCCTGCCCATTTTGAAATCCCCTTATTCCTCTCAGAGGAATTAGCACGGCCATTTTGAAGTTTTGGCCACGTGTGGCCACAGCCAAAGAGATATTGGAGAAAGGAAATGTTTATTCAGTTGTTTATTTTGAGTTTGGTGCAAGATTTCTCAGGCTGGCTGATGTACCCTGTGACAGGGTAAGGCCAGGGTGGGGTGAGTACAAGAAGGAAAAGCAGGGCTGGCAGATGAGCAGAGTGGGAGCAGCTGGGGAAGAAGCTTCTCTAAGAGGCCCGAGGAATTTGAGGATTTCAGAGGAATAAGGGGATTTTGAAAGGTGTGGGGTCCTTTAGAAAAGGACCCCCATATAGCCACGCCAAGCCACCAAGCGCTGCGGCCGGAAGTGTGCGAATACTAAAGAGGTATTGAATATTCAATTCAGTGCCTTAGTATTCTTTGATTTGGCAATTAGCATGGCCATTTCGCAGTTTTGGACAAGTGTGGCCACAGCCTTTGTGGCCTGGGTATTTACTGACTTCCCTGAGCCTGCTTTGGTTTAAACATCTCTGCATCTCTCTTCTCTGGCCACACACACACAAAAGACCCCTCAGCATATATCTGCTTAATTTAGAAAATCCCTCTCTCTTTTCCAATTGGCTCATGTGGCTGCTTGCTAGCAGAGAAGCCACTCTCTCTCTCTCTGATTGTAACCCTTTACAGGCATTCATTCATGACAGATGTTAACACTGCAGCTTTTCCACTTAACATACTCTATCCTGTGATATATTTTCTCTACTTGGCATACAGTCTGTAACCGTAATTTCTCTCATATTACTGTATATTTCTACATAATATTGTTGGACAAGTGGAACCTCTAACTGTCAGATCAAGAGACACCCCTTCTACTCTATACTGAAAAATATTCTTATCAAACATGACCCTGTTTAAGGGTCTAGTTTGCCAAAGCACTTAAGCATGCACTTCAAAATATGTGAATATGTCTTCAGTGAGTTCCATGCATTGGTTTTATCGAAGCTACAACAGTATAACACAACTTGGTTTTACATAACTTCTGCTTCAAAAATATTCCGCCAAGTAATGTGCTGTAAATGATATTTTCAACTTAAATGAAATGAAGCCACTTTGATGTATTTTACTTATTAAGCTTTTCAGAAGTAAAATCCTCCTTAATGCTCCATGCAGTTTTTCTTCTTAGTAATAACAATGAAATGTTTTAATCATTTAATTTTTGTGTTTTGCACGCAAGCATTTAGAAGCTGAATCGGCATCCCTAACCCCCAATATATTCAGCTGATGATCTAATTCCGTACTCCACATTGTAAATCTTCTTCTAGCTTCCGGATGTGATAACACTGAACCACACCATGGACCAGAGAGGGCTAAATTCTCTGACAGCAGGACAAGCAAATAGAATCCCTCCTCAAAATAAAATCACTCTATTTACTGCTTTTGAATTGTTAAACGTAATACAAGAGTACCATTACTGAATATGCAGTTACGTGACAAAGTTGTGGTCACCTAGGGCTTTACGACTATTATTATGCAGCACAGCATGGATGCTCCAAACTTCATAGTAACAGTAATGGATATGGTAATAGAGTGACTCCATTCTAGGCTCTAAATTGGTCGTTTTAGCTTCCATGATTTGATTATCACTGAAAGATATTAAGATGCTCAGGGTTATAGCAGGATACATTATGTGAGTATTCTAGCATCATTTCAAAGTTGCTATAAAAATGTCTAGGGTATGAGATTACATTGCTCTGGCTTGCAAAAAGTTTATTTAACCAGGGGTACTTTACAGGTAAATGTTTTTTCCACCAGTTAATGTTTGAATTATTTTAATTAATGCAGCATCCAGGCACATTTCTGAGTGCCAGATCCAGCACATTCAGACACAGCAATTTGGCCATTTGGAGGTTATATCATAATTTTGCCATATTGGAAGACAGCTTGTAGTTTAAGTAACATATTGTGACTGTTTCAGTATTAGCTGTTCCGTGACTGGAATAGACCTCTGCCTGTTCACACCTTTCAAAAACAGCAACACCTCATGCTTCTCATTATTAAAAGCTCCAGTAGCAAACTAGCTGGCTACCTAGATGACCAGCAAGCAAGAAAATTACCTAATGTGTTCAAAAGAGAGAGCATTCAAAAATTTAGGAACAAGTAGACATGTTTAAAATTGAAGAAAGTAAATGACTGATTAGATAAAAGCAAAAGTATCCCTTAACTATGATGATGGGTAGAATAGAAAAGCAGAAGACAGCTGGATAAAAGGTGTGTGATAAAACTCTTTTATTGACGGATTATATTAAGTTTTAAACTAAGTCTAGCACATGTTCTGAATCATGGCAGAGAAAACTTTCACAGTTATTGACTTTACAAAGCAGCTCAGCCAATTCACATGAGCAGAGGATTTGGTGCAGTTTGTATGCAGCTGTCTTGATCCTTGTTGTAATGATTATCATTTTATCTCTTAGATTTCCCTTTCAAAAATTCCTAAATAAATTGCTAAAAATGAAAGGACTTTTGCTTTATTTGGGGACATGCCTGTATTTGAGAAAGCATCTCCACGCCAATGAAGTCAATGGGCTATGTTCAGCTCTTTAGGGGGCATTCCAATTTCCCACTCCTCATGTGCATATTCTACACTCAGCATCAGAGATTAATGATGGCAAACATGGGTTTTTAGAATACTAGTAAGATGCACCTCCTCTTGCATTTACCTTGTCATTGCCTAAACCGTTCTGGCTTGTGTCAGTCAAATTAATCTTGTCCCATTCCACTCCATTATTGCAAAGGAAGTGAGGATACTTTTGCCCACAGTTTTGCTGAGATCCTTCAGACTGAAAAATTCCATATACTTGTACGATATTAATACATGGAGAATAGCAAATTGATTAGATATACTGTATGTACCAACAGAATGAATAAGGTGAAAAAGAAACAGAACATAAAGGGAAAAGAGCAAAGATCATAGGAAAAGTCACTGTTTTTATTGCTTGGTAGCAGCAACTCTACATTTAGAAGTAGAACCATCATTCTCCTCAATCATTGTGCATTCAGGATGTGTGTACACTGTCATTTTATGGTCTGTTTCTTATTTCCACTTAGGAAGGTTTATGTGCTAATGGGAAAAGAATTAGCTAAACAACTGGAGTAGTGAACTCCAAACAGAAGGAGGATCCAGTTATCAGAGGAAGTTATTCTGAATATAAGAATATTTCATAATCTCTTATTATTATTAAGAATATGAATGTAGGTGGAATGAGTTTTAAAAGCCATGCATTTTTGTTAACCCTCCCCATCCCCTTGGGGGAAAAAACACACACACACACACATACAGGGGAAGAAGCCACTTATGTTTATTATAGTAAGCATTATTAGATGGCATTGTTACACACAGCGGGGCAGACAGCCACTACGGGCCCTGCGGCAAGGTGGTGGTGGGGTTGGTGGCTCTGCGCACCTGGAAGGGGTGAGGCTGAGGGCAGAAAGTGTGGAGCCAAGTGCATTTAGCACTCGGCAGAGCCCAGACCATGGCATTGGGCCTTCCCCACAACCCTCAGAATGGTGCAGAGAGGCACTCTGGCAGGAATTCAAAGGGACCTGTGGCTTCGACCATTGCTGCTGCCGCAGCAGTGTCAGCAGCAGCTGGGAACTCTGTGTCCGTTGGAAACTTTGGGACCTTCAGCAACTGCCCTTCTCCCCCCGCCGCCGGGCCTCCGTCAGTGGGCTTACTTCCACAGACTTCAAAGGTTTTCATTTATATATTGATTCTCGTGCGTGAGCAAGCTTTGACTCTTAGGACGACATGCTGTACCGTTAGCTTTGGGATGTGCCATGTTTTGTGAAGAGGCAGCTTCAGGAGAAAGGGAACTGTACAAGATGCAGGAGAGTGTATTCTCTGCCTTGAACTCTGACTAGTGCCAATTCTTCAGGAAAAGAATTGCTTCCTGGGGGCAGGGCTATGGTTCTGGGCTGAGATTCTTAGAACAGACTGCCTTATGGACCATTCAGCCATATCATGTCCGGATAGTGTGTATGCAACAAAGCAAGCCATCTATTAGAAAAAAATAAAAAAAGCCACGGGAGGTAACTCTGTTAATCTGTGTCATTTGCTAGTCTCTAAGGTGCCACAGGATTACTTGTTATAAAAAGGCCACTTAGATTACACTGAGTATCCCTCATTGTACACAGGAAAGTCATCCTGCAAGCACCCAGAAACTGGTTACAGAATAGCAATACTGGCGTCAGAATGGACTACTGGTTTTGGAAGAATGACAAAGGTATCATGCCACTGCTCCAAATGTACTGAAGAGGGCATAATTACATCTTGTAGCAATGCTACTGACCTCCCAGGAGAAGGAAAAAGCTGGTGCTAAATAAGGATGAGTAGAAATGTTTGTCTGCAACAACAGGCCTGAACCATATT
Source organism: Carettochelys insculpta (assembly GCF_033958435.1). Lineage (NCBI taxonomy): Eukaryota > Metazoa > Chordata > Testudines > Carettochelyidae > Carettochelys > Carettochelys insculpta. The sequence continues at coordinate 177,831,844 of NC_134138.1, forward strand.
TTTAAAGATTCAGATCTGCCTCACATAATTTCTGCATATGCTGCTAACCCCAGCACCTCCAATGACTGCCAGGCTGAACTCTGGAGCAAATTAATTGAACGTATTAATGCCTTAGTTAAATCAAATTATAACTCTAACCAAATTATTCGAGGTTTTCTCCCTTAATAATACTAGATTATTAAAGCTACTGAGTACAAGCATTTTCTAACAGAGACAATGTACCTTCTCTAGCAAAAGATTGAAACAAGACTAAACCAGGGGAGCTTCTGAATATACCTACAGATCTTGAGTATAATAACAAAGCAATTCTGTGCTCATCCGATAAATACATCTTCCAGCAAACCATTTCATTTAGTATGAAAATATTCCCACCAAAGTTAATGTCATGCAAACAGAACTTTTAACAGTCAATAATATATTTGTTTCCGACATAGCAGTGTAGTCTTATAACATATGACTTTCATGCAAATAGTTTATTCTACTGAACACTGAATCAAACCCATTAGTTCTAAATTCCACTGATTAACAAAAATATAATTAACTTCAGCATTTCGGGGACATTGCTTCAAAAGTGATTAGCACCTGGGATTTGGGCTGTGTTTATGGGAAATCCCAGCTTCCATTTAGGTGTCCATCTAATGCATCCAGATAGTCAAAAGATCTGAGCACCAAACAGAGAAGTTAACCCTCAGAGTACTGATGGCTAAGCTCACCCTAAATAACCTGATTTCCACAACACTAATAATTCCTTCATCTTTCCTCTAACCCTGCAAAGAACCTCAAGAAAACCATCCCTACCAGCTCCTCTTCTCCCTCTCATTGGTGCATCTCCTGACAACCATCTACCATTACTTCTTGCCAGTTCTGTGCCCAAAACAAGAGGCTATATGTTTACAGGTAACCTGCCTCCTTGATGAAGTGAGACAAGCTGAAACTGGCTCAATGCAAGAATTCAAAGCCTTCCTGTCTCTAGATGCTCGAAACCTGCTCAGATCCCTTGGAGAGTTAAACTCCATCTAGCTCGCCTTTAAAATTATAGCACTTGACTTTTACACCTGCTGAGCAACAGGAACGCCTATTGAAATACATGGCAGAGCCCCTCTGCAAAACAAGACCATTGAAAACTTTCCAGCTAGAGCTCATCTCTAATTCATTTCTAACTACATGTCCTTGATTCTCCACCAACAATTAAGAATTAACTTACTAAACTGGATTCCTTTGCTCCAAACACTACAGAAACAACTGTCTGCTGTGAGTGCATTACAGAACAGCTCCAAATATCGGCGTTGGTTAAAAAAAAACCCTCAGTAATAAGTAGCTGGGAACAAACAGCTGTTAAGCAAACAGATATATTATACATACAACACTAACTCCCTGGTCTTTTGTTCAATTCTTTGTAAACCAAAGAGCACAAAACAACAGGAGATATACTGCCTGCTTAATCTTTGTTTGGCATCAAGGAAGTCCAAAGTTGTCCTTCTAAAATATTAATGGTACCACATAGGTGCACCTGTTACAGTATGTTTTTTTTAGTGATGCCAACAGTTCGTTTTACATCCTTTGGTACATAGGACAATGTGAGAATTAAATAGGAACAGTGTGTGTGTGTGTAGGGGGCTGTGCGAATAGTGTTATTTTAGTGAAAGCATCTGCATATGTAAGGGCAGGTAGAATTCTGCCATTTTGCGTATAACATTCTGAGGGTACCGTGCATATTATTGTGTGAAATGAAGGATAGTATACAACAATTTTATCTTTTAACTTTTGGTTTTCAGCCACGGCCTGAACTCTGTGTGCATGTATGTGTGTCTAACCCACACACCTTCTGAGTGAGTGCACTGTCTCACCTACTGGCACGGAGACCACTCAGAGAGAGATCAATGAGTCTGCTCTACAGTCTTATCTAACAGCCATCTAGCTTTCAGCTCATGGGGCAGAGGCTCATGGACTGAGCTCCAGAGGTCCCAGGTTTGATTGTGCCTGTTGGTGTTACATGTGCACATGAGGGGGTGATTGCTGCACAGAGGTACTTCCACAAGAAATTCTGGATGAGTTAGCCAGAAACTTGTTGGGGAGCAAATGCAGTGGAATGATTGTCACCGTATGAAAAGTTGCTTCCAAATATAGTGCATGCTTGGGCCACAGCCCCAGTCTCACCGAGTCCCTCTTTACTGTCCTTGGTGTGTCTCTGACCCTAATCAAGACAAAGCCAATCAATCAGGACTATAATGTGCAACTGAGGCTATGTTTACACTGCCCCGTAACCCCAAAATAAGCTATGCAATTTGCCTGATGCAAATTGCGTAGCTTATTTTGAGTAGATTTTGAAGTAGGCTATGGCATGCGGCATTGTCTAACTCTAAATGGCTCCATGTGTGGAAATAAAGCCCCATATCAAGGTATCTCTCTAATCTTCCCATGATGAGGTGTACAGGGATGCCGGAGTAGCGCACCAGCTATCTCGAAAACTGTTTCAAGACCACAAGTGTATTGCATAGATGTGGGCAGCTGCTTCAGGATACTGCAGTATCCTCAAATAGCTCCCACCATGTAGACATAGCCTGAATGTCCCTCAGCTGCTACTGCCTATGTCTTTACCACTTCTCAAACAAACAGGTTTATGATGATGCAGAGCTCACAAGTTAAATAAAGACCCACTTTTCAATTACGTGTTTTCTGAATAGGCAAATAACCCCTCCAAGTTTCAGTTCACAGGCAATGAAATTTTCTGGGCTTATTTTATTTTACTCTAGTTTAATAACATTCTGATAGCCAGGTCTATGCTCTGCCACTGGCCCATGCAAGCACCAGCGCTCTGCTGATGGGACACCTGACAGGAGTGCTGTGCCTGATTAATGTCATGGGAGCTGTAGCACATGTAAAAACATCTGCTGAGCAATTCTGCTGTTATGTGCACTCCCTAGGCAAACCCTAGGCAGTTTCAGTGATTTCAAATGATTGACAAACAATAGCGGAGTTATTTGGATTTACACTGTTATAAGGGGGGAGAAGAATCGGGTGCTAAATGATTGTTTTTGTAGTTTCCCATAAGAAGACCAGTGCATGGAATGCAAAAAAGTATATATATATATTGATTATTTTCAGTTCTTTGGTAAATGATGACTTGTATATGACTTGTGTGGGACACTGGGAAAGGTTTGTCTTTGTAGGAGACTGAAATGGGTTTCTCTGTTTCTTTCCTCCTTGTGATTCAATTCGCTTTCTTGTTCTATCTTTGCCTTTTTTGTAGTGCATAAGTGAATGCAATGTCAAGTGCTGAAGACAATAGATTCTTTTGATTCTGTCTTTGTTAATCACTACAGCTTTCTTTCCTTTAGGCCAGGGGTGGGCAAATACCACTCATGGGCTGGATCCGGTCTGCCATTGTTAGACCCTAGCAGCCCCCCACCTCTATATTTACCATTGCCTTTGCAGCTCTTGTTGCCCGTGGATCACCATTCACAGCCATTGTGAGTGGTGTGAAGCACTGTCCTAGTTTGACCGCTTTCTGTCACTCCTGTTGGCCGCAAAGAGTGATCTGCGGCCAACAAGAGCTGCGATTGCCTGTCACCTGTGGAGGCACAGGTGAATGTAGTCCTGGCAGCCTGCCAGCGACTAACCTTGGCAGGCTGCCACTTTTTTATTGCCCACCCTGCTTTAGACCAACTAGGGTATGTCTACACACAAAGTTATTTTGAAATAGCAGCTGCTATTTTGAAATAACTATGCAAGCACCTGCGCAATGCAACTGAAATAGGAGATGCCTTATTTTGAAATTGGTGAACCTTACTGTATGATGAATAGTTTCTGTTTAGACAGGGAATAGAGCCTATTTTGAAATAAGCCATGTGTCCAATAGCTCTATTTCAAAATAGATTCTATTGTGTGCAGACACACTTTTTTTAAAAGGCAGTTTCTGTGCAGCTGTGTTATTTTGAAATAAGCTGTTCTGGAATACCTCTTCCACAATAGCTTATTTAGGAATAACACTGTGTAGACATAGCCCCAGTGAAAGGACAAAAAGCAAATGCATGAGCCTATGCAAAAGCTAACACTGATGGTAGCCAGACTGCTACTGGCGAGAAGAACCAGATTTAGCCAAGCCCAGCTTGAGGCACAAAGTGAAGCAAACTGGCAAATGCAAGCCCAAGGAAAAAGATAAAAAAGAAACTGCAGGCAAATGAAGCTAACAAGGGGCATTTGTTTTAGAGCTAGCTAATAAGTTTACCAGTATTATGGGGTAAAAGCCTTATGTTATTATTTACAGAAATCTTTGTTGTCAGGCTATTGTTTGTTTTTGGCTTCTCTTCCCATGGTCAGAAGATCTAATCAATTCTATTTTCCTTTACTGTCACTGGGCTGGAACATCCTTTTTTATAAACTCACTCAGGCACTTAATTTCTGTGACAACTGTATTGATTTATGAAAAATGCTATAGAAGTGTGTGAAGAAGAATAGAGGCATCACTGTGCTTGGCTATGCAGTAGAGGCAGGAGACAAGATTCCGAGTGCCCAGCTCTAAAGGGACAGTTGGTCCATATTTTTGAACCGAGGTTGGGGTTCTGGTCAGTGACATAATGTATCCACTTCCACTCCACAACTTAGGGAAAAATGATTCCTCCAATGAACCTTCACTGAACCGCTCCCCCCCACTGGGAAGCCTGGCAATTGTGGCTTGGTGAACATAAGAGTGAGAGAACTGATGTAGAGCAAAATTCTGCTCTTTATGCCTGGTATAATATGGCAAAGACAGGGAGAAAACAATCTGGTTATGTCCTTGAGGAATAAAAAACTGTGCAGAGTGTTAACAGTCAGCCCTCAATTTGATGACTATGGCAGAACCATGAACATGTGCAAAATGTTCCATTATCACATTATATTCCAGAGGATGTTTTGGAGGCAAATATTTGTGTCACTACACATTTGCAAAACATGCAGATCCGGAACAAGTAAAGCAACAAATGCAATATTTTATACTAGCCGTCATTCATTTGATGGAAATGCCCCTTTCACTGAGTTAATCAACATTTCTCTTGGCTCAAAACATTTACAAAGATAGATTAATGAATTCTTTTACAAGACCACCTCTGTCTTTTTCACAAGTCCCTTTGTTTCATTCAGACCAACAGAAACAAAAAGTTCCTATCGTCTTTCAGAATCAACACATTAAAAAGAGAAACAAGAAAGGAAAACAGGAGGGAGAATTGTCTTATTGGAATGGTGACGAGCTGCAGCTTGCCCAGGAAAAGCCTTCTTGACAGCTTCATTTTTCTGTCAGAAAGATTAACTCTTTGGCCCAGAGTCTGAAAAGCCAGTGCAGTGTAAGTGATTTCTCCCTCATCAAGACTCACATTCCAAACTGCAGCAGTACTAACCAAACCTGCCTTATTATTTTTCTTGGAGAGCACAGTCCCAGTGGTGATATTTAGCTGGAAAAGGCAGCTGTCAAATGTCCTCGTACAATGCGGTTTGCTGGTTTCTAAAGTGCGCACATTGCACAATCACCAGAGTCACAATTATACCTAGCAATATAGCAAAGTTTAGGTGCTCGAAAGTGTGGCTTACTGTAAGTTAATTGTCAGAGAGGTAGCCATGTTAGTCGGTATCTTTGAGAACAATGAGAAGTCCTGTGGCACCTTATAGACTAACAGATATTTTGGAGCATAAGCTTTCATGGGCAAAGATCTGCTTCATCAGACGCATGGAGGAGAGGTTCCACAGGGGTATTTCATGAGTGAGGTCTCAGTAAAAGGGAGGGCCAGAGCTGACAAGGTCTATTTAGCAAGGTGGAAATGGCCCACTATCAGTAGTATGCATCAAAAGAGGAAAAAACAAGTCAGATCAGACAGGGGGATGTGATTCATTGTCAGAGTCTAATGGGGAGATATTAACACCCAGGGCAGAGAAGCTGCTTTTGTAAGGGGCGAGCCACTTCCAGTCTCCATTTAATCCTTGGTTTATGGAGTCAAATTTGCAAATAAATTGCAGCTCAGAGATTTCTCTCTCCATTTGATTTTTGAAATTTCTTTGTTTTAGGACTGTCACCCTTAAATCTGGCTACTGAGTGTCCAGGGCAATTGAAGTGTTCTCCTACAGCTTTCTGTACATTACCACTCCTCATGTCTGATTTATGTCCATATATTCTTTTATGTAGAGACTGTCCAGTTTGGCCAATGCAAATGGTAGTGGGGCACTGCTGGCACATGGTGGCATATATTATATTAGTAGATGTGAAGGTATATAATATAATATATGCCATCATGTGCCAGCAATGCCCCACTATAGTTAACATTGGCCAAACTGGACAGTCTCTACGTAAAAGAATAAATCGACATAAATCAGACACCAGGAACGGTAATGTATAGAAATCTGTGGGAGAGCATTTCAGTCTCACTGGACACTCAGTAACAGATTTAAAAGTAGCAGTCCTAAAACAAAGAAATTTCAAAAATTAAATGGAGAGAGAAATCTCTGAGCTGCAATTTATTTGCAAATTTGACTCCATCAAGCAAGGGTTAAACAGAGACTGGGAATGGCTCACCCCTTACAAAAGCAGCTTCTCTGCTCTGGGTGCTAATATCTCCTCATTAGACTCTGACAATGGGTCACATCTCCCTGTCTGATCTGACTCGTCTTTTCTTCTTTTGATACATACCGCTGATAATGGGCCATTTCCACCTTGCTGAATAGACCTTGTCAGCTCTGGCCCTCCCTTTTACTGGGAACCCACTCTTTAAATACCCCCCTGGAACCTCCCCTGCAACTCATGCATCTGATGGAGCAGGTCTTTGCCTACTAAAGCTTATGCTCCAAAATATCTGTTAGTCTATAAGGTGCCACAGGACTTCTTGTTTTTCTGTCAGTTCATTGGATCATTTGAGGACAAAGGAAAGTCTCACCTCAAGTAAATTCTCTGAAAAAGAGAGCAGTACTTGCAATAACTAAGCATTATTCACAATGTTTCTAGTGGGTAAAGATAAAATGAGAGTATGGAGAAGATAAAGAAAGTACTTATTAAGAAAAGTTAGTTTTAAGAGAGTGATGTTGAATCAATATTAAAATAAAAACTGAAATAGATTTCAGAAATGTGGTAAAAATGTTCCTTTTGGAGAATTATGTCCCAAACTTTGGCCATGTCTAGACTAGGAAGTTCTTTTGGAACAACAGGACCTCTTTTGAAAGAACACATGTAGCATCCACACACAAAGTGCACTCTTTTGATATGAAGTCAAAAGAATGCAGGTCTTCTTCCGGAAGCCCTCTTCCACTCTCTGATCAGGAAAAGCACCACCTTTCAAAAACTTCTTTCACAAAAAGTGTGTATAGCTGCTCTAGGGGCCCTTTTTTCAAAAGAGAATTCCTCATGGTGCCAGATCTTTTGATTCCTGGCCTCTTCTTTTGAAAGAGCAGAGGCTGCATGGACACTCTCTATTGAAAGAGTGGATTGATCACATTTTTGTGTGTGGACATGGTCTTTCAAAAGAAGATCTTCCGTGTAGAAATGGCCTTTGTGTGAGGGGAGACGAAGAACAGGTCACGTATTCATAAACTGACCTGGCTTCTAACATTTTTATCGACACACCTAAACTAAATACAAAAGTAGAAAATTATGGGATATCTTGCCATAGGTCTGAGAATAAGGACAAGAGTGATGAGCTTGCACACTCAGGAATTATAGACTAAGTACATGGATGGAGGAGAGATGGGGATATGACAAGTGTCAGAGCCCTTTAATGATGGAAGTACTAGTGCAACCATAATAAGTTCACAGAGTATTAAAACATCCCCCAGTTTTCTAGATCAAGTTTAAAAAAATTCTGTATTCCAAAAAAATACCAGACAGGCCTTAGTATGCCTCATGGTACACAAAATAGTCCTGGAATTTTAACTTTAGATCAAAATGTTTAAAAAAATTGTTAAAAAGTATATAAATCTCAATCAAATACATGCTAGGTATTCTATAGGCCCAATGGAACAATTTGTAGAATTGTGCCTGTAAAGAATATATGAAATCTATCTTGCATCTGTACAGGACTTCTTGCTCCTGGTACTGTGGTGAATGATGTGAGCACATATTGTGGTCAGTTAACAAGGTTATCTATATTCCTGCCCACACAAGTTTAAAATATAACTTTGTTAGTTTATGAAACAAGAGCATCTAGATTATCTGGCTGCCCTAAATGAATGTAAAAAACAATTGCACCTTCTTCATACTCTTTTAATAGCAAAGGCGAGCGGTGGAATATTTTATGTAGTGATAAACCATTCATCTTCTACAAGACTCTACAGGGAGGATGTCCAAAGGTGTGATTGTTCACAATAACAGTGATCAATCTTGCATCATAAAGATTTACAAGGATAGTGCATAAAGGGTTGACTGCTTGTATAATAAATGTAAATTACAATAAGCTATTCAGTGTAATAGATATTCAGATTGGCATTTCAATACAGTATATTTATACAATACTATTAAACAGCAAAACCTGTGCAAAAAGTCAGTAAACAGTAAGTTAGACACCTCCAAAAGTAGCATGTGAATCACACCTTTGAAAAAAATTACTTAGCTACTAAAATACTATGAAACAGGTGCAATTCTTCTTTACTTTCATTTAGAACAGACCAATAATCCAGGTGTTCTTGTTTCATACACATACAAAGTTGTATTTTTCATTTGTGAGGCCAGGGCTCATAAAAATCTTGCATAACCTTGTTTAATGACCACAAATATACGCATGTCATCTGCTAGTCTATCTGAACTATGCATTTCATTGAAATCGCTGTTGTCTCATGAGCTCCAGGGTTCCCACAACATTTTAAGGGACTGCTTCCAGGTACTAATGTGAAGTCCTGGGCATCTTAACTAACAAATTTATTTGGGAATAAGCTCTTCTGGGCTGGAACATACTTCATCAGATGTGTCTGACAAAGTGTGTTTTAGCCCACAAAAACTCATGCCCAAATACATTGATTAGACTTTAAGATGCCACAGGACTCCTCATTGTTTTTGCTGAAACAGATTAAAATGGCTGCCCTGCTGAAAACTAGGCTCTAATGTGGTATTTATTCTCTGTTCTACCTGTCTGACAGTTTGGTGGTCCCTTCAGAGGTTCTTCTGAAGCTATGTCTACACTATAAGATAAATTCAACGTCTAATAAATTTGATTTCTTAACCTCGTTCTTATGAATTTGAATTTGTGTCCACAAATCTTCTGGAAATTCGACCCTCTGTTGCTCCGTGTCAAGTTTCTGTGTTCCCATTGCCTTATTCAAGTTTGACTGCATGAGCAATGCATCGTGGGCACCTATCGCACACTTCCTTAGCCTCAGTTGCTTGTGGGTGTTTGATGTCACTATCACAGAATGCAAAGCACTGTACCAGAATTCAGAGCACCAGTAATTGTGTGAAAATGAACAGAAGATCACACCGTTTTCTCCAGCACAGTGCTAACGCAAGCATGGATCCTCAGATGTTTCAAGTTGCTGCACACACCACTTGGGCAAACTCCTGGACTGTCTTGCATTTTTTTTGTCAATTAAAAAGTGAGATAATAATGATGGTGATGATGATGAAGGTTTTGAAGAGGAAATTTTTCTACTGTGGTCCAAGAACTCACAAATGCTGGCTGCCCTGAACACATTGCTGACAGTAGAGTAGCAGTTTTGGACTAGTGATACCAGCACACACTGGCGCGACTGCATCGTTTTGGAGCCCTGGGATGGCCAACAGTGGATGCAGAACTTTTGCATGTGTAAGTCGACATTTATGGAACTTTGAGATTTGCTTATGCCCACCCTGAAGCGCAAGGACACAAGAATGAGACCAGCTTTAGCGGTTCACAAGTGAGTGGCAATCACTCTGTGGAAGTTTGCAATGCCCAGCAGTTGCCGGTCAGTGGCAAATCAATTTGTGGTGGGTAGATCTACAGTGTGCGTCATGGTGATGCAGGTAGCCAATCCAATCTATCAGTGTCTCCTCAGGAAGACTGTCACCCTGGGAGATTTACAGGCCACAGTGGATGGCTTTACTGGCCAGGGGTTGCCTAACCTTGGTGGGGCCATAGATGACATGCACACCCCCGTCATGGCGCCAGAGCACCTGGCCTTGGAGTATATAAACAGAAAGGGGTACATCTCCATGGTTTTGCAGGCATTGGTAGATCACAAAGGTCGTTTCACCAACAGCAGCATGGGATGGATGGGGAAAGTTCATGACATGCACATTTTCAGAAATTCTGGGCTGCATAAAAAGCTCATGAATGGAACTTCTTTCCCAGACTGGAAAATCAAGACTGGTGACATGGAGATGTCTATTGCAATATTGGGCATCCCTGCTTATCCTCTGCTCCCTTGCCTTATGAAACCTTGCACAGCACCCCTGGACTGCAGCAAGGAAAACTTCAGTCAAAGACTCTGCAAGTGCAGAATGGGGATTGAATGTGCTTCTGGCCATTTAAAAATGAGGTTCGGATGCCAATTGACCCATTTGGACCTTTATTAAACTAATGTCCCCACCATGATTACAGTGTGCATTATTTTGCACAATGTGTGAATCCAGGTGGACTAATTTCCTGAATGCCTGGAATACTGATGCTGAGGCCATGGGCAGGGCTTACTCACAGCTGCCTACAAAACTATTCACCAATAACCATGTGGAGGCAGCAGCAATCAGGGACACTTTAAGACAGCTTCATGAATAATCTGCCATGCACACGATAACAATGTATTTCCCTGTTGTAATAACAACCAACCCCAATCACCACACTGATTTGTGCTCCCCACCAATAAATCAGACCGTGTCTTCCACGGAAAAAATGCTTTTACTTGGTGGTAGGGGAGTTAAGTTGCAAGCAGAACAAGGGTTATTTTTCTAAAAAGATGGGCACTTGTGATATCAGCCCTCTCCACCCCTGCCTGGGTGCTTCTGCTGCAAGTCCTCTGCAGACATTGTCGTAGTGGCAGGCAGCTGTGCTATACACCCCCGCCTGGTTCTCCGCAATGATTTCTGCACCCTGCTTCTTGTGCATGCCAAAAAAATCACACTGAGCTCATAAGAATGAATTTATTTTGGGGGAAGGAGAGGTTTAAGCAGCAGGGAGAAGAAGCATGGTCAAGGGTGGTGGAATAGCCTTTTGCAGTGGCCCTTGGAGGTAAAGCCCTTGGGCTACAGCGGCAGGCTGTCCTTGCCCTCTCTCCCCACGTTCAAGGACCACAGTGACACGGGGTGGACAACTTGTCTTCAGGAGTCCCCCAGTTACTGTGTTGGGAGACCATCTGCAGCTCCAGCATGGAGCACAGGACGTCCATTTCATTGCTTACTGCTGTTATGAGCTTTGCGTCCTCGCTCTGATTTGCCACTTACTCTCTCTGGAAGTCAAGCATACTCTTCCACCACTGTGCTGTCTCACTTTCCTTGTCATTTGTTTGTGCTTCAAACTGCTCCATGTGCTGCAGGATCAGATCCTGCCTGGATCGTTTGTATTTCCTCACCCAGTCTTCCATGCTGGGCATGAGATGGAAAGTGAAGGTCAAAACTGAGATACAATTCACAGTAAGAACTTACCCATGGAATGAATGGGTCTCTGTCCCTACTCTCAGGGAAAGTTTCTTTTTGCAAGGCCACTTAAGTCTCATTAAGGATGGGATTCAGAGTGTGCATTGCACAAGACATCATTTACCATCATTTATCCAGAATATTTTGTTGTGGACATGGTAAGCTGCTGTCCAGTATCTAGGGGAAGAGGGTTGTCCAAAGAAGAGAGAGCCATCCAGTTTCCTGGCGCAGGAGAAGTGGAACAAGGCCCACAGAACCTGGCAGCTGCATGGCAAGGAGGAAGTTTGGAGAAGGGCTCAATTCCAGCCACATGAACAGCTGGGTGTGAAGGGATTCCTGTACACTGGAAAAAAAAATATTGGCAGGGAGGGGAGGTTCCCAGCTGTCTGCCAGGCCAGGGTAAAAATGTTTATTGGCAGTCACCAGCATAGCCCTCATCAGGGAAAAAAGGCCAATGTAAAGGAGGGCAAACCCACCAGTGCGGCATATTTGGGTTTGCATAGCAGGGTCCACGGAGCCTGGCAGCTGTGTGGAAAGGGAGAAGGGTGGAGAGGGGTTCAATTCCTGTGGTGTGGCTGGCTGGATGTTGAGGGATTCCCCCTTTCCGTGAAAAAAAAGGGTGGGGAAGGGAAATGGGACGGGAGAAGGCCCGGAGAGCCTGCCAGCCACGCAGAGGGGAGGAGCTGGAGCTCGTGCCAGCCACATAGTGTGGCAATGCGCTCCAGGGAAATGTAAACAGGCAGGAAGCTTTGCAAAAAAATCCAGTCCAAATTCCCATGCTTCTTTAGGTTGCCGAAGAAGATATCACCTTCCTAACACTCACAGATAGTGAAAAAGAAGAGTTTCTCATCCCGTGTAACTAAAAGTCTGGAATATTTGTGGCCTCGTGACACCAGACCACTATCAGGTTGTCTGGCATGGCAAGATGTGCTACCATGGAAGCCACAATAAGTTAGACCTGCCCAAAAATCCGGCGCAAAGGATACAAGATTAGGTCTTTGGGGAGATCTCCAGAAAGGATAAGTGCTCCATCTCTAGAAATACTAACATGCTGTTCTGAAGAGCACAGATCCATAGAAACCCTGAACTCACAGCCATACCTATACCCACCCCCCAAACCACTTCTAGCATTCATTAAAAAATACTTATCAGAACAGCTTCATCCCAGGGGCTCGGGGACTTGTGTAGTGCAGACCAGTTTCATATCTAGGGTGAAGAGATCCAGGCTGTCAGGAAGAACTTCCTCGGGCCCCTACTGGTGCCCCCACCCTCCTCTCCATTGGCCTCTTCCTCTGGGTCCTCCAGCTCCTTTCAGCTCACCCTAGACTCCAGACCAGGGCCGCCATGAAGAGTGGGCAACGTGGTGCGTTTCCCCCTGCCAAGAAGCACATGCAGCTGGTCATAATAGCAGCAGGTCTGTGGAGATGACCCACACTGCCAGCTGGCTTCCCAGACTCTGCAGTAGGCCTGCCAGAGTCCTTTCCCCTTCACCCAGCATTTCCTAGAGTCCTGGGACTAACTTCTGGCAATCATCATCTGTGAAATCTTTTCATATATATTTGTGGTTCTCTTGGACACCCAAAGTCTGCTCTCCACTGATTCCTCTCTCCAAACTGCAAGATCCAGAATCTCCTGATGACTCCACGCTGGAGCTCTCTTGTGAGACTGAGAACTACTAGGCAGATCACTACCCTGAGTGCTCATGATTGAAGGAGATGGATACTGATGTGATGGCTACCGATGCAGTGCAAAGCGATGCGATGGGTAAAAGACATTTTTCATTATGGGCATCCTTTATATTTCCAGGCCTGGGTGCTGAGGAATTCAAAATCAAATTCATGGGCTTCCTGTGACCTCCTTCCTGTGCATCTGGATAGCAGTGGAGAAGGAAATGGCCACACTGTGTAGCTTTGTGGGATATATACGGGACACTTCTGGAAGCTAATAAATTAGATTTTAAGACATGGCACTTCCACACTGGCCTTTACTCAAAATTTTAAATGATGCTACACCCAGCAAGTTCCAACAATAGTATGATATCAATATTAGTGCTCCCTAATTCGAGCATATAGTATTTATGGTGAAGAAAGGGATGTTTTAATATTGAGCGAACTGCCTTAATTTTGAGTTTATCTCATAGTGTAGACATAGCCTGATTTTCCAAAGGCAAATTCAGGTAAGTAAGCTCACTGGATATCTTCCCTGCCATTGGCCATTGATTGAACAAAGGTGTGATGAATACAAATTTAAGTCAGAGGTCTAAAACCAAACACTTCCGCTAAACGGTAGTTATTTATTCACAAAGGAAACGTAAATGCATAACACGCCCAAGCATGTTCTTTTTTCAGTATGCATTTTACCTTTACAGTTCTGAAATTCACATTTTTTCACTTCAGGAGGTTTCTGTCCTTTTTAAGATGAACTTTTAGATTAGTATAGCACTTTTGGACTTTGGTGCATATAGACATATTCTAAAATAGCTATTCAGGAATTTTCCTTAAGAGTTATTCTAGAATAGCTAACTTCATAAATTATTTTGTTAGTCTTTAAAGTGCTACGTGACTGCTTTTTTTGTTTTGTTAAGATACAGAGTGACACGGCTCTTTTACTAAACTCCATGTATGTACATTCTTATTGCAGGATAAGACTTCCTGAATATGAAATTCATCAGGAGTACCCACCACACATTAAATTATTACCTATCTTTGTCCAAATTAAACTTTCAACTTATTTAAGATCAGGTAGATATTTACCTAGTCAATACCCATTTTTAAAGCTTATTCCATTATGGTGTATACAGATTTCAGCATTAGCTTGAAACACACACTGAGCCGGCTGCAGATCACATGGAAAACACTATTTAATTCAAGTTATTTAATGCAAGATTGTTCACAGATAAAGTTCAGCTACCCATGATTTAAACATGGGAGTGGCTTCTGAATTTGCTGTATATATATCTGAGACCTTTTGTAATCATATTGGCCCTTTGTAAGTAGAGTTTTCTCTGAATAAATATGCCCTAGTTTTGCTGATTGATTATCTTCTAGAGATGGACAAGTTTCAGGTGCCTTTGATGAGTTTATGATCTGCCTGAAGACTTTGCTGTTGCTGCTGCTGACCACAAGGTTGTGTTACTCCATTTGCGTATTCTGACTGGGGCAGACAGTACTGCAGGTAATGGTTCCATTTTCTCCTGTCTGACATATCTCCAATGTCCACTTTAAGCAATTATGCTGGTGCCCAATTGATCTTGCATGTGAGATTCTGCAAGGTGCTGTTATGTCATCCAAACTGTTCAAGGCATATGTGAGGCTGCTGCGGTATACAGCAAGAAGAGGTGAGCACAATTACTGTCAAGAGTAAGGTGTGACTGTTGATATTAGGTGGGGCACAATTTAAAAGCTGAGGTGAGGAGCATGTGACCACCCCACAGCTTGTCTCTGGATCTAGAATAGAGATTTTCAAAGGGTGGGAAGTGCAGAGGACATTCTGAATGACGACCTGTGACACCAGCTGGCTTGGACTGGCTATGCCAGATCACATGGCTCACAGAGGATCCCGACAGCCTGACTCACCTCAGTAGGCCATCCATCCTGTCTGGGTTCATGGGGAACCCAATCAAAAATGTAACTCAAATGGGCTGAGGCGTCAGCTCAAAATATTTGAATTCCCCCAATCTAGATGGGCTGAATGGCCCAGTGAGGTGCATCAGGAGGTAGAGGTGGCAGTCGCTCCCCAAACCCTGCCACACAAACCTGGCCAAAGCAAAGTTGATGCTAAATGCAAGGCAGAAATCTGCAGGGGCATGTGATCCTATCCTCCCACCCATGAGCCACTTCTGAGTAGCACGGATATATAAAGAACCTGCCACTATGTATTTGTTATTGAGCACTGATGGTGCAGTGTTTGCTCTGCCAGCGTCTCATTAGAGTAAACTGGGTGAACCCCAATTCTGACAAGACATAAATAATGCTGGTTGGGAAGAGCATTTTAAGATCAGGAGCTTGATAGTGATGGTATCTTCCTCTGCCATTGACAAATTTTCCTAGTTTGTGTTAAAGTAATCCATGTTTTGGGGTATCCTTTCTGAACTCTTAAGGCAAATGAACTCCCAAGTAGGCCCTAGTTGCTAAATGCAGGTTTTTCCACGTCTTCCAAAGTGAATCCAGTCACTTCAATCAGATGTGGACTTCTCCACTGTACCCTATGTCTTTATGCCTTCTATAAGGCCGTGCTTGAAGCAAATTGCCAGTGTCTGAAGCAAGACCTTCAGTATCAGCTCAGTGACTGGGGTTTGGTTTCATACATGGAGTCTCCCATGATGACAGACCTTATAACTTCTTTTCACAATTGGTGCCTGTTGTGAGCATAGCATTCCCCCCCAACTCTCCATGCCATTTATCCACCTCCTTGGGGTCTGCAGGAGAAAGTGATCCCAGGATGACCTGCTGATGGCCTGCCTGCAGACCATAATAAAGGGCATGGAGGAGGAGTGGGTAGAGCACTGAGTGGACTGGGGGCACCACTGGCCTCCTGGAACCATGTGATGTACCAGCAGGACACCATGGTTAGCAATGGAACTCCTGGTCTTCTGCACGGAGCAGTCCACTGGCTACATCTCTGCGCCCCCATCCTTCCCTTTCCAGCCTCCACAGGGACTGCTAGGGCCACAGAAAATGGGGAAGTGGGACCTCCCTGGGCAGCCCCATCCCTGAGCCCCACCCCAGCATTTTAGGTTCCTGTCTCCTTCCCTCCCCTGTTGTATGTCTCCCCAGTAAACAACTGTTGTGATCCAGAACATGCTGTTTATTGTTTGTTCTTCAGGGGAAGGAGGATTGTGGCAAAGGGGAGGCAGAGGAAGGGAGGGGTCAGGGTGAAAGGCACACACAGGAAAGCAGGACCCTTTGTGAGGAGGCCCGGGGGACAGTCTCTGAAGTGGCCCTGCAGAAAAATGTCCTTCAAGGCTTCCCTAATGAGCACAGCCCCTGGATGTGTTCTGCATAGGGCACCAGTGTCTGGCTGCTCATAGACCATGAGCAGATGTTCTGCCTCAGCCCCTGCTGTGCTGGCAGAAGAGCCTCCCCCTTGCTTTCCCACAAGTTCTGGAGCACACAATAGGCTATCACCACAAAGAGGATGTTGTGCTCACTGAGGTCCAGGCAGAAGGGGAGACGTCAGAACCTCCCTTTGAGATGGCTGAATGTACATTCCACTACCATTTGGCACCTGCTCAGCCTGGCACTAAAGTCCTCCTAGCTGGGGTCCAGGCTGCCCATGTAGAGCTTCATGAGCCAGGGGTCACAGAGTAGGCCACTTTGCCCAGAAAGATGATGGGCATGACCACCTTTCTGATGATGGTGTGGTCAGGGAAGAAGGTACTGGCATGCATTTTCTGGAAGAGGCAGGAGTCCTGTAAGATGCATGCATCATGAGCCTTTTGTCAGCCGTCTCACACTGATGTCCGTGAAGGGGGCACTGTGGTCCATGAAGGCCTGCAGCACCATGGAGAAGTAGCCCTTGTGGTTGACATAGTCCACGGCCTCGGGGGAAGGGCCAGGATGGGGATGTACTTTCTGTCTAGGGCCTTCTCTGAAGTTGAGGAAGCCCATGGCAACCAAGCAATCCATTATGGCTTCCACATTTCCCAGAGTGACGACTATGTGCAGCAGCACCTGGTTGATTGTGTGGATGACCTACAAGATCAAGACCCTGATGGTGGATTTCCCCACACTGAGCTGGATCCCAGTGGAATGGTAGCTTTCTGGAATGGTGAGCTTTTACAGGGTGATGGCAACACACTGTTGTACAGGCATGGTGGGTCTTATATGTGTGTCCTGTTGCCTAAGGGCAGGGATGAGCCATTTGTTGAACTCCTGGAAGGCAGCCATCTTCATGCTGAAGTTTCATGGCCACTGCTGATTGTCCCATCCCTGAAGGATGACACGGTCCCACCAGTTGGAACTGGTGTCATGCCACAAGAAGTAGTGCTTCACAGTGTGCAGTGGATTGACGGTGCCATGCAGCAAAAGGATTTCCAGGACCTGGGAGCCAGGGGAGGCTGGTCCTTTTCATTGTCCCACTGGAGCAACATGCGGGCAGCTTAGGGGACGTGTGCCATGAGATGCAGCATGAAGCCTGAAAACCTAGCAGTGGTTTGCAGCTGCTCCAGCTCCATGCTGTGACATCCACAAGAGCAACCAGAGCACAAGGCTGCACATGCCCAGTACATCCCCTTTATGTCCTGGGCGGTGGGAGGCAGTGGTGGCGTGACTTGTGAGATGCCCATTCAGAGCAACTTCCCTGACCAAGCACCTCCAGAAAGTACCCAAACTCATGCCCTACCCCAAAGGCTGCTGGGCACTCTAATTTGAAATAGGCCCTTTTGTGTGTGGACATGCTATTTTGGAAAAAGTTTTGCTTATTGTGGGCTCCCCTGTGGTATGGACATATTATTTTGGAATAATAATTCTGGAAGAAGGCATTCCAGAATAACTCTGTACCTTTAAGCGAGGGGGAATTTTGCTGTCTGGCTGGTTCAAGGGAAGAGTGCTTTATGGCCAAGGAGGTGGGAAGGGAGAGGGGAAAATGGATACAAAAGAGGACAAAGAGCCAGTGCTGCCTCAAAGACAAGGAGAAGGACAAAGATGGAAACCAGACAGGTGAAAGTATTTAAAAGGGGCAGTGTGAGCAAGAAAGGTCTCTTTTCCATAGAACAGGCTAAGACAGCACCTAATATCATTCCCTTTTAAGTGGTGAAATACCAGCTTTGGTCACCTGCATTGGGCATTGCACTAGCTGCCCCTTTTTATGTGGGCAGAGGAGGAATTTCTCCCTTACCACAAGATTGGTCTAGGTGGATTTTTTCTTTATTACCTTCCCCACAGTGGGTTTAGGCAGGGCTCTGCTCATTCATGGCATGAAGAGAGGAGGTAGGAGAGACGTCACAACTTGTAAAAGTGTGGGGCACGTGTCCAGACCAGGCACTCCATAGAGAAGGTATTGTGTGACCAGATAAATGACTTGGAAAATGACCTGATAAGGAGGTGTTCATTAACAAATAGAAGAGTGAGGAAGAGTAATGAGGACGCCAATGAACCAACCCTCCCTTTCTCATCTCCCACCTTACCCTACCTACCAGGTAGGTCCCAGCAATGGATTGACTGGGAAGGGGGACTTAGTTGGAAAAAGATGAGCAGCTGGCAGAATCTCCCTGGGTAATTATGGAAGGAACACGCAGTAACCTGCTCTTTATGGTTTTAACTTCCAGGTACTCCCAAACACCTATTAATAAAGTTGCAGTCAGGTTACACTCATATCAAATGTCTTCTGTCTTTCTTTCAACACAGCCAGACAACACTTGTTACTCTGGCTGTGGATGGCGCTGGGAAAGAATGGGAGAAGCAGAACATCAAAAGCACTGCACTCTTTTCATCTTCTGATCCCCAATCCAACCACTCACATCTGGTCTTCTTTGCATTGAATTCCAAGACACTTTAAGAGTTACTGGGGCTCTCATGGCATCAAAGAAGATGACATGAATATGGTAAAATAAATTAAGGAGTGTTTCTCACATCTGATGAGTTCCAAGTGACTGAGCAAGTCTCTGCATCAGTAAAGCACTAAAGAGAGAGAACAGCAACAAGATCATATCTATCGCCCAGACAATTCTCCTACCCTGTGGACTGCAACACTTCAGAGTAAGAACTGAATTTTGAGAATGAGCCTGATTTAAATGGATCAGTTTATTTTAGATTCAAGTAAATTACTATAATTTTATAATTCCAACACTAAATTAGTACAAATAATTAGCACAACACAAAATTTAATTATTTTTACCATACAGTTGTACACAGCATGTGTATTGTTGTGTCAGCAGAGTGCTTCTTTTACAAAGATTAGGACATGACAGGACAGGAGTCCTGAATAAAATGGAAAAATCTGCTACTGTTGATACCAAACACTGACAGTTTGTCTATGAAGAGAGATAGAATGGATCCAGAATAAAATCAGAAACTAGCTATAGCAAAACTGACACCCAATTTCTGAACAAAATAAATGCGCCTCGTGTCTTGCCCTGAAAGCCTCCCTGTACGAAGAGCAACAGTGCTATTGTTTCTGTGTCGTGGTCATTGCAGGACTCATGTATCTGATAGAGCTGAATACCCCTTTCAACTTTTGTACACAGGCAAGTAACTCTCCTGTCGTGTTTCCTGTGGTGTCTCCTTTCTCCTTAGATTAAGAAAATCAGTCAGGACCTCCACAATGTATGTTTCAAAGCAGAGGATCTTTCTGTTTGATCAATATTTATACACAGGGATTTTACTTTGAAAAATCCTGGCTCTGATTCAAAGTGTTTCCTTTCTTTATGCTGTGCAACAGGCCAGCTGATCTCTCTCTCTATTGCACTCTGGCTTCTTCCTCTCATCCTTTAATCTTTCTTGCTGCCAGATGATACTTCTGGTCAAAGATATGTTGGTGCTAATTCAAGTTTCAAAGTTCAGCATTTCATGTGGATCAAAACAAGTAATGCATCCCCAAAGACAAAGATGGAAAATCCTAAGATTTTCCTGGGTTTTTGCCTGTTTGCAAAGAATATCTTGCAGGATAGAGAGTGATCACAAAATGAGATACCTGACAGTTGTAAGGAAGACCTTGTCTATATCTTGTTGAGTTTATTACTAGGACAAAGAACATTTCTGTGTTGGGAGATTTATGGAAAATTTACCAGGGCTTAAAGGGTTAGACAGAGAACAATCGTGCATTCTGAGATAATTTAGCAGACAGAACAGAGATCCTGCACAGACTGTTGCTATTTCATTAGAAACCTATATTTTGATGTATATATGGGTATATCCTTTGGCCCATTATGCATATTTCTGGTTTTCTTTGTTTTGCTTTGGTTTTCTTGCTAATTTATATTTTGTAACTCAATGTTTCTAGTTCTGGTAATTTTATGTCTTCCCAGGGTATTACATCTGTTTGTCCTTCTAAAATGTGTGCCCCACATTGACCAATCCAAGTGACCATACCATGAATGATACTTTAATTATACTCCTCTTGGTAAATTACAGAAACCTAAAAAGATTTACTGCTGGAAAACTTGTCTACCAAAAACAAAACAAAGTATTATAACAAACAAACAAACAAACAAAAACAAACAAACAAACAAACAAACAAACAAACAAACAAACAAACAAACAGGTAGGCTGGAGCAGGTCCATGATAGATGGGAGAAATGGTTTTATTCCCTGACCACATTTATTCAAGATATGACCCACAAAGGACTAAAAATCAATACTTGTTAGTTTTCCTATTATAAACTTAGTCTTGAATTCATTTTAAAAATTTAAACAATAGAAAAAATGAATATTTATACCTCCTTAATCATTTCTGGGTTTTTTAACTCAAGGACTGAGAGCTATGGTTTTAAGATGAATTCTTCAGAAAGGCCACAGCGGCATTTAAAATGTTGAAAGGACAGAATTTGCTACATTTTTAATTATATAATATATCTTAAAAATAAACTATGTGAGGCAGAAGTATTAATAATAGAATTATGTGGTTAGCCATGCATTCCAGGATAAAGCAGAACTCTCAAGCACATTGAGAACAACAAGAAGTCTTGTGGCACCTTACAGACTAACAGATATTTTAGAGCATAAGCTTTTGTGGGCAAAGACCCGCTTCATCAGATGCATGAGTTGGGGTGTGGTTTCAGAGGGGTATTTAAAGAGTGGGGTCCCAGTAAGAGGGAGGGCCAGAACTGACAAGGAGAGAGAGGAGAGAGAAATCTCTGGAGAAATGGAGAAAGATATCTCTGAGCTGCAATTTATTTGGAAATTAGACTCCATTAACAATGGATTAAACAGAGACTGGGAGAGGCTCGCATGTTACAAAGGCAGTTTCTCTGCTCTGGGTGCTAATATCTGCCCATTAGACTCTGACAAAGGCTCACATCCCCCTGTCTGATCTGACTTGTTTTTTCCTCTTTTGATAAGTAGTGTTGATACTGGGCCATTTCCACCTTGCTGAATAGACCTTGTCAGCTCTGGCCCTCCCTCTTACTGGGACCCCACTCTTTAAATACCCCGCTGAAACCACCCCCCCCACTCATGCATCTGATGAAGCAGGTCTTTGCCCACGAAAGCTTCTGCTCCAGAATATCTGTTAGTCTATAAGGTGCCACAAGACTTCTTGTTGTTCTCGAAGCTACAGACTAACACGGCTACCTCTCTGATACTCAAGCACATTGGTAAGCTTACAATCAAGAAATGATACAGGTGCCAGACAAAGGAATAAAATATGTAATGAAACAAAATATAATTAAAATTAGTATAATTGTGTAAAGGGCTGGAAAAAAGATAAAGATCAATTTCTGGGGAGTGAAACATGGACTTGTTGAAATAGTTACAGACTGCAAATATAAAGGAATACAGGGACAAAACAGTAAGTTATGCTAAAAATGAGACAGCTTTTACACACACACACACACACACACAGAGTGTGTGTGTGTGTGTGTGTGTGTGTGTGTATATCCCATATTCTTAAAGGGCTGTATCTCACCCTTTAGGCACAGCCCAAAGTTATAAATGATGAGGCATCCACCAGCCCAGGTAGAACAAAGGGAAGCACTGTGCTGCAGGAATGAAGAATGCACTTCTAAATAAATCAGTGCTCAGGAGGCACATGCACATGATTCTGGCCCTTTAAACCCCAAGATAAGAAAGATTTTGTCTTCAGTGTCTAGATCAGATGACCTAGTTATTTGAATGGCTGGGTTTTGCACCCATCTCTGTCAGTACCTCACTGTGGCTAACATTCATCCTTCTACAGAGGGACAGTACAAGGCCTAAATATCACTAAGTTCCTATTAAGCCCTGTGTCAGGGGCCAGCAGCAGGGCTGCCAGCCACTGCAGACGCTGGGGTAAGATGAGAGGGGACTAGCTCTGCATGCTCAGAAGGGGTGGGAGTAAAGGTGGAAGGGGCAGGATCTATGGCACTACCTCCATAGCACCCTCCACCCCACAACACAATGGAGCAGCGTTGCCTTGGAACTTCAAAGGGGCTCAGAGCTCTGGCCGCTGCTACTGACAAAGTAGTGATGGTGGCCAGAGCTCTGGCCCCCTTTGAAACACTGGTCCCTGGGGCAACTGCCCCCTTCCAACCCTCCCATTTGGAGGCCTGTCCAGGGCTTACAAATTGGCTGTAGTAGGTATTGCATTGTCTCTCTTCAGAGGGGTGAATTTCACTCTGGGCAACTAGTCCATAACAAATTTGAAGAAGAGCTCTGCGTAAGCTTGGAAGCTTGCCTCTTTCATCAACTGAAGTTGGTTAAGTAAAAGCCATGACCTGACCTATTTTGTCTTTCTAATATCCTGGGGCAAACATGGCTACTGTAACACTGTTTCATAATTGCCCATGATGCAGCTTCTTGCATCTCCCTCTGATCTATCTAGTGTCAGGGACAGGACCCACGACTAGATTGAGTAACTGGTCTGATGTGGCAATCCCTGGAGTCTTGGGGAAGTCAGTTATCTGTGTTTCTAGTTTCCTATGCGTAACATGGGGATGGAAATATTTACTTCAGAGGTACTGAAGGAATTAATGTTGAAGGTGGTTTAAAGTTTTTTGAATCACAGAGAATATATGCAGTAAGTGTATAATATTGTTAGCAGAATTTACCATGTTTTCTGATGAAAATTTAGCTTACATTGGTTGTGATGGGAAACGAAAAAAAAAAGTTATCCTGAACTTTCATGGAATTGCTATTTGCATTCAGATAAATCATAATCTTTACTCCTTGCTGCACTGGAAGAGTAGATATAATTTTGATCAGTTATATTTACAAATATGGCCTATAACTGAATGGCTAATATTCTTTCTCCCTGAAACTCTTATAATTTCTCTAAGCACATTTATTGTCTCTCTTCTTAGTTCAGTAGAGGCACAGTGCACATAACCTCTCTCTGTTATTTTTTTTCTTTTACTTCACTAACTCCATCTGGCATTTTAGAGTTCACCAACAGCATACAATCCATGAATATACTTGCACAATGTTCTGATCCCTGGATCCTTCCATAGTTCAGCATATTTTGCATACATCAGTACTGCTTTCTGGTATTTTTAATTTCTGTGATGACTAAGACTTTACTGAACAGATGCTCAGTTCAGACACTTGCCTAAATTTTAGTATTAAGGGCTAGATTCTTTTTCAGTTTACAGCAGTGGAAACTAGGAACAATAATCCTTTTGAAGACACTTAATTGAATGCAGAATCTGGCACAGCCTCTGTATTTCTGGAGTATACTGTGGAGATAATATTCCTGAAAGAGCAATAAACCTCAGAACCTTGAGGAATGAATAATCAAATCTCTAACTATAACACATGCCATTAGCTTTTGCTTTGCATTTATCCAATTCCGTTCCAAAATATTTTTGGACCATATACTGCAACTACTATTGGAGCCAAAATATCATTGTAATTTTTCTTCTCACAAGCATAGTTAAACACCTGCTGAACTAATTTTTCTTTTTAGAATGATACTCCTCTTCTTATACCACAGATCTCCAGAATCTTTTGCTTTAATGGTGTTGCAACAGTGATATAATCTTACTCCTTTGCAAAAGTGACTACTTTAATAGGTATCCTGCTGCTCTTTGCACGTGTTTACTTTTTTCACTAAACACACCTAAAAGTTTAATTTTCCTGTGTGTAATTCAAAACTTTATCATATTTCTAAGATAAAATATTACTAATGCAAATATCATGCCATTTGTGGAAGCTGTCATATTACTTTTTTGACTGATGCAGAGAAGTTACTTTCGAAAAGATATCAGAGAGGCAAAGGGGATTAATATCTTTTATTGCAAAGGTGAGAGACCCCTGGCTGTGGTCTGGATCTGGCATGCAGCTTGCCTCAGTCCCAACCCTGAGGCTTGGGGGTCCCTTAACCAGAAGCTAGCCCCCAGCAGGTGGGGATGTGGAGCCCCAAGCCTTGCAGGCCAGAGTTGGGCAAGCCAGGGCTGGATGTCTTCTATGGGCGCTGCCTGGCTGGTGCAAGAATACATGGAGATATACCTATCCCACTGAACTGAAAGGGACTTTCAGAGGTCATTGAGTGCAGTCCCCTGCCCTCACAGCAGGGCCTACCACCATCCCTGACAGATATACTTTTTAAAATATATTTGCCCAAGATGACTAAATGGCCCCCTCAAGGATTGAGCTCACAACACCAGGTTTAGCAGGCTAATACTCAAACCACTGAGCTACTCCTCCTCCCCTCCTCCCAATTGGTTTGACATGCTGCCACTGCTTCTCCTCCCTCTGCCCCTGGCTGAGGCTTCCCACACCTCTGGCAGAATTCAGGGTGGTTCCTGGGAGCAGTGGGAGAAAAGCCTCTCTGGGCACTTCTCTGATCTGCAGTTTCCCCAGCTAGGGCAGCAGTGGCAGCGCACAGAGGCAAGCACACCCATCACCCAGACCCCTACCCTATCCTGCTCTTGCATGCTCCATCCCATCCAGACCCATTACCTCAGCATGTTCCTGAACACCACCACCACTGCCCACAGCCCACTTATGCACTTTACTTCCTACTCAGATCCCCCAACCCCAGCCCACTCCTGCACCCTTCCTCCCACCCAGACATCACACTTGCTCACCAGCAGCCCCCTCCCACACACTGAGCCCTGAACCCTCCATTTTGGTCCCACCCCAGACAAGTTAAGCTGGCCTAAAGGAAACCTTGAACTTCAGTCCCCCTTCTCCAAACTTCTCCTGCCCATGGTGATGGAGCATGAGGGGAGTGAGGTGTCTCAGTCAGAGACCACATCAGTGGGGATTTATGGGGTTTCTTTTGGCATCTTGCTTTTATTTGGCCCCCGACTGATTTTTCTGTGGGTTAGTGGCTCCCAACCCAAAACAATTTATACTGATGAGAGTGATGAGATTTAGAGGTTACACAGAGCTCTTCTTCAGGTCTTAGGTAGAAAATACCTGAAGTGTGATGTAGAAGCTCAAAACCTTGTCTCTCTCATCAGCAGAAGTTGGTCCAATAAAAGGTATGACTTCCCCTAATTTATCTCTTTAGTACCTTGGGACTGACACAGCTACATGTATATGTATACAACTTTTAGAAAGATGGGTTGCTCCAAACCATGTCTTCATCATTCAGAATCTAGCTCCATATATATTTTCTCTGCCTATCTCTAACTCAAACTCTCCTGTCTCTGTCCTCCAACGAAGAGACCACAGAATCACACCTGAAACCAAAGTAATTATTCACTGAAGATTTTACCTCTCTCCAGCTCAAATGTCAAACTTCTACTAAATTATATTTATCTTCAACTCTCTTTTTAAATTATATCTACATTATCACTTTCTGGCTTTTATTTCAGCATCTGACTTCCTAACCAGTGACGCACTATCTAAAGTTAGTAAAATCACTTGATATCTTCCTTTCCTTTTGATTCCTTCCTTTCTCCCTCACATCCCAACGTATGGGCCTTTCATCAGCTCAGTTTTACAGAATAAATTTCTTAATACATTCTCTGCCGAGACTGATTTTAACTGATACTTCTCTTTTCACTCAACTCTATCTTTCTCTTCAACCAACCTTGTATAGTTTTTTTCCAACCGTTCAAAGAAGACCCTGTGATCAAACTCTAGCTCATTAACTGACCTTTTAGTGATGTGATATTTTAATAGCCTTGCTTTCACTTTGAAACTTACATGCTGATGCAGAACTTACCTTGCAATGTACCGTGTGCACATTAAATTTCCATGAGATCACTTTTATAGTAAGAGTTATTAAATGCTTTTCTTATCTTCAGGGCTGCATAGCTTTTTTTCTGGATGCATGATGGGACCGACCAGAGCACTGAGATTAGTAAGTGGAAGAAGATTGTCTCAAAATGAAAGCTCCTCTTTAATTTAAACATAAATGATTTATAAAGAAATGGGAGGGCTGCTTTCTTCTCCCATATGTCTATAGTTAGGCATTCTATGTCCCCGCCCCCTTTCCAAATCTTTACTTAATTTATTTTCACAGTGGTCCACAAAGTAGAGAAGTATTATTATCTCCATTTAACAGATGGGGAAGCAGAGGCACAAAGATGCTTGAATATATGATAATATAGCATGATAGAATAATGCTTTTGGCATTCAGAATTTGAGTTGGCTGCATTAGAGTGGATCAACCAAGCATTGACTCATGCTGGTCATCACAAAAGAGAGTCAATAAGGACTTTAGACTTCACAATCATAAGTTAAAACTATTTTAACTTTATCTAGGGAGGGTTTTTATTAAATATGGACTATTAGAAGTCAATCATTAATAATGTAGTAGGAGTTATTACTAGCTATACACTGTGGTAAAGTTTTTGCTTCTCTGTACTAGTTTGTGAATACTGTACATGACATTGTTACTGAAATGTTTGAAGGATGTGTTTTTTGAGCTAATTCCATAGGAGGACTGTCAGGAAATACAGAAAGTATGATTATCAGAGGGGTAGCCGAGTTAGTCCGTATCTTCAAAAGCAAGATATCCTGTGGCACTTTATGGACGGACAGATATTTTGAAGCATAAGCTTTCATATGCAAAGACGTGCTTTGTCAGATGCATCAGTGGGGGCATTTCAGAGGAGGGTTTAAAAAGGGAGTCTCAGTCAAGGGAAGGCCAGAGCTGACAAGGTCTCTTCAGTCATGCAGGATGTGGCCCATTATCAGCAGTTCATGTGGAGTTGTGAACATCAAGAGAGGAGAAATCAAGTCAGTTCAGCCAGGGAGGATGTGGCCCATTATCAGTAGCAGAAAGGATGGAGGACCATACAAACATAGCAGCCTCTCAGCAAACACCCCTGACTCCATCTGGGTTGCCCAGATTAGTTTACCCAGGCTCAGAAAAGACAGGAAAACAGCAGGATTTGGGATTGAATATAAAAACACACTCTCAAAGTATGTCCATGCTGCAATCTTCTTTTGGAGGCACGTAGAATATATATGTGGGTAACCTCCACTCCAAAGGCATACATAGCGGTATAGACAGTCGGACGTTCCTGAGATGATTTAAGACATGCCTGAAACGTGGGTAGGCAGCCAGTATGTAGTCTACATAGCTCTCCACTCACCCAAGCAGTGCTTCATCATCCACACTGTTTTAGCAGTGCAGTGCCCCATTACTGTAACCTTTTGCGGCCACCAGAAAAGATTCCAAAAGAGAGAAATAAACCCAGATGACATCATCATCTTCATTGGCTTTGGCAGAATCTAAATGTGAGATGTTACCTTCTCTAACTGATGATGTGAGACTTTTCCTTTTCTCTCTCTCTTTTATTTTTCTTTTCTTTCCTCTCCCTCTTCCTTTTGTCTGGCAAGCCTTAGAGGGCCAAAACTGTATATTATGCCTCACTTCTGTAAGCTTGTGACCAGAAATTGGCAATCAGCATCAATCCTCCAAACAACCTAATACTGGTAACTGTTCATGAGGTCTTAGAGTGGTTGACACGACAGTGATGCCTACACTTTTCCAATAACAGCACTGCAAGCTAGTGTTAATACCAGAGAAAATAGCTCTGTTTTCTATCTTTGTTGTTCTTCTCTTTTCCCCTTTGTGTGTATTTGTCTAGGAAATGGGATTTGACTTAAAAACTAAAACAAAAAACCAGCAGCAAGAGCAGCTCCCACTCATTCCAACTAACTTTTCCTTTTCCTATCAAAAGGATAATTATTACCATCTTTAATATAATCTAAAAGACTGTCAAACTCCCTTATAAATATTCCACAGGAAAAGGAAAGGGAACAAGGGATGTGGTTAAAATGAAAGCCTTATTCAAAACTTTGTTTCAAATGCTTTAACAGTTTTTCCTTATGTTTACTATATCTTCAATAAGAGATAAAAAGGCAGTTAAATGTTGTGTGTTCCATGGTACTAACCAGGCTGAGGCGTCAGTATACCAAGGCCAAACCTTCTTTAAAACTGCTTCAGGGGGACAGTTTTAGGTCATTTGAAACACACGTGCTTCTTTGGGCCCATTGTGGGCTTTTGGAAAGGAGAGTCAGAGGCCTCCAAGTCCCTCCAGGTGTTCAGTTAAGTTCTTTCTGGCAACTCCCACCACTGCATTTTAAAGGAAGAGCCAGTGTAGGCAACAAGCAGCTCAGGGGATTTAGTCATATAGACCCTATAAAATATATTGAGAATCAAGTATTTCCATTTAATTACACAACACAGAAATTATTAGCTTCCCATTTGAAGGAGCAAAAGGACTTTGAAGTAGTGTGGGCACTTGGAAGTACCTGTGGCTGACCTGCGGCTACACACAAGCTAGCACTTTGAAGTTTCACACTTCGAAGTTGCTGCGGGGGAGTTCTAGCCTAATGAAGTACTGCATATGCACTGTAGCACTTTATTAGTAATCTCCCAACACCCTAATTACCATGTCCCCTTGGAAGATGGGGCTAGTTTAGACACAGCCTAAGTGGGGTTCAGTTTGCAGCTCAGTGGCTATGTCTACACTAGCCAAAACCTTTGAAATTGCCATGCAAATGGCCATTTTGAAGTTTACTAATGAAGCACTGAAATACATATTCAGCACCTTATTAGCATGTGGGTGGCCGCGGCACTTTGAAATTGACGCGGCTCGCCGCTGCGCGGCTCATCCAGACGGGGCTCCTTTTCAAAAGGACCCTGCCTACTTCGAAGTCCCCTTATTCCTATGAGCAGATGGGAATAAGGGGACTTCGAAGTAGCCGGGATCCTTTCAAAAAGGAGCCTCATCTGGATGAGCCACGTGGCGGTGAGCTGCGTCAATTTCAAAGTGCCGCGGTCACCTGCATGCTAATGAGGCACTGAATATGTATTTCAGCGCTTCATTAGTAAACTTCGAATGGCCATTTGCATGGCCATTTCGAAGTTTTTGGCTAGTGTAGACACAGCCAGTGTAGTTTTTGCTCCTCGTTGATGTTTTGAGACTACAAATTACTGTGTAAGATAACTAATGACCAGAACTTCCCAGGTACAATATTCCTGAAGGTTTCCCCAATTCCATGGAGATTCTATGGGCCCCTAATAGGATTATAAACAGATGGTTAATTGTTACAAACCTGCATACTGCTCATTCGGAAACTTGCATACTGCCTGCTGAAAACATAGGGCTTTAAAAAATCTTAAAACATTTATAAGAATATAAGAAAAGGATGATCCCAGTCAAACTCAAAATGTTGTGGGCTATTCTGTGCAATATGTGTGTTTTTCTGTTGCGCTGTCCAAAGGATGATAAAAAAGAACAAACAAATGAGGTTTTTGGTGAATGAATGAATGAAACTTTAATACTATTTTAAAATCTAGACTGAGGAACCCAGGAATATGTAAAAGATAGCATTTCAAATAGAACAGAATATTAAAATAGGACAAAAGCTGACATTCTTTCTTATCAGAATTATTCTATTTTCTTCTCTGAGAACACTGAGCCACAACTGGGAACCCTATTTTTTCTATATTCAGAAGTCTTATTTTTTTCTCGCATCCAGTCTTAGCCTTCAGATCAAAGAGCACATTCATTCAACTTCTAAAGCAGATGATATGTGGTCAGGATAATACAGGCTTACTTTTATCAGCCACTCTGCTGATGGTGAACCACACGTTCATTTGTAAGACGTATAACATACAGGTTGAACCACTTTAATCTGGAGCTCTCTTGTCTGGCAATATCTGTAAACTGGCACAGTTTTGGTTAACTAGATGACCATTTATTATGGGTGTGGCAAGTTTCCTGTCAACTGATAAAGTTTGTTTCCAGCCACCAGTCCTGGCTCTCAGTGTTCTGTGCTGTTTTTTAGCTGTAATTTACCCCTAAATATCTTCTAAGAGCCCAGAAAGCAGTGGAAGTGTTGGTAATGCTGTTAGACAACACTGACCTCCCATGATCCGGCAAATTCTCTTGTCCAGCATCAGTCAGGTCCCAAGGGTGCCAGATTAGAGAGATTCAACCTGTATCTGATAGTACATCTCCAAAAAGGGAGCACGCAGATAATTACTAATTAAATGTTAATAAAGGATAAAGTGATTGGGTAAATCCAACAGATGCAGACTATTGGATGGAACATTTGTAATTATTTTTCCGTAACTTATTTCCAACTTGCACTATAACAAATGACTTTCTGGGCTTGTTTTAGCAACATAGCAGTTAAAATCAAATTTCTTACATCAGTAGCAATCCATATTCGTTGACTCTCTGTTAAGATAGGTGAGTAATAGTGAGGAGACTTTGACTCTGAAGCTCCTCCCCTCTCTTTTCTGTGGTGTTACATGATGCTGTAATTTTACAATGAGTAACCATTAGTCCAGGTACAGGAAAACTAACTCAGTGCATGTACATATTTGACTTATGACAAAAGGTAGCTTTGCAAGCTTAGTAAGAACTTAATTAAAGCTGATGGCGAATATAAGAGATTATGATTCTTAAATAAAAACTTACAAAAAGTAACTCTGCATATAATTTGCCCCCCGGGGAAAAAAAAAACTTTTAATCGAATAGAAAAAATAGCTGCGATTTGAAGAAGTTTTAAAATTGTTTCCCCAGCTTGGTAATTTATTTGATGTCATGCTTGGCCTTTAGTCAGGGCTGTTCAGTGCTGCTTTGGTACCCTGGGAGTTATGTTTAGTGGTTTTCTTTTCACAATATTATAGCCTCTCATCTTCAGTTGAAATCATGCGCTACTCATCACCATTGTATTTGTCATATGGTACAGTATATACTGCAGCCTCCTCTGGATAAAAAGCAGTCACATTTACCTTTAAGAAGGTCAATTATTCTGCATCTTCAAAATTCAGACTTGCTTGTTCTTCTCAACTAGTCCGGGACCTAATAAAGCACAATAAATCTCCGAAAAAGCTTATAACGTGTTTTTGTTTTAGGCTCCCAAAAGTCATCTGGCATCCTCCCTCTTGACTTTTGCCAGATTGATATAATAAAGCAAAACAATTCTCTAAGGGGGAAAAAGCACTTACAGGTGCTGTATATATATTTTTTGTGTCATGCTCACATTTTTCTTTCTGCCCCTTGATTGATCACTGCTTTAAAAATACATACATCTCCAAGGTAAGAAAAAGAACTTGAGAATGCCGTTTAACTTCTTTAACACAACTTTTTTAAACTGAGATTTTGTTTTAAAAAGTGTTATCTGTAAACTAAATATCTATACAAATGGAATTACAGTCAGGTGACCAAACATATACCAGCTTTTACAAAACACATACAAGCAAAAATAACGAAGCATTCAAAATCAGAAAAATCACAGTTACAGTGCAGGAACTAAGAGATGTTTGTGTTTTTAAACAAAAAGCAAGTTAACAAATAGGAATGGATTTTTTTTCCCTAGGTAGGGAAGAGCTAATGGAAAAGAAACATTTTAATTATTCCTCATTTCTATTTTTGGAAAGACCTGACTGCCATCTTAACAGGATGGACTTAGCTAGCTTGTCCCAAGGAAGGGAAAATAAATATGACAGATAAGAATGAATACTTTTAAGCTAAAGTAAAGTAGAACAATCATTCCACAATATATTCAGAAATTGATTTAAAAACATAGAAAACATAAGGCTTAGTGAAGAAGGGTGCTTTTGAACTCAGGGCACCCTTTCCAAGGAACCCCGGCTACATGGTTATTTTTATTTTGAAATCAACACTTTTGACGAGCCTGGCAGCTGCTATTATGCAAATGAGGAGCTGAATATTCATATCAATATGCATGTGCATTTTTGAATGGCTGCAATTTACATGCCCCTTCTGAAAGGGAGGGGTAGCGTAGCCACGGCCCCGGTGTTTAGTCTTCATTGGTGAACCCTCCTTTTGAAAAATATGGTCACTGGAGAACTAACTTACAGCATTTAGTTTCTAGACATTCTAGGCATGTGTCAAGGCTGTTTCCCACTCTGACACTCTGAGTGCAGAAGAAGGTGGGGGCCTGCAAGAGACCTTAAAAATAACTTGCCTCTAGAGGCTTCTGCTTAAAAGCTTCCCAAGGTCACAGATTCTCAGACTCTGGGAGGTAACTGCTGTTACCTTATTTTACACTACAGAGACCACCGCAGGGTGGCTTAATTAATTGCCAGTACTGAATTAAAGGAAAAGTGGGGGGACTAGCTTTCAAGCCCCCACTCATACCCTCCTGCACTCAGACCCTTACTCAGACAAACTCACACAGCTGAAGAGTTGCACGGGAACCGTGGAGGAAGCCAAGGCACAGTGGGTCCAGTGTGTTTGGCTGCAATCATGAATCCAGGATGGTGAGCTGATTTGATGGCCCCCTTGTCAGCTTGCTCTCTTTGTCAGCTGTAGTACTCAGGGGCAGTCAGTATGATCCATCCTGGGGAGACGGGAAGGCATAAGGGCCAGGGCCCTGGGCCTCCTCCTGCCCTCCTGTCCCCAAGATGAGATTCACTCATATAGAGAGGTGAGGGCAAGAAGAAAGCAGGGAAGAAAAGAGAGCTCCTATTACTTTGCTCTCATGTTTTGTATGTTTCAGTCCAATAGCAATTGTGCTGTCCCACTGCCCCCGGATGCTGTATGGCCATGAGCCATCACCACTGTCCCAGGACTGCGTATGACTATGAATCATCAGCTAAAAGCAGATGGGACTTTGATCTTCTCTTGATGGGGCTTCTTTCTCTTTCTTGGACGGATTCTTCTTCAGGGCTCAACTCCCATTATTCTCTGGCCATCAAGGTGCTGCTGGGAGCTGGTTTTCCAGACAGGTTGGCTTTGGGGACTGATTCCATTGCACCCCCCCTGCCCACATTCACACTTTCCTGACTCACACAAAGGAAAGCCCACTCTAGAATATAAGATACTTCTTTTACAAAAGGAACAGCCAGGATTTCTTACAAGACTTACAGTATTCATAAACAATTTCTTTCTAACTTACAATACTGAATATAGACATAGCAGCTGCTACAAAACAAAGGACATGAAACAAAATATAACTATATAGAACAAAAGCTACACCTACAAAATAAAGTATCGGGGGGGGGGTAGCAGTGTTAGTCTGGATCTGTAACAGCAACGAAGGGTCCTGTGGCACCTTATAGACTAACAGAAAAGTTTTGAGCATGAGCTTTCGTGAGCACAGACTCACTTCATCAGATGCACATGAAGTGAGTCTGTGCTCACGAAAGCTCATGCTCAAAACTTTTCTGTTAGTCTATAAGGTGCCACAGGACCCTTAGTTGCTACAAAATAAAGCTACTGTTTCAAAGCTTACAGAAAGGTACAGGCCTGAAAACCAGCAATGACTGAAAGGTTCAAAACTTACATATGCTTAGTACTGGACTGAGAGGCTTTATACAACAGATGCCACCACCCAAATGAAAAAAACTCTCTTTAGAACCCAGGAAGATATACTTGGGGTGTCTCCTCTGTGGTAAACCCAAGCTCTTAACCGTTCCTAAGGAGAAAGCTTGAAAACAAACAGACTGTGTCTACACAAGAAGTCTCTGTCATCAGAAGTGACTGTCAGAAGGGATTTCCTGGCAAAACCTCCCTCGACAGATTATGTCTGCACATAAAAGCAGATTGAAAGAGCAATCCATTCAGTGGACAGAGAGCAGCCAGAATGCCTGGCACTCTCTTGACAGAACAGCTGACTGGAAGCTCTGCAAACAGGGCTGCCCGGTGATCTGGAAGCCCTGTCTCTCCACAAAAGGACCCCAGAGTATCTACACGGCCGTTTTGTTGACAGAACACTGCTGACAGGGGCATTATAGTTGAGCAGGAAGAGGTATAACGCTGCCGGAGGATGTGCCGGGTTTTGTTGACAAACTATTGACAAAGCACCAAAACCAAAATAAAAAATAACCTGATTGTGTATGGCTAAACGTTTCCTTTCTACTTATGTATCTGTAAGCTCAGATTTCCTTGTGGCCTAGATACTTACTGAATTCCTTAAGCCTGCTCAGATTTGAACATCTCTGTGTCTCTCTCCTCTAGCCACACAAAAGCCTTTCCTCACAGGTAATTGCTTCAATTCAAAAATCCCCCTCTCTCTTCCCATTGGTTCACCTGGCTCCTGGTCAATACAGAACCTGCTGTCACTGGAGAGCATGATGCTTACTGACAATTCAAACAGGTTCCTTGAGTGACATGTTGTCTAAATAGGGCTAGGGAAAGTCTGATCAGTTTAGGTTTTGATCCATGCCCATCTCTGTGAATATTCTCTCCATTCTCAAGTGAGCTACAAAAAACAGCACTCTTGGTGCTGTGGATAAACTGAAAGGTAGGGAGCATACCTAAAATAGGCATTCTAGTAGTAGACCAAAATTTTTCAATGAAAAATGCAGATTTAGCAATACTGAAATATTTGAAAAATTCATATAGGTTTTGCCAAAATTCATTCACAAAACAAAACAAAAACATGAAATAATCCAAAGAAAGTAAAACATTTAATTTGGACATATTTGAAACAAAATGTTTTCATTTTAAAACAAATGAAAAACTTTCCAAAATTTCCTTTAATTAATGTATTGTATTAAAAAAACCCCATAACAACTAGATATTGAAATGAAATTTTTAACTCAATCCAAAGTCCTCTTTTTTCTTTAATTCACCCTGTTTTATACTGAGGTTGGTCAAACCTGAAACTGTTTTATCGTTGCTCTTATTTTGAAATATCCTAGGAATTTAAAATCAGTTATTCTCCTAGCTTTGCTGAAGGAGTTTGGTGTGGTCAAAGAAGCAAGAAGGAATGATTACTCTACATTTTGAACATTGATTAGAGCAGCAGTGCCCAATACGCTCCCCATTTACAACATGTGGCGAACAGGGCAGCACAGTATGGCGAAATGCACCTCAGGAGAGCCACACGGGGGGTGCCCCTCGGACTGCTCTGCGCATGCACCCCATCACGTGGTGGGTCAAGTGCACGGCAGCACCCGTGGAGGGGGCTTCTCCAGCCTGGCAGGCTCCAGCTGTGTTCTGGCACAGCATGGTTTCAGCGTTGGGTGCCTTCCGTGAGTAATCTGGGGGATGCTTGGCTGGAGCAGGGCAGCACCTGGCTGGAGAGTTGGGGTCTGTGGTGATCCCTTACATTCCTTTAGGACACCACTGGACTAGAGTGATGAGGAGACACTTGTGGGGTCCCAGAAACATAGTGTGAACATGGGTTTTTGGCAATCTTGGTCATTTTAATATAATCAGTGGATAAATATGGGGTTTCATACAATATGGAACATTAGTTCAGTAAGTGGTGTGAGGTACATATTGCATAAAATTACTGTACTGTCTTTGCAACAATATGATTGACTGTATAGTTCTTCTTACCCACATCTATTTGAGTTCAACAAAATACTTTTTCATAGACCTGAAAACAAAATGTGCTGTACAGTATGCTATAATTTTCCCGTATTTCTGTAAAGTTTGCCTATTTGTTGATAATTTTTCAAGGACCTTAAGTGTAGGGTTATTTTTTATCAAACACACAGCTTGTCATTTCAGTAGAAAACAAACAACACACAATCAAACAAACAAAAACAAACCAAAGCAACCCATCGTATCTTGGAAGTGGTTTCAATTTGGTTTGAGTAAGTATCACTGGAGAAAGTGGAAGTCCCATGCTCAGTTGAAAGTAGAATAACCATTATCTAGTTATCAACCATTCATAATATAATCTTCATCTGGGATACAGCACCCCTCCCAAAACTGTCATTTGTCACAGTATTTTGAGAGGAGATCTTTCCAGCAAAACTAGATTTAAAAGACAGCAGAGGACAAAAACGTGGTTTGCCAGTGGCGAGAACTTTTCCTCAACATGGAATAATTTTTTTAACAATTAAGATATATTTTAGTTTGGTTCCTGAACAACTTTCAATATAATTCTGTTTCACCTTGTTTATGCTAGGAATTCTCTTCCCTCCCCCACATCTGAGAGAGCCAGGGTATTGATCAGAGTTTGAAGAGAGGCAATGCGGAGGTACTTGAAGTAAGTATAAAAGTTAGCATGATGTTTTATAAATGACTTTGATTTGCTATTGTTAGAAATTTCTGCTGTTGGTGGTTATCACTGTGTACTGAACAATAGGCACCAGAATATAAAAAAGAAGAAAGGAACTTGGAGGTTTTTTTGGGGAGAGGGGAGGGCAGGGAAACCAGTAAAAGTTTACTAATAAAAGGTAATTTTAAAAAGGGATGGAAAGTTTCTGCAGTTTGGCTCCTATGTCTTGACAGTAAAGCAATACATGTTACAGTTTAAAAAATGTTCATTATTGATTCCCAACCACTACTCACAGCTAACATTTATCTAACTTAGAAACAAAAGACCCACAGAGATTTGCTTCAATTAAACCTGAACATTTTTCAGTAAAGCCACAATTTAAGATTATACCTACTATACATTTTCAAATATGCATGAAAGTTTTATCAAACTTGCTTCTTCATTTCTCCACATTCAAAGTGTTTATAAAAATGGAAAGGGAGCTCTTGCTAATTCCCACAAACAAATGTAATAATTTCTTCTAGTCCCACAGTTTAAATCAGAAAGTGGGATTTTTTTTCTTCCTCTTTACAAAAAGGGATTTGATGTATAATTTGTCTCAAACCAAAGCTTACTAAGCACTGACAGCTGATGTACAGGTTTTTTTACATGCATGGTGAAGGCTGCGTTGTAAATATAAGATGAGTTGG
This sequence comes from Carettochelys insculpta, assembly GCF_033958435.1. Lineage (NCBI taxonomy): Eukaryota > Metazoa > Chordata > Testudines > Carettochelyidae > Carettochelys > Carettochelys insculpta. The sequence continues at coordinate 177,869,064 of NC_134138.1, forward strand.
GACAGAGGTAAGAGTGGTATTCCTAAATTAAACAGAGAAAGGTACACATATCTTTATTCATTACCAGTACCTTCAGTCAAAATAACTAAAATACTGTCTCAGATTCTGACCTCCTTAATTACAGTAAGTAGCACCTTACTCCTTGAGTATACTCACTGAAGTCATGAGGGAAGATGCTATTCATTGTGAATAAGTTGTTCAGAAAGATCAGAATCTGGCTTTATCAAAGCACATTGGACAGTTTTAGAAAAAAAGATTCCAATGGCAATCTGACACCAGTTGCAGTTGGATTTATTTAGGCACCATATCCTTGGAAAGACTCCTCTGCTGAAGACATATGTTAGATAGACATAAAAGCAACTGAAATTGTTGTGGAATAAAACTTCTAGGAGCAGACCTTCAGCTGCTATAAATTAGCATAGCTACATTGGTTTCATTCATGCTACACCACGGGTGCATCTACACTAGCTGTCTACTTCGAAGTAGCTGGCACTACATCAAAATAGTACGCATCGCATCTGCACGCACCTTGTGCTATTTCGACGTTGAAATCGACATTAGGCGGTAAGATGTCGAAATTGCTATTCCTACCCGCAGATGGGAATAGCTCCCTACTTTGATGTTCAACTTCAAAGTAGGGCATGTGTAGACAACCCATGTCTTGCTACATCAAAATAGCGGGGTCCTCCATGGCGGCCATCAGCTGAGGGGTTAAGAGACGCTCTGTCTAGCCCCTGCAGGGATCTATGGTCACTGCGTGCAGCAGCCCTTAGCCCAGGGCTTCTGGCTGCTGCTGTTGCTGCAGCTGGGGGTCCATGCTGCGTTCACAGGGTCTGCAACCGCTTGTCAGCTCTGTGGATCTTGTGCTGTGCAGGCCGAGTGTGTCTGGGAGGGGCCCTTTAAGGGAGCAGCTTGGGGCTTTGCTGGCCCCTTATTTCGATGGGGAGCACTTGTGCGTGTGGACATTCTGCATTTCCTTCTGGGGCAGCTCCTTTTGATGTTCTCCGTTGCTACTTCGACATTGAACATTGACGGCACCAGCCCTGGAGGACGTGTACATGATACGTGTCTATGTAGCCTATTTTGATGTTCTTGCATCGAAATAGACTACTTCGACGTAGTGTGCTAGTGTAGACGTAGCCCAAATTGTATCATCTGAGGCCCATATTTAGCTCAGAAAATTCCCGGGAGAGCATACTTGCAGGGCCACAGATGTACAGGTAATAATGCATCAGCTGCTTTCCATGCTCTGAGACAGAATTCTGCAGTGAAAGTAGGGATGACACATACCGCTAATGGCATAAAAATAGCATATGGTATAGAAAGGGTGTGTCTACACTAGGAACTAACTTTGAAGTTAACTTTGAAGTTAGGTGCTACTTTGAAGGAGCCTGCAGAGAGTCTACACACATTTTCCCTTACTTCAAAGTTAACTTTGAAATAAAGGAGCCCAACTTCAAAGTCCTTACTCCATTTCCAGGAATGGAGTAGTGCCCTACTCTGAAGTTTAACTTTAAAGAAGGGTGTATGCAGATGCTCAACTTCGAAATTATTCTTTGAAGTAAGCAACTTTGAAGTTATTTTTGTAGTGTCGATATGGCCAAAGACAGAAAATGTTACTTTTCAATTCTACATTTATTGGCCAAAACTAACTTCACATTTTGCATGGACTAACTGCTTAAAACTGTAGTTCTAAAATAATGGATCAGATTCACTGGCATGCTTGTGTTGCTTTAGGCCATTGTGTTGATGCAAAGCAAGAACAGGCCTAGGGCTATTTAAGTAGAGTTCATGGTTGCTCTGTTTTACCAAAGCAGTACAAAGGGCAGATATTTCTGGTGTAATTGTCTCTCTGTTTTAAAACTCTGAAACTTGCAATGGAACCTATACCAAAGGGGAAGGTATTTGCTGCTATTTTAGTTCCTACAAATGAGATATTTGTCTAGCCCTAGCCTCAACATTTTACATTAGAGAACAGAGACTAGCCAGATACCCCTCTCACATTATGGGGACATTCCAAATACATTCTCATTCCCAATACATCACATGAAATGGAAGATGTCAGAATGGGATTTAGTCATCACTGACTTTCCTCAAACTGAGAAGCAGTCTTGTAGCACTTTAAAGACTAACAAAATAATTTATTAGGTGATGAGGTTTTGTGGGACAGATCCACTTCTTCAGATTTGGAGAAGTGGGTCTGCTCCACGAAAACTCACCACCTAATAAATTATTTTGTTAGTTTTTAAAGTGCTACACTACTGCTTTTTTGTTTTGTGAAGATACAGACTAATACGGCTACCTCTCTCTGACTTTTTCCCTAAACTGGCAGTTCTTGTAGAGGAAGTGGACATGGTAATCACTACTTGAAATTAAAAACAAACAAACAAACCTTGAACAAGACCATAGGGATATATAGGAATTGTTGACAATATCACAAAAAGCCTCTGTTACTGCACAGTTACATGTGATTGTTAGTACTTGAAGTTATATGGAATGCAATATAGGAGAACTGCACATTTTTGCAAGAAACCAGCCAGAAATAAATGGCTTTTGGGTAGCAATGCAAACTGATGAGTGAAAGGTTTCTGACTTTATCCTCAACCAACATTTGCTCACAGGAAATAAGAGATATCTACATGACACCTATCTTCTGACAACATTTGTTCACCTTGCTGGCCCAGCTCATGAGAACTACACTGAATAACTACATTGAATAATTTGTCAGTGAGAACATCTTTAAGATTCTGTGCTTGATGTGTGAGGATTGTGCAGGTGTCTAAAGGCTATCCTATTTCTTTCTCTCTCTTTCTGAGGTGTGCAAGATGTTCATTGTATAAGGAAACACCAGACAATAAAAAGCATTCAGACCACCAGTCATTCTTTCACACCACCTGAGAATTATACAGACAAGTGAGCTTCAGTTTCTGAGATTATTGTGCTACCTGTCCAGTAAAATGACTTCATCCAGAACCTAAACAGTATCTGTGTTGGCAGGTAGTACACATCCATGTCTATGCTAGAACCTGAGCTCGCTCTGATGCTTTTTGAGAACACAATTCTTCCCACCCTCAAGCCTCCCATTCAACCATATTTGGGCATAGTTTCCTCATTAGAGTGGATAGAGTTGAACTGTATTCAATATTAGATGCAGAAAATTTGATCCCTATGTGTTGAATGAGGGATCTCTACAGCCTTTTCATCAGACACCAAATACAGTTCAGCCATATTTGTAAGAGATGCAGTGACTTCAGATGAATTACATCTGTTTATACCACTGGTAACATCTCGGCATTGCAAAGTGCATGTTTAGAGATCGTAATAACAGGGTTGTCTTTAATATTTATCCATGAAAATCCAGGAGGCAGATCCTGACAACATGCATGAAGGAGGAAGTTTGATGACAGACTTTTACCACCTAAATCAGGATTAGATGCTGTGATGATCTCTGTGAAAACCCCAACAAGTGTCCAAAACCAGCATGGGAAGGGAAGGTAGATTTCCTTCACTAATTAGGGGCTTGAGGTGCTTCAAGGAATATACCAAGAAGACTAACTAGGTGTTAGACAGAGGATACTGCTGTTTCATTTCAATAAAACTGCCTATTAAAGCAACCAAATCCCTTCTTATTTCATGGAAAGACAAAGAGAAACCTTAGGCACACAGCAGAGTTGGAGCCCTGAAAGATGTTCCTGTTATTCAATCATTTACCCCTGTGTTTTAATTTAAGTGTATTTATTATTGCATATTACATCATTGGAACACATCAACAGATGAAATTATCTGGGAGCTGAGGCAGTTAGTTTCTTAACCTCCTTGTGTTGCATGTGGCAGTGGGGAGTGGTGGGGTAGCAGTCAGTGCTGTTAGGAAAAGCTCCTTCAGGAGAAGCTGAGAGCAAACCTCTTCAACTAAATCACATACCCAACCAGATCAGTAATTAACTATATAGACACTAATATCCTTCAGCAGAATGCCAGTCCCTAGATACTAGTTGGGATTGTTTCATTGCTGCATATGGAAGGCCTAGAATTTGCACAGATGGAGATAAGAAGGAGAAATAAGAGTTTTGGAGAAAGAAAAAAAAAACTTTATGAGCTAGAAAAAGTGACTGATTTTCAACAACTGAAGGAACTTAAGTTTAAATCTTCATCACCAACTGTATTGTCTCTCAAGCATGTCATTATTAAAAATAAAAGAGGAATGAAAAATGCTGCTTAATGCAGTGGTTTGGAAATAACTGCTCTTTTAAAAGCAGAAGGAAACAACTGCTTAAGAACATCTTTAAATCTAAAAAGCTGCTAGCACACACATACAATATCTTTAAGGCTATTCAGAACATTCTTTTGCAATTAACCCAAATTACTATTTTTTGCATCAAGTGTAATAATCCTTCTGGCAGCTGATAAGGAAAAAATGAATATGTACAGAGTGGGAGAGCGTTGTGGCTGGCAAATCTTGTGAACTATAGCGTTTCTATTCTTCCTCAATAGGAAAGCTCTAGAAATGGTATAATTGGTGACCGGCTGCGCTGGAACTACCCTTTATTAATTCAGGGATTTTACATAGCAACATCACACAAAACATAGCTGAAAGAGCTTTCATACAGAAGTAACATTCTGGAGTTACCATACACCAAGGGAATGACTTAACCCAGATGAAAACTCAAACCATACTTCCCTGAATACTGAATGTCTTACTTTAGCTATTCAGCCATTCAGGACAGTGATTAGAAGTGGGAGCTAATGGAACTCCAAGTTCTATTCCCAGCTCTAACACTGATTAATTTTATAATTTTGGATGAGTCATCTACCTATTTTGTGTCCCAGTTTCCCATCTTTGAAACAGGATTAATGAGTACCCTAATCCTTTTTACATAGGGTTGTTGGGGCATATAATTAATTAAGGCTGAAAGATGACTTGAAGGGAATAGCCCTCTATCAAGAACCAACCTAGCAATCGCTTTGGAAGACACTGCACCATGATACACCTCTTCACTATCTCTTCTCATGCAGTATTTCTGATGCACTGAAGCAAGAATCACGAGATCTTTCACTCAGTTCTATAGAGCAGCCATATTTTCTGAAAGGATGGCCTTCCACCACATTAAAAATCACAGGGTAATGACATTACAAATTGTCTGAAGGGCCCATGGGAAGTGATGGATTAAGGTAGCCACTTCAACCCTTTTAGAACTATGGTCAAGATTTTGATAAATTTCCTGCTGTGTGTATATATATAGGATATACCCTTCATATGCACAGTCATGAACAGATCTTAAGTCACTCTTAAGTCATTCTACTAAGGCTCTGCAAGATCTACAGTAAGCATGACCTTGATACAAGCAGGCTCTTATATCTCCATCAAATAGACAAGAACCTTTAGAAAAACACTTTAAGGCTCATTCCAAAGATATATGTGCAATCATCTCAAGTCATTCTTACTTCTTATGGGCATAACTGCTTGTTCCTGGCCTTTCAAGACCCTGCACATAACCAGCATGGATCCTTCTCTGAATCCTTCACCTTTAAGATGATTAATACTAACTAAAAATATCTACCATCCTTTAATTTAAAAATTCTACATTGATCTGGAAACTGAATTAAGGAGGGCTTCAGCAGATATTAAATTACCTGTAAATGGAATTAGTTTTTAGAAAAAGCCAAAAACATCAACCCAAAGAAATCAGACTCAGTGTGCCAATAACCTTTACAAAAATGGATGCAAAGCCTTATACTGGATGATATTACAACATGAAGAATGTTGCATGTTTTTTTTTCCCAGATTAGGTTGAATTTCCCTCTTTGATACCTTCCCAAACATACAAACTATAGTTACAAGAAAAAAACTGAACAGGGTTTTTAAAAGAAAAGAAGATTTATTTTCATTCATCTTCAAGTCACATTATGAAGAAGGGAAATTAAATATCCTGTAAGTAGAAGAAAAGGAAGTTAATAAGGAGAAAGAATTGTAATGAAGCCTCTAAAATAAACACAGTTTTGGAATTAGAATTTCCTTGCCTTTCAGAGCACTGAAATGTGGAGGTGACACTACAATTAAACCTATATTTGGAAGAGAAAGAACACCCAAACCTGACAGGTGATTCACAGTTTCCACAAACTATTCCTCACGTTTACATACCTGCAAAACAATTTTATAGAAAGCAGTACCATATGTGTCTCCAAATAGACTGAATTTACTTCATAGGGCCAAACTGGAAGACTATCTTTGTGACCAGGGTAAAATTATGGTTATCCTGATGGGATACAAGGGATATTTCTGTCCCTGAGCATTTACTCAGGATACAATGATGATTTACGTGTCAGTATTTTTAAGGGAAAGCTTGGTAATTTTACTATCCTGATTTGAAGTAAAATGGATATAACAGAGCAATGGACTCAGGGCAGGACAAAGTCATATTTGCAGGTATACATGCAAACAGTTTGAACATTTGCACCTGAAATTAGTGTTGATTGGAATAAAGGGGTGAAAATAACTGAAATTTCTTACATGTTCTTTCATATTGCAACCCCTCTGGGGATTCAGGGTAGGTGTGAGGTGACAGTACCTGTAACAAATTTGTGTGGGATGGAGTGGAGTATGGGGAGAAGGGGCATTCCCAGTCAGTCACTCTGCCCCATGCTGCTACTGTTCCTCACCAAATAAGAACTGCAGAAGCAGTGCTCATAGACATAGGAACTAGCAGTGCTACAGCACTCCTGGGGCTCTCGTCCCTGCTCTGGGGTCTTGGCTGCTGGATCCCCCCATGCCCAGGGTCCCAGCCTCAGTTGGGGGGAGCTGGACAAGGGTAAGGTATTTGTCTCTGAGCCCTGCCCCTAAGTCGGCATGCTCAGCCAGCCAGTTTCTCACCCGTACACTGTCCCAAGGACACATTGGGTTACTTAAACCTTTGAGCTTAAAAAGAGTGAAGAAGATATCTTCAGAGAAACGGAACTAGTTTTAAAACAAAGAAAAATCTTGCAGTCTCTATAACAGACTTGAAATATCTTTTCAGAGTTTTTTCCCCTGGAATTGCTCCATGCTTTGGGGACTTTAATCTTGTTCCTGCTGTCTTTACCTGTAAAATAATACACTTGCCTACTTAGACGTTTATGGCAAAAATACTATTCAGACTTCACATACAGGTGATACACACCATGGAAATACTCAAGGACTGAACAGCCTGTATGAAAACACATTATTAAAGAACTGAAGTATCTGGCCACATACCACGCAAAGGAGATATGCAGCCCTTCAGCCTAATGTGAAATTACTTAGGGCAATACTTGATTCATGATTACTTTTAAACATGAAATAAATTACTTGGTACCTAAAAGGCTTCAAATTAAAATTAGGAAAGTATTACTCTCAAACTGTACCAGTCTCTAAATTAAAAGTTGTGCAGTCTGAAAATGACTCTGTACGAATAAACATAAATTATGTTAATTTTATGAAATCATGCACATACATGCACACCACACACGGTACTTTGCCCCACATTTTATTTTACACTGTCAGGCTGAAATTTTGTAAAGGGGCCTATAAAAGTTAAGAGCCCAACTCTCATTTGACTTCCAGCTTGCATCAATTAGACTAGAAGTCTAGATACTACTACAAAGCGCTTTATTTGTGCTGGTATTTGCTGATACTGAGTACAGGTACCTTGGCAGCTGCAGCTGCAGAATTGGTTGGAGTGTGTTTGAAGCAAGGAGACAGCTGAGTACTGGCTTTGATCTCTCTCTCGCTCTCTTTTTTAAACAAAAAAGCAGTGCTACTACAGAATAGTTTCTTGTATTTTGTGATACTCTAAACGTACTGCAAAATTGTTCACTATGAGCTAACAGCATTCGGATTATAATCTAAAAGAAAACCTAAAATGTAACAAAAACAGCAAAGAGTCCTGTGGCACTTTAAAGACTAACAATTTTATTATGGGATAAGCTTAATTGTTCATCTTTAAGGTGCCACTAGACTCACTGTTTTTGCTGAAACAGACTAACACTGCTACCCCTGAAACCTGAGCTATAACAGAAAAATATGGAGATAAAAAACTATATTTAATAGTCTATGTACACACACATATACATTCACTCTTCAGGCCCTGCACATATATATCTGGGTGGCAATGAAAAAATGGAAATAATTGTAGCATGCGTTTTTGTACTGAACTGTGAACTGCTATTACTAATCTGCTAAGCAAGAAAAAGCCTCACCTCCATCAAAATAAATATGCCTGAAGCTCTCAGAGGCAGATTTAGCATGCAACACTAAGTTGGATCTACACTTGCCCCTGACTTCGAAGGGGTAAAGTTAATCAGGGCAATGGGAGATTACTAATAAAGTGCTGTGGTGAACATGCAGCACTTCATTAGGCTAATTCTCCCACATGGCAACTTCGAAGTGCCAGCATGCATGTAGCCGCAGGCACTTCAAAATGCCTGGGCTACTTCAAAGTGCCTCTGCTCCTCAAATTTTGAGGAGTAAAGGTACTTTGAAGTAGTGTGGGCTACATGCATGCTGGCACTTCAAAGTTTGACGCTTCAAAGTTACTGCGGGGGAGAATGTATTCACCGCAGCACTTCATTTGTAATCTTCCATCGCCCTGATTAACATGTCCCTTTCGAAGTTGGGGGCAAGAGTAGACAAGCCCTGACTGTATTATTTAATGTAGACTCTGCTACTTCTATTTTCAGCAGATGTCCACTCAGGTATTGAACCTGAGGTGCCATGAAACATTTTTTTTTTGACTCTTGAAAGCAATCAGAGTTCAGAATAATTAATCTCTAGAGCATGAAGACTGAAGGAGGCAGAAAAGATAGAAAAGTTTTAGACACTATTGGCTGTGGATAGGACTGCAGGGTGGCTGGCAACATAAAAGTCCTATGGCTTCAAAACCCACCATAAATCTAGATGAGCCAAAAATGGATTTGGGGGAAACTGTATTCAATAAGTGGATGCCTTGGGCCTGTTTCTGATTCCATTTATCCTGGTCTTTCACTGGTGTAACCCTACTGACTTCAGCATAGCAAAGAGAAGAATTAAGACCATCATATGTGGAAGCAATTTTTGACTAGGTGGAGTAAGTTATGTCTCTGAATATATGTTGTACCTTCCAGAGAACAATAAAGCAAATTTGAATCAAGCGATGAACTATATTTTTAGTCTTACCCCATCATCCCTATTCAGACAACCTCATCCCTAAATCAGCGAGCATATTATTTTCCAGGTAAAGACAGGAGGAGCAAGATTAAAGTCCCAAAGCAAGGAGCAGTTCTAGAAGAAATTGTAAACCAATGGCTTTTCGACACGTAATCAGCATTTTCAAAGTTGGGCTTAAAATTTGTTGAATAGTTCCCTATAAACAACTGTCATAAATTGAGCTCTTTTCTCTTTCAAATTATTCACAAGCCAATCCTGAATTCTACTTATGTATTTGTTACGTTAAGCAAATAATTTGAACAAATAATTTTCAATTTAAGAGCTATTCATAAACTCTTTTCTGACTATTTTCGCTTTTCATTACTCATGGTGGAGAACTAAGTGGCACTATTTCTAATCCTGAGTGCCAGGAACCTTTTAAGCTACAGAATAAAGAAAGGTAAATAGCAAGCAGCGAGTGCTGTATAGTAAATAGTGAACCTCAACCAAACCAACACTTTTAGGAATTTTCTAACTAATATTTCTCATATTAAAATTTCTGCAACAGTTGGGATTTGTAATCATTTTTGGAAGTAGCCAGTGGACGACTGTAGAGTTATGTAAAATAATTTTTATTTTTAATATTTTCAAATGATCTTTAAAATATGCATGCTCGTGTAGTTATTATTAAAGCAGATTAATTTTACACTGTTGCAGAAACACTGACATATTGGAAACAGAATGTTCAGCAAATCTGTAGCATTTCCATAATTACTACACAGTTCTTTCATAAAGGTTAAAAAATAGCATTGCCCACAATCACCCTGACTAATTACTCTAATTTATAATGAATAGTAACTGCTTTCTTTTGCAGTAATTTCCTTACATATTTATCTACCTTTGTATTTCCACTCCAGTTCATCTGATGAAGTGGGTTTTACCTATGAAATCTTATGCCCTAATCTAGTATATATTTTAGTATGCATCCATCTGTCTGTCAGTGGTATGTTTGTTCAAGAACTCTTCTTAAACCGTAACAGGTATGACAACAAAATTTGGTATGCAGCTTCTTCTTACCCTAACTTAAACCAAGGTTGGGGTTTGTTTGTGCCTGGAAAGTGGGAAATGTCTGAAATCCCAGAATTTCAGAGAACATGGAAAGGAAGGGGCACCTACAGGAGGGATGACCTACTTCTGTCTCACCACTGGGGGACAGTGAGCTCAGGGAGCAGCAATATGGCAGAGTGACCACTGGGAGGACAGCCACAGCAGGCAAACAGTGGCCACTTGGAGACAGGGATCTCCTTCCTGCCAAGAGAAGGAAGTGTCTCTCTACTCCAACCTTCCCCCACAGCTCGGTCACAGTACCATGCAGGAGGAGCCCTACTGATTCCCTGAAACTCTCGCATACAATTAGCCCCCAATCACTTGCATAAACCATATCAATTTTCCTCTTATTCTCCAAATATAAAACAAAATAAAACAAAACAAAACCTTATTTCACTTAAATACCTGAGCAACCCTGGGTCAGTTTGCTTGCAAATCTCTAAGGTGCTGCAGGACTCCTTGTTTCTTTATCCATGTTTGAGTTTGCAAGGCTGGTAGTAAAAAAAAACAAAACAAAAAACAAAACAAAAAAAACTAGAACAACCAACCCCCAAGCCTCCCTTTACTTGTAAGTTGAGCACTCATGCTTTAGAATCATCAAGAGACAACGCATATGGCGGGTGGGGAGGTGGGCAAACCTCAACTCTTTTACAGTTCAAGTGCAGTTCTCAGCTCACTTCACCCCTGCACGCTCATTCACTACCTACTAGATTGGAAGGGGACCTTACAAGATCCTGCCCTGGCACAGGGTCAATGGGGCTTCCGCTAAAGGCGAATGGTGCCCACGGAAAGATGGGGCACAATTTAAAGGTTTGCTGCCACCATCAACAGCTTGAGCCATGGCCCCTCAGGTGCTTTTCCTGAGCTGCCCCTCATGGGGAGGCATCAAAAAGCAGGTGGGTACTGAAGGGAGGGGCTGTTGCATTAGTGCCCTGGGGAGAAGTAGCAGGAAAAAGCATGGAGGGGATCCTCAAGAAATCCATTTTGGAGTACTTGGAAGAGGGGAAAGTGATCAAGAATAGTCAACATGGATTCACCAAGGGCAAGTTGTGCCTGACAAAACTGATTAACTTCTATGATGAGATAACTGGCTCTGTGGACATGGGGAAGTCAATGGATGTGATAGACCTTGACTTTAGCAAAGCTTTTCATACAGTCTCCCACTATATTCTTGCCCATAAGTTAAGAAGTATGGATTGGATACATGGACTCTAAGATGGATAGAAAACTGGCTTGACTGATGGGCCCAACGGGTAGTGGTCAATGGCTCTGTGTCTGGTTGTGGTCAGTTTCAAGTGGAGCGTCCCAAGTATCAGTTCTAGGGCCAGTACTGTTCAACATCTTTATTGATGACCTGGATGAGGGGATGGATTGCACCCACAGCAAATTTGTAGATGACACTAAGCTAGTAAGGTAGGGATAGGGTCCAGAGTGACCTAGACAAATTGGAGGATTGGGCCAAAAGAAATTTGATAAGGTTCAGCAAGGAGAAGTGCAAAGTCCCGCACTTGGGAAGGAAGAATCTCAAGCAGTGTTACAGGCTGGGGACTGACTGGCTAAATAGCAGTGAAGCAAAAAAGGACCTGGGGATTACCATGGATGAGAGGATGGTTATGAGTCACAATTGTGCTCTTGTAGCCAAGAAGGCTAATGGCATATTGTGGTGCATTAGGAGAAGCATTTCCAGCAGGTCTAGAGACATTATTGTTCCCCTCTACTTGGCCCTGGTGAGGCCTCATCTGGAGTATTGCATCCAGTTCTGGGCCACACAATATATAAAGGATGTAGATGCATTGGAAGGCATCAGCAGTGTTCCAAAGACTGTGCCCATTTGGTCTGCACCAACAATCGACACTGCAACAAAAGTTTGACTGTATAAAACTATCATCATGACAGTTGCCATTTACGCTAGCGAAACGTGGAAAATAACGTCAAGAGTAGCATGCAAACTCAATGTATTCCACCAGCGTTGCTTACGAAAGATCCTGAGTGTCACCTACTGCGATCGTGTTACCAATGAGGAGATACTACAAAGATGCGGGTCATGGGCACTGCAGGATAACGTGACAGAGCGCAGAGTGCGGTTTGCTGGACACATTCTGCGTCTGCCAGATCAACTGCACCCAAAGACTGCAATGAGATGGATACTGGCAGAGGGAAGGAGGAAGAGAGGCAGGCCACTCAAGACCTGGTGCACCACATTTAAGGAAGATTTATTAAACATTGGTATATCATGGGAGGAGGCGGAATTATTTGCAGCCGACCGAAATCGCTGGCGAGCACTTGTTGCCCAATGTGCCCAGATGCACAGGCAGACCTAAGTCTAAGTCTAAGTAGATGCATTGGAGAGGGTTCAGTGGAGGGCAACGAAAATTATTACGGGTCCGGAGTATGACCTATGAGGAGAGGCTGCGAGGTTTGGGCTTATTTAGTTTGCAGAAGAGAAGACTGAGGGGTGATTTGACATCAGTCTTCAACTTCCTGAAAAGAGGCTCTAAGAAGATGGAGAGAGACTGTTCTCAGTGGTGACGGATGACAGAACAAGGATCAATGGTCTGAAGTTACAGAGGGAGAGGTGTAGGCTGGATATTAGAAAAAACTATTTCACCAGGAGAGGGGTGAAGCACGAATGCATTACCAAGAGAGGTGGTGGAATCTCCAACCCTAGAGGTTTTCAAGTCCTGGCTTGACAGAGTCCTCACTGGGATGATTTAGATGAGGTTGATCCTGCCTTAGGTAGGGGGGTTGGACTACATAACCTCCTGAGGTCCGTTCCAGCCCTAAAATTCTATGATTCTTTGAAAAGCAGCAGCAGCTTCAAGTTGTTTGCTGCTGCCTTTTCCTATGACAGGGTGCAGTTCCCAGCTTGCCAGCTCCAGCAGCTCCCAGGCAGGGAGGGAGCTCGGTGGCAGCTTGTAACCAAGCAGTGCGAGCAAATTCTGGCAAACAGATGGAGGTGAAGACATAACCCCCATGCTCCTGCAAATTTTGCCTCTGAGTTTGCTCTGCAGAGAGAGGGTCTCAGGGCTTCAGTCCCACAGGGTGCACCAGCTGGGCCTCAGGCCTTCAGCAGGAGCAGGGCTGAAACCCTGAGCTCAGGCTGACTCCCACCAGTTCTTGCACTTCCGAAGGGCGCCATATGTGGCTCTGAGGGTCAGACAGTTTGGCCTCCCCAGCATATAGAACCTCACAATGCTGGTTTTAGAACAGGTTTTTAAATCAGAGCTGAAACATGAAGGTATCACACCTCTCCATGATTTACAGTCTATACCACAAAGGAATTACATCCAAACCTCAGTGCACCATTATCAAATGCACAGCACACCCTTTAAACACCCAGTATCTGCAATCAACATTTCCACCCTACAGTAGAGACATGGTGAAATACTTCTCTTGGACAAGTTGTGCCTCAACAAAGTGGATAGAAGGTCATCATCCCTCATTGCCCCTATACCTTGAATAAGCTAAAATTCCTTCTGCTGTTCTTGCTAGTTACACTGAGTATGGCTGTACCTTGTAGTCACCATCTGCTGGTTTACTTTCCAGGTCACTATTTGTAATCTATTTCCAATTGTGCAAAGTTCAAGTTTGTTTAATGCCATCTCCAAGTTTTTTAATGACGCTTTCTGAGAATCGCTAAATCACAAAAATTAGTAGTCTACAGTAAGCCTCATGGCCAGTAGTGCAAGTTGAAGTGGAGCTACTGTATTAAATTCCTCTGTTCTGATTTTGTAGTATTTTCTCATGCAGAAACAATCCCTTTACCAAGGTGGGATTTTGATGTTTGCAGTGGCTGCACACTGACCTCTTGAGCAGGGAAAGAAATGAACAGACTCCATTATTTTACAGAACTTCTTTGATCTTAATGGAATGACCAGTGCTTGGACATTTCTCAATACTTCTTTCAACTCCAATTGAAGTGAGAGTTTCTTTCATGCAAGCATGAGCAGAATAGAAATATTTTAAATAAATTAAATAGACAGGTCAGTTCACTGACTTGTCATTTGGAATTTACAAGATGACTTCTGATGGTTCCCATATTTTATTAAAGAATATTTACTGAGCTAACAGACATTACAAAGTACATTTAAAGCATGCATTTCCGAGTCCCCAACTTAATGAATACATAGAACTTTTTTGGTATCAAGTTCATGGCCTGAAGTGAATTGGAAAAAAAAAAACCAACAAAAAACAAAAAACAAACAAAAACCCCACCCTCTTTTACCATTTTCTCAGTGCAAATATTTGTAATCAAAATAATAATGCAATCTCATTAACACTACAATTAATAATAATATTTTTAGTTTATTTGTTTTTAGCTATTCACTTGAGTTAAATGTAATTATGTCCATAACATGTATCATTATTAACTGAAATTTTATCTTGTCCTATTTAAGATAATCAGTTTCTAGAAGAAGGGACCAACATTTTGATTCCAAATCCAATAGGTTCACATGTAATTCCTGATTCAGCCATACAAACAAATGACAACTCCTTAACCAATATATAAATACTACATGTTTATAATCTATCTGAAGGTAGTAAGCGGCAGGAGAGGTGCATGAAGAAGTGCTACTCAGAAAGCCCAATTTGCAGGCTGAGAGATTCATTTTGACTAGGGAATACGAGTGGCTGAAATGATGCATCCTTATCCTCACTGATTCTCATCTGTCAGGAGGGCTCTTGGGGCTATGGACAGCTGGAGGTGAGTGAATACAGTAATATTTAATTTAAGCCAGGTACCGAATCACAGGATCAGGAGAAAGTTAAATGCACAAATTCTCCCTTGTCTCTCACAGCCCACACCTCAGCTGTCCAGGAACGTCTAGGCCAATGCAGTTTAAACATGAGAGAAGTCAGAGGAAATGAAAAGAAATTCAGCTCCAAGACATTTTAAAGCAACACGATTTCATAAAAAGAAGTGTCAGAAATCTATGTGCTGTCACTGATACTTAATTACCAAAAAAGGAGGTGACTGAGTCATAGTTAATTTAAGACTGGATTAAGCAGTAAGTTCCAGTAACTTTGAATTCTGTATTTATTAAAAGCATTATGACATTCCTGGGGGGAAAAGTCTTAGTTTCATTATAGAAAGGGAAGTGAATTAATGCTGTCCTTGAAACTTGTAAAAATTTGGCTTAAATTAGTCCTGAGAAATCATGTCAGAGGAATCAAGGTAAATTAGCCTGATGCTTGGGTCTGCTATGGTTAAAAGCCAAGTTATGCTGCAGAATATTTCAAATATCTGCCTTGGCCTACCTTTACATAGAACAACTGACTTTGAAGCAACTTAATTGTTTTAGTCTCCAGCACACAATGCTATGTGGTCCAGATACTGCCATTCAGAAGCAATACTTTTTGACGTCTGTACAGGTGAAGTTACACACTTACTTTGGAAACATTTGCGTTTGATTTTGAGGTGCTCTGTAATAATTTATATTTTATTTTGAGCTCATTATTGGGATGTTTACTATCTGACTATACTGGTTGAGTTTAAGAGGGGCTGTCAAGAAAAACAGGCAGCCAGGAAAAACATAGTTCAAGAGAAGGCACTTGAGTGCTGTCTAAGGACAATGACAGAACTACTAGTTTTGATATCTTTGCCTCTTCTCCTTTACATTTCCAAATTGATTTTTGCCATGAGGACAAAAGCCTGGAAATATAGAAGAAAAAAATAAAGAACTCTGACAATTTTAAAATGGTCCCTCCTCTGTTTCAAAAAAGGGAGTAGTTGTTCTATGCACAGACATCTGCTGTAACTATCTGAAGAAATCAGAACAACAAGAAGTCCTGTGGCACCCTATAGACTAACAGATTTTTTTGGAGCATTAGCTTTTTGTGGCCAAAGGTGCCACAGGACTTCTCATTGTTTTTGCAGATACAGACTCACATGGCTACCTCTCTGGTATTTGAAGAAGTTAGATCTGCTTAGGTTACCTTGTAGTGATGGTAAATCTTTATGTAAGATTAACTGAGTCCAGCATGTTGTCTCAAATCTTTTCTTCTCTAGATGCTCTGTTCACGCCTCAAAGTATACTATATTACCACAGACTCCCAACTTGTCTGAGCTGCTCGTAAGAGATATCCAGGATACTGGAAGTCAGTGGGCGAAATGTATGATTATACTCTTGCAGAGGTAAAGGCATACATACTAGAGATACTAGAAGGGAGATCAGTATGCAGCTAACCTTGTAACAGTGACACCAACAATGATGTGAGAATAAGCATGCAGCATAATTTTATTTCTAGCACCTCTTCGGTGCTAACAGATCTCACAATGCTTGGTCAAGCCAGTGCTAGGAAAATAACTGGTTGCAGCAGGATGCGGTATTGATGAGGCAATTGGGAGCATTATTCCATTTGAGTCAGTAACAAATTAGTGCATGCAGCCTATATACATTATAGGTTGAGAGAACACTTTGTAACTGGAGATACTGTTCTTCAGAGCTGGGAAACTGAGCAATGAGTTCTATCATTAAGGACTGTGCTTATTTTATTATTTTAAATATTTATACAACACACAGAGGTCTTATCAGGATCAGCATCCAAATGTACTAATACTGTGCAGAGAGCTCTTTTCTGAACATTATGTTAATCCTCGGATCCTCACAAAATTTCATCATGGGGAATTATGTTATGTGTGGCTGAATTCCCCTTTACATAAAACTAGAAAAGGTACCTCCTTTCCTGCTATACATTTCTAAGGTACACTGCTCTACACTGTTAAATGGATGACTTGTTTTCAACCAGTGCAAGCTGCATTTCAGTGTTGGATGAAGTGATTTTTCTGTCTATTTGCATATACATTTGTGAAGAACTTCAGAATTCATTGAGAGGAAAGGTGCTGGATAAACATACTACATTCATCAGGCATTGTGGATTTCTTTAACCCTTAGGGGGGTTTCGCTACATACACTGACTTTCTCACATATTCTAGTCATTCCTCTGGCAAGTCTGGAGAATAGCAATATCTCAGGAAGTGATTCCATTCATTTCAATTCCAGTCAGTCCTATAGATTGCTTGTTTCTAAGGAAAAGGACTCAACAGTAGCATGCAATTATGATTAGTTGCAGTGGCACTTCTTGAGCAGTTTCAAGGCAAGAGGATTAGTCCAATGGAAGCAACTTCTTTCAATGGCAAGTCCCATAATACTTATAGAAATCTATCCGTTTGCACAAACACATTCAATTCCACACAGCCAGGAGAGGCACACTTTGCCCTTTATGCTCTTATTAAAGTGCCTTTTTTTATTTATTCCATATTCAGGCTTCTCAGAGATAACATAGAAAAAGGGGAGATCAAAGTTACTGTGCTTTAGCAACAACAGACCAGTGCTTTACTTCATCTTGTCTAGCAAACTGAGTCCTTCAGAAATACAAAGAGTATTGTCACAACTGGGGTGTGGGGGAAAGAATTGCATTATAAAAGTCCATACGTAACAGTCAAGATACCATAATTATCTTGGTTTTGCAGCGAACATTTATTTTTGTGCATAAGGAACTTGTCACCTTCTACATATTCATTAAGCCTCTTGCATTTAAATGTTGTTTTAAAATGAGTCCAGTCTAATTTCACTGATAAAAATGTGATTACTAGCTCTCATTATTTTCTAATGTGGCTGGCTAATTACCTATTATATAGGAAAAACCTTATGACTAATGTGTTATTAATAACCAGCTCTCTCCGCTATGCTTTTTGTGACGAATGTGTGGTTATGCTGCATGGGGGTAGATCAGTCTTTTGAGTGCCCTTCAAAAATTACAACTCCCCCCCCCGCCCCTTCTCATGAAGTACTTTTTCATGAAGAAACACTGACATTTTGTTGTATTGCTCAGCGTTGGCCTGAAAATTGCATGTCTAAGCGAAGAAAGTTTTGGTCATGCCACACCAAAATAGCCAGGTGCTGTTAGAAATGGTGTTGGTGAGGCACTATTCTGTGTTCAGTTCTCAGAGGTGCCAACACCAAGAAATGAAAGTCACACTAGACGATATTTGTGAGTGCTACATGAACACAATCAAATAATTTTACAATGCCAGCACCTATATCAGATTCCTGCCATCTTCTGCCAGCCTAAATCCAGGTGCAGGACCATTGAGGAGAGGCAAGGAGTAACTGTGTCAGCAGAAAAATAAACCTAACAAGTGGGCATAGCTGCTGGGTAAGAGGATATAGGCAAACAGCAGTGTTCTCTCCATCCATGTGCAGAATACATTTTTCGTGGACACCAAGGCACATCTATGAGCACCACCAATAGAAACAAATACCTAGTTGTGGACGCTGTGCTATTCAGCTGGGTGGCATTTGAAACTCTCCAGCATGGTGGGACAAGCACACAGTTTCCAGGGAAAACTGATAAATCGACCAACCTAAAGTTCAGCAGCCTTTGCCTAGAATCTAGTTGAATCTGATGTTTCCTCATCTGTGGGTGGGCACCTAGAACTGGGAGATTAATTTATACCAGCCTGTTTCTCCTTCAATGAATTTGTCTCTTATGTGACGGGTATGTGTCTCGGATTTATGTGCATCAGGTTAGGGATGTCCTAGCAATCTGTTGGTTTCACAGTGGTGTGTTCAAGAGTATGCAATGCAGCAGATGGAGGAGCAGCTCAAAAAATAAACAAATAAAAAAACAGGCCCCCCCAAAACACAAAAAACCTGTTTTGAAGTGATCTGACCAAAAAAAGAGGGTCACATTTTAAAAAAAAGTTTCGCAAAACTCTCCCGCTTTTTGACCAGCCATCAACACGAGTTTAGAAATTTAACATACATGCACAAAATCTTTTGGTGTTAAAAATTGTAAAAGCATGTCCCCCCTTTTTGACTGGCTCTAATCTTCAAGTATTTTTATTTCTGTGCATCACAAAATGCAGGCTGCCACTGTCGCCATTTCACGCTTTATAATGTGAACAACTTCAAGTGCCCCTCTAATATTGCTGCTTTCTATGATAGCCCTTTCCTGCCAAGGTTTATACACTCCACTCATTGACTTTAAATTGAGCTGACCTTTATGAATTAGAAAGCAATAGATGGGACACTACTCCTATCTTCACCATAGCAATTACTGAGAACAGTGCATAGACCCATTTCATCTACCACATCACCTTCTTTCTCTTTCACTGCCCCTCTTCTGTCCATGCTAATATCAATTTTGTTTTCCCATATTTGTTCCTCACTTTGTCTGTTGTGTCTTCTCAACTTGATAGTTAGCTTCTCCTTTTTCTGCATTCCTCTGCTTATTTTTTTCTGAGCATCATTCTTTGTTCATTTAGTTTAAAACATGTACTCACACTATTTTTATTTCTTGACGACCTTGTGGAAATGACTGATCAGCCCTCCACTTCCTCCTCAGATTTCAGACCTTTAGGAGTGAAAAAAATCATGGAACACACGTGATCACATTATTTACTCCTTAGGCAGCTATGGAGGACACAATGAGTCATATTCATTGACAAAATCTTTCTGCCGTAGGGTAGTGTGGGTGTATGTGCCTAAGGTGCTTCCACACTACTGTGAACATACTCAGTTTCAAGATGAAATTCAGTTAGGACAAGAGCAAAATGTTACAGGTAGGAAGGAAAAAAAAATCAAATGCACAAATACAACATGGAATAATCTTTAAGACTTAGGCTGCTTCTACACTCTTACTCTCCCATCTCAGGTGGCATGGTAATGAGGCAGTTCAAAGCAGGCTAATGACGCACTAATGTGCATATTCAGCACCTCATTAGCACGGGGGTGGCCGTGGCACTTTGAAATTGATGTGGCTTGCAGCTGCATGGCTCGTCCAGACAGGGCTCCTTTTCAAAAGGCCCCCAGCTACTTTGAAGTCCCCTTATTCCCATCTGCTCATAGGAATAAGGGGATTTTGAAGTTACCAGGGTTCTTTTGAAAAGGAGCCCCCTCTGGACGAGCTGCGCAGTGGCGAGCTGCGTCAATTTCAAAGTGCTGCGGCCACCCGCATGCTAATGAGGCGCTCAATATGTATTTCAGCACTTTATTAGTAAACTTCAAAATGGCCATTTGCATGGCCATTTCAAAGTTTTTGGCTAGTGTAGACACGGCCCTAGTAGCTCCCACAGAATTAGGCAGACACTCCGCACTTTTGAAAATCACATCAGTTATTTAAGTGTCTTGATGTGGGTTTAGGCTCTGAACTTTTGAAAACCATAGCTGATAGCTCTGTGTAGGCTTGACACCTGTATTATTAGGACTACATGTCCCAAATGATGATTATGATTGCTACGTAGCATCTGCAAGTACCACTGACTTCCAAGTGACTTGCAGATGCTTAGCACCTCCCTGCATGAGGTTTGTGTGTAATCCAGGATGGCAATCCCATAGCCTTAGCATGGCAAAGATGAAAAAAAAAAAACCCATGATAAATTGAAAGGACAGTTTTTGAATGTCCTGGTCTTGAAAAAAGTTCCATTTCAACCTATTTGCTGAAGGGGAGTGGTTTGTAATTAATTGCTCATGACCTAATAATTTTTTTTTAGTTTCTAAGGTACCACAGCACTAGTTGGTGTTTTTGAAGTTTACAGACTAGTACAACTACCGCCTGGTGGCAATAAAAGCATTTATGGTAATTATAAAACAAAATAATTAATAATAATAAATTCTGTGTCTAGACTAGCCCCCAACTTTGAATGGGGCACGGCAATTAGGGTGTTGGGAGATTACTAATGAAGCACTACGGTGCATATGCAGCACTTCATTAGGCTAAATCTCCCCTGAGGCAACTTCGAATCATGAAACTTCAAAGTGCCGGCTTGTGTGTAGCTGTGGTCAGCTACAGGTACTTCAAAGTGCCCACTCTCCTTCGAAGTTGCTGCGGGGGAGATTTAGCCTAATGAAGTGCTGGATATGCACTGCAGCACTTCATTAGTAATCTCCCAACACCCTAATTACCATGCCCCCTTCGAAATTGGGGGACAGTCTAGACACAGCCTAAATGTTTATGGTGGAGCAGCTGGTGCCAGTTTTCCTTAGCACATCTTGGTACTCATCAAATTCTTCAGTTTTGGATAGCCAACCCAGTTATCAAAACGAGAAAGGCAATTCTCCAAAAACGACATTTTGCTTTTCGGCAAACTCTCATTTTGCTGTGGCTCTGTGCTGTTGCTTTGCTTCTAATGGGCCAGCCATATTATCCCATCTTCTTGGAACTTGTTTTAAAAAGCCTCAATTATAAATAAGTATTTGTCTCTAGCCATCTGTGAATAAAGTCCATTGTAAATCATGGGAATTGCATTCAGGACCAAGTTGGAAAATACTATAGTTTTCTGGGGAATGTGAGCAGATATGATCTGACCTAAAGTCATGCTAAGTAGCTCAACATTGCTATTTTCTATGAGATGTATTCACATTAAAATGGGATTATTTTTTTATGATTCAGGCCTAAGAAACTGTCATTTATTTTTATTAGCTAATAGTCTTTTAACATATGCAACAGTGACAGTGATTCTACAGCAGCATAATATGTGGATTTCAGAGTTAATGCAAAAAAGCTTCTAATTTATTGGTATGATGTCATATGATCTGCTGACTGGAGCCAGGGACACCTGTCAACTTCTGCTGTTGACCTCTGAATGCTGAGGGGGCTTTAACATGCTTGTGCATTTTATTTTTGGTAAAGTTGGAAATATTTCAAATTTGTATTTCATATGGAAATTCCCTCTTAGCATCAGAGTGATTCACAGAAAATATTTAAATACAAGGTTGTACTAGACCAACTGCCAGATGCATCTAAATGAACTGATAATGCATTGTCCTTGGATGGAGGAATGAGTCTGAGAAACACTGAGCTTGATTCTGCTTGCAGTTATACTGATGTAAATAAAGCTTAAAACTCCATTGACGTAAGCTAAGGTAGGAAAGCACCTATGAATTCCCTTATGAACTGCCTAGTCATCTCATTGATATTGTTCCATGTCAATTTATTTAACTGAAAATGTATGTGCTACTTGCCATCTCATACTGAAACACAAGTGAAAATGTCCATCAAAGCAAAGATGTGATTTCAATTGATCACTAATTTGTGGAAGGAGGCAAGCAGGTGCATAAAACTAGTGACTAAATTGGGGCATCCAAACTTCTTTCATTGGGGTGCATACAGCAATTTTTTACATGTTCCAGGAGTCGAACACAAAATAGCCCCAAACCACCCCTCCACCCCAAAGCTTAACCCCCCTCCATAGCTCCAAACTGTCCTCCTAGCCCCAGGCTTAAGTGCCCTCAGAGCCCCAAACCACAACCCTCCCCAAAAATCCAGGATTAACTTACCCACAAGCTCCACATGCTGCCACCCCCTGCTACTCCTTTGCCAGGCCATCTCCTCTTCACTGCAGCTGTGTGGCTCCCCACAACCCTTCTACCCCCACCACAAACGTCCTGGCAGGGGCAGTTCCTTGCACCCTGCTGCACTGAAAGAATAGGATTCAATTAAATTGGTTTGATGGCTGGATCTCTCCAGCCAGCCATTAAACCAATTAAATTGAGTTCTACTTGTGTTACTCAATCGTTTTTTAATAAAATACCCCTTTAAAAATAAAGTACCACCAGTACCCCCAATTTTCAGACACATAAAATCCACGATCCCCCTCCCCTCCTCTTTAACCCAATATCCCCTCCTCTCCTCCAGAGCCAGGCACCAACATCTTCCCCCCACACCCCCTGCTTTAACCCAATCCTCCCTTTCCCAGAGCCAGGCACCCCCAGCTCCCCACTTTAACCCAATCTTCCCTCCACCAGAGCCAGGCACACCACAGTTCATGCTTTAACCTAGTTCCCCCTCCCCTCCTCCAAACCCAGGCCCCCTGACTATAATCCAATGTTGGCAACTCACTGGAGCCACTGCTGCCACCAACACCACTATTACCTCTACCCCACACTTCTCCCTTCATGCACTGGAAAGGGATGCGTGTGCAGAGTGGTGCACAGCAGTCCCGCAGGTCTGAGCACTTTATTGCTCAAAGATGGGCATGCAGCTCCAGTGCACGAACCCCCCGCCACATCTCTCGGCCCTGATGTGCTGTATGGGAGCCATAGAAGGAGTCAGGCAGCAGAGGCAGGAGCCGCAGATGGCTCCTTACATGGTCACATGTAGCTCGGAGCCGCCCAGCCACCTTTTAAAAAGGGCACCACTGCCAGCTCTGCAGATCAGATAAAAAGGCTCCACAAGCTGGATTCTGGCTCGCAGACTGCATGTTGGACATCCCTGGATTAAATCATATTCCCAGTAGGAAAATAAAAGTCTTAACAGAAGATGTAGAAAAATGTGTCCTAGCTTCCTATTTGATCAAAAGGAGAAATTACTTATGTTACAGTAATTCAATTGTTTGAAATGATTTTCCCCTTGGGGCCCCAACATAGGTTAAGTGGAGCATCCATAGGGATGAAACAGCTTAGGAAACTCAAATTACTGTAAGGTAAGTAACCTCTCCACCTTACTTGAGTATATGTCCCTGTGAGGACTCTACCATAGAAGATTCCCATACAGTAACACAGTGACTTGGGATATGCTTAGAGGTAAGTTCAAGATGTTCTGGGGGGACTGCATCATCAAAGGTGATATCATCTCTGGAAACAAGCAAGATGGCATTATCCTTGGCAAAGGTATAAATGGAAGACCAATTTTCAGTTCTATAGATTTATGTCACAGAAACATCTTTCAGTAACTCTACAGGTCTGGATAGAACTCTGTGGAATATTCTGTCACTCTGTGAAGGGGGTACATGCAAGTAGATTTATAACAGGATAAAATGCCATCCAAAACCTACTTTGAGAATCTTTCAGACAAAATGGTTGTCCTTCAATCCTCTTTGCAAATGATCTGGGAAAGACCTAAAAGAGACCTTAGCCATGCCCAGGTAGAAAGTGAGAACTCTTCCATCACCTAGGCCATGGCATATGCTGCATTTACTTCTTTCTATAGGGGCACCATTACACTATATCCCGATCATCAGTTCCTCCCCGAGGTGTCTAGTGAATACAGTGTTAACCAACAGATCTGTCTGCCAGTGCTGTTCCCAAAGCTCATATCTTCAGAGTGGAAACCAGCCTACATACACTAGGGCTACGTGTACACAAGCACAAGTCTTTGAAATGGCCATGCAAATGGCCATTTGGAAGATTACTAATGAGGCGCTGAAATGCATATTCAGCATCTCATTAGCATGCTGGCATCTGCGGCTCTTCAAAATTGCTGCGTTTCGCTGCCGTGCAGCTCATCCAGATGGGGGTCCTTTTTGAAAGGACCCTGGGAACTTCGAAATCCCCTTATTCCTATCTGCTGATTTGTGCTAGTGTAGACGTAGCCCTTGTGTATGTAGGCTGGTTTCCACTCTGAAGGTATGAGCTTTGGGTACAGCACTGGCAGACAGATCTGTTGGTTAACACTGTATTCCATAGAGACTTCATGGAGGAACTGATGATAGGGACACAGTGTAATGTTATCTCTATAGAACGTAGTAAATGCAGGACATGCCATGAAAGCACAGAGATCTTTCAATTCATCTAACTGTAGTGATGACAAAGAAGTTGTAAAGGAGAGGTGGAGGCAAGAACAGACAGGTATCCATTCAAAGGGGAACCTTCTCGGGACACAGAGAGAACCAAGTTAAAGTTTCAACCAAAATCCAAATTCTGCACAGTGAGAAACAAATTTTGTAAGCTTTTGAGGAAACTATCCATAGGAGGATGGGAAAAATCTCAGACACGCTCAAAGATGAATATAAGGCTGCGATGGCAGCCAAATGTATTCTAATTAATCTCATCAATATCTTTGTGTCTTTGACTTTAACCAGTAGTCTGGGACTTTGGACAACAACTCAAGAAGAGTGAAGAGAACATCTTCCACTTCCAAAGGTAAGTTCTGTGAATATTAGGTTTCCTACTTGATAGGAGAACTGACTGGACCTTAACCAAACATGTTAGCAACATGTTTGAGAAAAAATAATATATTTAGCTGCCAGCTGATATACTAAATTCATGTTCAAAAATAATATATTTAGCTGCCAGCTGATATACTAAATTCATGTTCAAAAATAATTTATTTAGCTGCCAGCTGATATATTAAATTCATGTTCCTGAAACAGAAACCATGCCTTCAAGTTGAAGAAAAAAAATAGATAGATTCCAAAGTTCTACAGTGGGACATCCTTCCTGAAGGAAACCTGAGACACACTGCCACAGAGTGGTGAACAAAGTTTGAGTAGCATAGAGACCATGGCCAGGATAGCCCAATGAGGATAACCATCACTCTTTCTTGACATACTCTGAGTAAGGTCTTGAAAATAAGCAGTAAAAGTAAGCCTATCATAGTGTATGGGCATATTGTGCTATCAGAGCATCTCTTGATGAATTATATGGCCAGCATCTTGATGGAACAGAAAAGGGGGCATTTCTTGTTGTTTGGGGTTACCATATACAATTCATTGCTGCCTTTGTTGTTCAACATTACCCTGGTGGAGTGGCCCAATATGGTGTGAAGGAAGCACTGACAAGCTTATCAGACTGCTCCAGGACCTTGATATGGAGTTGTTGACCTCTTGTTCAGGCTATTTGCTAGGGCTGTGGCTAGGTAAGTCACTCAGCCCAAAAGAGATGCATATATTGTGAGGTCTTTTTAAGGTTTCTCACCTGACTCCAAGCCGCTGTGGTGAGAGAGGGTTGTGGTGGTCCTCCTTCTCCAGGGCAGCCTATATAATGAACCCCTCAGCCCCAGCCACACTCCAGACCAATGATTTAAATGAAATATGCACATTTTCATTTTATTTTCCAAAATCCAAAATTAATTGAATTAAAACCCAGGCAACACAAGGTACATTTTCTAGTACATGAATAACTAAAACCTATGCTCCCTGGGAAAACATCATGAGGTAAGTGCAATTTTTTTGAGGTGTCCTTCTTAAAAATCACATTTTGTGCCAGACAAGAAATTTAGTTCCAGACATAACATCAATAGATTCCAGTAGCTATGCAATATTCTAGAGACCCAAGGCTGCCATAAACCCTGCTTAACTGGCCTGTTAAGTCTCTTTACTGCTCTTCTGTGTCACTAGAGTGGCACAAAGCTGCCAGAATGTACAGGGAACTAGCCCATAATATATGCTTTTCAGTCTCCAATGGTAGACAACATTAAATAGTTACACCCAGAGTTGTATAAAAACTGCATGCACTTAAATACATTCTATCTGAAAACTGTGCTACAAAGCAGGAAAAGGAAATCAGGCAGTAGTGACAGAGCTCATTCCATGAAAATAATTAAAGGGACTTGTGTATTTTTGTGTGTTCATAATTCAGTTTTCATTGTATTAAGAGACAACATCCCTACCTACTACAAAGGCATGCCCAGCCTCAAGCTGAATATGAACTGTACTGTAAATGCTAGAGCATAATGTGTGTAAATTAAATTTTTTAGCTGTCACTTGATATACTAAACTCATGTTCTTGAAACAGTGGTGTATCAAACCACAGTGAGCATTCTTTTATATTTCTTGAGTAATTTCAGTGTGCCAGACATACAGATAGACTGAATTAGGGCTAATGTGTCCACTTTAATTACATAAATCTGCTGAATTAAATTAATATAAAGCTGCTGACAGAAATACTATATTTGATGTGATTTTTTAGGTTGTCTGAAAATTAGCATTCTTCAAGAGACTTCACAAAGATAAAGAAACAAGGCTTCTGGATAAGATAATCTGGTAAATTTAATTTAATGTAGGAAATACATAGGTCACTCTGGGCCCAGCCATGTCCTTACACATATCCTGGAAAACTCTGTGGACTCCAGCAGAAATTAGGAGAACATAGCCGAGGAAAGAATTTGTTCTGTGCATTTAATTTTCTACTTTTTCTCCCCCATCCCATTATCCTAGTGAAAATGTTTGAGCAAAGAATCACAGCACTAATTTGAAAAGGCATTCAACTTGTAAACTTAATTCTAATGGTTGGAAGGCCTCCGTAGGAACCCAGATCATCAGGGCGAGTGACTGGAGCAATCCCAGAGACTATGAGGACATAGCAGGATGGGTAATAAAGACCCTGTTTTTGGCACCATCAAACCACATGGCAGTCCATATGGTCTACTTACCTACAGCACAAAATAGCTGGAATTATCCACATAGTCTGAGGCCAGGTCTACACCAAAGCTGAGTCTACACTACAGATTTCTGTTGACAGACGCAGACTTCTGTTGACAAAACTTGGGAGCATCCACACTACAAATGCATCCTGTTGAGAATCTGTCAATAGAATGCAGCAGTTTTCCCAGCTGAGTTCTGTCTTGACCCTACGACGCATAGTGCCTATGTCGACAGAGTCTGGCAACAAAAAAATAGTGTAGATGCTCCAGGAGGCCCTTTGTCAATAGACAAAGCTTCCATTTCACGAGGCCCTGTTTGTAAAGCTTCTGGTTGTCTGTTCTGTTGACAGAGGGCTGAGCAATCTGGCCGCTCTGTATTGACAGAGGGCATTGACACGGGGAACCTGTATTAGATGTGGATGTATTCTGGAGACAGAGAGACAGAGGTTTTGTTGGGAAATATCTGTCAACAGTGACTTCTGTCAATGGAACTCTATAGTGCAGAAACTGCTTAAGAAAATAAGTAAATTTCAGATCTGTAATTCTGGCTATGGCAATTGTGTAGCTAGAATCGACATATCTGCAATTGACTTACCCGACTGTCTTAACTGAGGGAGGTTGATGGGAGTGTTTCTCCTGTTGACCTCCCTTACTCCTAGTAACAGCAAGGAGTACCGGTGTCAGCTGCTGACCCCAGACAGATGCATTTTACACTTTGCTATCATATCTGTCTAGACTTTTTAAAAAAAAAAACAACTCATGTTGAACACTTTTGCTAGTTAATCTAAGACACATCAGGGTAAAAAAAATCAACATTTTTATTTTAAAAATTGCTGGAGTACATGTGAGGTTAAATTCATGCTTACATTTTACATTTAGCAGGTTACCTGGGTAACACAGCTTCTGCTTAGTTAACTGTACCTGGCACGTGTGAGCAAAAAGTATTATTTATTCCATAACTTACATCATGGCTAACTTTGCAATGTGGTGCATAAACTGTCTCTATATATTGTCCTAATTTCTTGCTGTCTAATGGGCAGTAATATAAGTAATATACAGTTTACTATATAGGAATCCTCTGTCTAGAATTATTATATGGGACCACTAATTAATATAGACTTTATTGTCAGACAAGCTGATAACATTTTTCAAAAGTTTAAGACTTTTTTAATCTTGGTTTTGGGAGTAAGGAAACTTGGAAGTCACTACACTGTTTGCCGCTGCTTCGAAGTTAGCAACTTGGAAGTTTGCATGGCAGGAATTATGTTAATGAGGCACTTCATATGCAGCAGGGCATCTCATTGCTATTCTCCGATCGGGCTCATTTGAATGCCCATTCGAAGGAGGGGGCTAGTATAGAAGAACCCCATGTGTAGTATGAGCACAGAGCATTTCAGAATCCTGAAGAACACCTTTTTGTTGTGTGTTTTTACAGCACTGAATATACTGGCGTTCTGGTTTGTGATTGGGTTCTTAGGTGCTATGAAAACAGAAATAACAATTATTAGGAGACATTAAGAAGTACAATAACCCAGGCAAAAATGCCCATTGTGCAGGCATTATGAGAGGGCCATATACTCAGTACTGTGGGGGCAGCAGGCATAAACTAGATCTCACTTTTTAATGGAGAAGGGTGCAAGCCCATAATTCCCGTTACTCTATTTGGCAACAGAACATTGATGCCAATTCACTGAAGAAGGATACTACAGTTTCCATCACTAGCCCATGCTTAACTATCTTCATTATGAAACAATGAGGAATAATATTTATCATTTGCTCATAAAGCAATTCAAATTGTTCCAGGCTGTTAAAAACCATTAAACTGTTTTCCCACACTTGTCTAGATGAAATGAAAACAATAATGCACAAGACATACTCAGAAAAACAGTGTCACAAACTCAACCAAGGTGTCTGTTATGAGCTCTCCTGCCAGACAATAAAATAAATACCTCTTCTAGATGTATATGGAAAGGTTTGTCTTGGTTCCAAACTATGTATTTGCTTCACACTAACCCTTTCAATCTTATACTTATTTAACTTATTGAGTCAGCTAACATGTTGCTGACCAGGACTTTGCATTCTGCGTAGACAGGGACAAGCTGTGTTTCACACTGTATCAGCTACTCAAGATTATTGAGCTCTAGTTCCAGCAGAAATGGATACTTGTCTGCAGAGTTGTGGTCAGTATCTAATTCATCTCCTCAGCACTTCACAGTCATGTGCTAACGTAACTTTTTGTAATGAAAATACCACTCAAGAGATCTTGGAATAAAGTGTAAATATTTATGGTAGTAGATTTCTTTCAGTCATAAGAGACTCTGTGCACCTCAAGTAAAAAAAATCATGTAAGCAGATCCTGTAGTAATAGCTTTTCCACGAGAGAACTGAATTAGAATTAAGGCTCAGAAGTCACTATGGGTATGTCTACCCAGCATACTAAGCCCAGGCTCAGAATCAGGTTCATTCTGAAGTCCCTGTTCCATTTACATAGGAATTAGTCAGTATCCTCTTATGACAGAGAGTCCATGAATTTTCCAATGTGGTTGCAGCCCACATTTGAGTTGTGTTATGTCTTATCCTCATCCCTAAAGCCTGGACTAAAAATGAGTTTGGAAGTCAACTCAAAATTTTTGCAAAGCATTTAGCTTCTTTCTGCACATGGAATGTCTCATATTATTAGACATTAATTTTTATGTTTTCAAAAATCATTCTCAAGTATTTTGAAAGAATCAAAATTAAAGTGAGTGCAGAAACTGCCTCCTAAAAACAGATTGGGCCTCAAAATTCAGAACATATAACAGAAATCATTGAATTAAGTAGAAAAAATAGGGACAATTCTTTCAATTACTTTGTTAATAAGAATTATACATCTACCGTACCAGAGGATGCCCAGAATCATGACTTGTGGAAAATTGCTTGTTAATCACACAGGAATTACTAACTTTTCCAATTCAGCTGCATCACAGCTTTTACTGACTAGAAAAAAAGTTATACTTCAAATCACTGAATACCATTTATAATAGTAATAATCCCTTCAAAAAATCTGTCATTACAGCACTTAATGACTGCTCTGCTGGAGCATTAAAGGCTTTCAACACGACTTCGGTCCATTAGCTGTCAAATCAGTCATCAGCTGCAGGCAGTGGACCCTCCTGTAATGATCACTGTTAACTCTTTCATTGAAAAGGTTATCATTGTATAGAAATGTGTTGCTGAACTACAAACTCAGTGTACACAGTTAAGATTAGAGATTGTACCAATAGCAGTGTTACTCTTGCGGCAATTCCCTCCATCCATCAAAAAATTTGACAGAGAATGAACAACAGTGAACAAAAGATGCAGATGGATGTTGACAGCATTACTGCAAAATTCTACACACCTACTCACATAGGTGGGTAATAACACATTTTTTCATTAAGGATGAAACTGTCAGTTTTTTTTTCCAAAATCATCAAGTACAAAGGAAAAAGATACATGTGTATTTTGTGCCTAGCTATGGATATGTTCATGACAATCCTGCAAGATTCAGTCAGACAGAAGTTGAACAATTTAAGGAAGAAGGAGGTTCATCAGCTGTCGGTATGTACTTCTCCAGCTCCGTTCTTTAACAAAGCATTTAAACAGATCCATACAGTGATGGACACTCTGACATTTGACAAACCTTGTGTGAACCTGCTTCCTGCAGAATACAATCTAGGTCTGCACCCTACTGTAAGTAAACTGGACAGGAGGAAAAACAACCTGCTTTCAAGTCATAATGTTTGCAACTAAAGTCCAGTGTGTGCCCAGTAGTAAATTGAAAACTGAATCTTCCTTAAGGAAAAACAGAAATTAAATATAGGTGTATGTAGAACAGAACATATGGTTCACCTTATCCTATGGCACATTTGCGGCTGTTTGGGAAAGAAAGGAAAACCGGACAGGCATTTTTAGTCTAGTGAGAAACATGGCTAAAATTACTACTGGTTGTTTTGAATGCCCTCTTTTTCAGAAATGCGAAATAAAGAGACAGGAGAAGCAGATTACCAAACTGATAATATAGATGCATAGTTCTAGACATGGCACTAGGCTCTCTCAGAATTCCAGAGAGTCCCAGGCTACTTCCAGTTTTTGAGGCCCTCATACATAATAAACATAAAAAATGGTGACAAATGAAACAACATAAGGCACCAAAAAGTGAGACAATTTGATCTTTTTATTTAATAAATGCCTTCCTATCCTTTTTCTCTGCAAATGCACTAATAATTGAGGTATGTGCATAAAAACAAGGTGTGAAACATATCAACTGCCATATAATTAACAAGCGTCAAATACTGAGGCACCCTTTGAGCTTGAGGCCAAGTCCAAATGGTGCCCCCTTCAACCCTGCCTGGACTGGCCCTGAATGGTGCATCAGAGCTTGTCCTTTAGAAAGACAGGTTGCTACAGCAAGATCCATCAGGAACAACAGATTGGTACAACTCTTTCATGATATACATGATTTTTAATCCTACACATTCAAAACCACCATAACACTCCCCAAAAGATGCAGAATGTCCCCCAAATAAACTGCGAAAATCTAGTTTTCTATGTGTCTAAACCAGTTCTGATCTTTTTGTGTTTGCTGTTGGAATTATCATTAAAATACAGACCTGAGGGTTTACAGCTGCCCAGTTTACAAAAAATGTGATGTGTGTTCTGGTATTTCTCCATCCTGTTTGTAATTTCCATGTATAATACAGCTGGCACCAGAGTCCCACTGGGACACTCCTTAGGTACAATTTATTGGAGGTTGGCAGACAGGAACAAGTTTTCCTATGTTCTGAGGGCAGATTGGACATTTTATTTTTAACTGCATTTTTGGCAGTCATCTAAAATAGATGTAAACCTGACCACAATTATCCTTTAAATGTTCCAGTGATTTGTGGTACCATAGTTTTCCTGAGTAAGACCCTTCCATAGCCAAAGACTTCTTATTGGCCAAAAATATTTGCTGATGTTGTATGTTTACTGCAAATTTCGCCTGAGATAGACAATGCTGATCACCTGTCACTTGCATTCACTCACTACTTCTCAAGTTAAGACTGAAAGTGCACATTCCTGTTGTAGTCACTGTGATTATGGTGACTCTCATTGCAGTCTCTCCATCATGGTGGTATTCCATGAAGGCATTAACATGTCTCTGGAAGGCTGTGGTGTCCATGTGACAACTATATTGCAGAGGATTAGGGGCCTAATGTGGAAAAAAGTATTTAAAGAGATAGAAAAAGGTTATGTCTCATTACATCTACAACCTCTATTACTTCATGATTGTTATCACTTCAGAAGCAGGACCTCAAGAAATTACATGTATTATGGTAATTCTATAGTAATTATCTGAAAATGCCCTAAGAACTGTCAGGAGTTCTTCAGGGAACACAATCATCATATCTTGAACTCCTAAGCAAGAATCTCTTATTGCTAAGGCTATCATTTAGTCATGGAGATCACAGCAGCTTGTCATGCGTTCTGTAACTTTACTGAACCTATGTGACTGCTACGGCTTCAGGAGGTGGAGGCAGGACTGTGCAGCTCTGCCCTGCAACTGAACCTCCATGGTGTCTTGGGATGGTCAGAGTCTGCAACCAGGGTAACACAGCCAGGCCCAGCGCTGCTGGGGGTTGCAGCTGGGGCTGCACACCCAACACCAGGGCTTCCACTGAGGGCTATTGCCAAAGCCCCATGCCTCTCAGCCCACTAGCTTGCTGCAGCATCCCAGGTTTAGCAGGGGTGGAGCCAATTCTGTGCACCCAGTGCCATGGCTCTCAAAGGCGGCTGCATCTGGGGCTGCATGTTCCTTCCCGGTAGCTGCACTGGGAGCCATGTGCCCCCTTGCTGGTTCCCAGGACCATGAATGTACCTCACTAGTGGTGAACAGGGGTTGGTAGGGGCTGTAACCGGGACCATCCTTAGGAGTTATGGGGCCCTACACAGTATTATACTGATGCCCCCAGAAGAAGCAGCCCCATTGCTGACACACACCTTTCTGCATAGACAGTAGCTGCTGCAGCAGCCCAGAGGAGCAAACAATACCAAGAGTCACAGTTCCCCTACACAGTGTGCCGAGCTAGTGCTCTCAGCTCTGTGAATACTGATTCTGTCTAAGCAGGCTTCCTCGCAGCCTGGGTGTGTGGGAGCCAACCTGGTCTTACCTGCTCTTCTGGGGGTGTCCCAAAATTTCAGGTGCCTTCTGCAGCCTCCTAGGCTGTGTATGGCTAAGGATGGTCCTGACTGCACCTGGCACCATAAACCTTGTTCTGCGACTGCAACAAGCTCTAGAGAGGAGGTGATGTGTCATGGACAAGTCACGAACTGAGATGCTTTTTGATCGCCTATAACCTGTTCATAACAATTACTAAAAAGAGCCACGATAAAGTCTTAAATATCAGAGAGGTAGCTGTGTTAATTTGTATCTTCAAAAACAACAAGAGGTCATGTGGAACTTAATAGACTAACAGATATTTTGGAGCATAAGCTTTCATGGGCAAAGACCCACTTCGTCAGATGCATGCATGTTCCAAAATATCTGTTAGTTGATAAAGTCTTAGCAATACTTTTCTATGAAATACAGTAAAAGTAATTATTTATGACATAGTAGACTCAAGTAATAAATGTAATAATGAGAGAAAATATTTTATTTATTATTTACATAATTTGCAGTCCATTAGGTGCTTCCGTCTTAGGTTCACAAAGTACTTTACAATCAATGAATTTAAACTTCACAAAATTGCTGTGAAGTAGAAAAGTAATCACAATGTAAACTGAAATTGGCGCACAAAGTTTAAGACCTAGTTTATAAAGGTGTCCATTGATTTGGGATCCTTCATTTGGAACACAAAGGACCTAATTTTGAGAGGTTCTGGATCCACCTGAAGTTGTAGGTGCTCAGGCCCTCTGCTTTGTCTCATATTGGCCAAACCAAAACACGTGACAGCTAAAATTAGTGGACACATTCAAAACTTCAGGACAGGTGACCAACCTAAGGTGATTTCAGAAGTTTGTAGCAGCGATAAGAAAAGAACCCAGGGCCAAAATTTTCAAACCTGAGTCACCTCAAGTTACGGTCCTAAATATGTAAGTAAAAGTGACCTGAATTTCAGTGTTGCTAAGCACCCACATACCACATTTAAGTTAAAAGGACTAACAAAATAATGTATTAGGTGATGAGCTTTTGTGGGACAGACCTACTTCTAATATGGCTACCTCTCTGTGACAAAGTTAAAAAGAGTTAGAGGTGCTACATAGCTTTGACTATTAGGTCACTTATGACTATTTTCTGAAATTGTATCATTTTCTGAACTATATACTGAAGAGCCTAACTTTTAGGTGCCTACAGTTTGAAAAACTTGGCACAGGTTTCCTAAGTTAAATTACATTCCCCGTGACTTTTTATTTAAGCACATGATAGCTGTGTCTACACCTGCATGCTACTTCGAAGTAGCGGCACTAACTTTGAAATAGCGCCCGTCACGGCTACACACGTCGGGCGCTATTTCGAAGTTAACTTCGACGTTAGGCGGCGAGACGTCGAAGTCCCTAACCTCATGAGGGGATCGGAATAGCGCCCTACTTCGACGTTCAACGTCGAAGTAGGGACCGTGTAGACGATCCGCGTCCCGCAACGTCGAAATTGCCGGGTCCTCCATGGCAGCCATCAGCTGGGGGGTTGAGAGATGCTCTCTCTCCAGCCCCTGCGGGGCTCTATGGTCACCGTGGGCAGCAGCCCTTAGCCCAGGGCTTCTGGCTGCTGCTGCAGCAGCTGGGGATCCATGCTGCAGGCACAGGGTCTGCAACCAGTTGTCAGCTCTGTGTATCTTGTGTTGTTTAGTGCAACTGTGTCTGGGAGGGGCCCTTTAAGGGAGCGTCTTGCTGTTGAGTCCGGCCTGTGACCCTGTCTGCAGCTGTGCCTGGCACCCTTATTTCGATGTGTGCTACTTTGGCGTGTAGACGTTCCCTCGCAGCACCTATTTCGATGTGGTGCCGCGCAACGTCGAAGTTGAACATCGACGTTGCCAGCCCTAGAGGACGTGTAGACGTTATTCATCGAAATAGCCTATTTCGATGTTGCTACATCGAAATAAGCTATTTCGATGTAGGCTTCACGTGTAGACGTAGCCGATGTGATATATTTTGGCACATTTCATTTCCCATCTCCTCACAATAGTTCACAAAACCTCAGATATATTTGTTTTTATTCCATAGCAGATCATTCATAGAAATACCAGGAGCTCTGCTGTGACACAAAATAAGTTTATGACCCTTACATCATAACAGGGCACTCTCTATTGGCTGTTGACTATACTCTGGCCTCTTGACATTTGTCTGCCACTGAACTGGCTGGTACAGCCTGTCACAATGGAGATATCCCTTAGTGACTTCACTCAAGAGACTGACACAAAATTTCTAGGACTTTTTTGTAGCTCAGCAAATGTCAGAGAACACTGAATAATCTCAAGTGGGAAGACCAGCTACTGATAACAAAGGTCAAGCTGCAACCAGGCTGGATGTACTGCCACCAATATCAGAGGAAAGAAAGTAAAGTTCATTCTCTCCTTTTCCGTAGGCCTTGAGTGAGGCTATGTAGTTTGTTACAGAGGAGAAGCCATTCCCCTCTCACCCAGCAAAGAACATTTAATAGCCAACTCAACTACTTTATTCCTAATTAGTCCATTTTCAACTAAACCTTGCTAGAAACAAGGCGGCATGGTTCTATGCTTTAAATATTGAGTCTGTTCTGGTATGGCTATGGTCTGAAGAAGTGGGTCTGTCCCATGAAAGCTCACCTAATAAATTATTTTGTTAGTCTTTAAAGTGCTACTTTACTGCTTTTTTGCATGTTACAAATAATCAATGCCTACCTCCAATAATAAAAGATGGAGATATGCATCTCACAGAGCCAGAAAGGACCTGGAGTCCAGCTCTCTGTTCTCTTGGCAGGGCCCAGCACTATCTGTGACAGATTTTTTTTTCAGTCTATTTACCGCAGATCCCTAAATGGCCCCCTCAGGGACCGAGCTCACAACTGTAGGTTTAGCAGGGCAATGCTCAAACCACTGAGACATCCTTCCCCCACAGCTTATTATCAATTGTTTAGAAAATAAGCAAATATCCCATGAAAGCACAAGGGAAGGATTCCTTCATAGCACTTACAAGACAATCAGGAGGTTACAATAGCAAACATGCCAACTCATGCACCAGTGGGTAGCAAGGACTCCTATACAGAGGACACATTCCTACCTGTTGGCAAGCTCACACAAGTTACCAGTAGTCACAAACAGTAACCAAGAGCAGTAAGGGAGCACCAGTTGTATTGCTAGCACAGCCACAACATGTGTCTTTGATGCTTTTGTGAGCAGTGGAAGACTATATCAAGTAGCAGCCATACGGCTACCTGCCTTTATCCTTCTTCCAGGCTCCAGGGCACTAGGATAGAATCTAGGATTGCCAGCTTTGAATGGATGACTTCCTGGAGCTTTCATCACATGACATTATCTTTAAAGATTAATCTTTACCCTGAGACAATCCTGGAGGACTGACAACCCTAGTAGAATCTGACTATACCTATTTTTAAGGCATACATTTCTGGGGTACAATAGAGCAGCAGTGGAAATATATGTCTTAACAATACTCATGCTTAGCACTTGCATATTATTTAACACTTATAGATTGATCTATAGCTGTAAATTTATTGCCTTCCTTAACTTATTACCCTGCTCAGTACTCCTATGAGTTAGGCAAGAATAACAATTCCTAATTAATGGCTGGAAAACTGTGGCACAGATCTGTTGACCAAGGCCAGCTGTAGCACAGATCTTGACCAAGGCCAAACAGCAAATTGTTTACCAGATCCAAGATTAAAATCCAAGCTTTACTGGCTACCAGTGTCATGCTCAGTCTTGCAGAACATTTTGCTTTTCTAATGCAATGAAGTGAAGAAGCATGCCATATCTAATAGACAGTGAAGGAGGAATTCAAGTAATCAGAATGCAACAGTTACTCAAATGGCAATAAATTTACTCACAGACAAAATGGATCAAGTATTTGTTTCTATGACGGATCATAATGGATTGATTCTAATGGAAGCAAGCAAAGATGAAAGATAATATTTTGGAGAGTTATTCCTGTTTAGAATTCCTGCCATAAAGGATCTTGAGAATGATATTTTGGGCTGAAGATAAAACATTACACACAGTAGCACTGCATTCAGATTTGCATGTATGTTGTCAACTTATTCAGCATTGTAATGTAAAGCAAACTGAAGAAAAGTGATTTATTCATATCTTTGAAGAGTACTATGGATTTTTAGCATTAATAAAAAAAAGTTCCTTTGAAAGTCAAGTGGACTAAAAAAAATATGTTGTGCTATAGTAATGGATTGTTTCTCTGCATTTGAGGATCAGGAATACAGAGTTTTAAAGTTCTTTCAAACACTATATGAAATTATTCCTTTCACTTTCTGTTCCACCTTTTCTCACTAGAAGGATAGATTCTGGTAGTACAGTATCAGTTCTCAAAATAGTATATGAATTATAACTCTAATATATTTTATGAGCAATAGTAATCTGCTAAAATACATTTCTTAAATAATCTATTTCATATACCAGCAGTGACTTTTTACCCCCGATAGTGGAAAGGAAAGAGGCTCCCCCTTTTTGGGATGGTAAGCATTTTGGGTTCAGACGTCCCTTCGGCTACACTGCTTTTACAATATAATTCCACTGACTTCTGTGGATTCACATTTATGTACACCAGGGTAAATAAGAGGAGAATATGGCCCTAGATCTTCTTCCATGGAATTGGGTGCAAACGGATCCTGGCCCCTGATTTTATTTTAAGAATATGACAGTTTTTGATCAATGCTATATGCACACTAACAATTTACAGCAACTGGACAACTACATTGATTTCAATGAAGCTGTGCTAATTTTCACGTACAGAGAATTTAACTTGAGGGTTGGTACTAATGCTCACTGTTCCCTGCTGTTTTCAGTGTCAGGAAACAATGTATTCTATACATTCATCTCTCATGCCAGGACTTTAGAAGAGAAGGGAGTCCTAGACCATAGCTGCTGATTTTTGTTTCCTTTCTAATTTCACAGACTTTCAATGGCTGTAGACTTTGTCCTTTGGCAGGAATGGGAACCCACTAAGGAGACAAAGTGTGATCAGTAGGGACTGATTGATCTGAAGAAGTGGGTCTGTCCCACAGAAGCTCATCACCAAATAAATAATTTTGTTAGTCTATAAAGTGCTACATTTCTGCTGCTTTGTTTTGTTGGAGTACAGACTGACAAGGCTACATCTCTGTTACTATTCAGTAGGGACATACAATTCAAATGAGCTCCTCAACTTATTTGGTAACCCTGATTCAAATGAACTGCTTCTTATAGGTGTAGACTACAAATATATTCCAATTACATCTCTGATATAACTTCTTTAGCTCCAAGCAGCTGCAGACAATTTATGCCACATTTTTCCTCTTGCCAAATAGGTGAAGATGACTGAAATCCCTTAAAAACAAAACTATATGCTGAAGCATTTTCAGAAACCTTTCACACCCTAAAAAAGCCACTAATTATAACAGCCCCTGTTTAATATTTGAGGGGTTATAGATTATTCAACGAATCTATAGACAAGTATGTCCAACTTTGTTTCTTTTATTAATATGCTTTAATGGTGATTAATTGTCCAATTTCTCGGCATTCTCTTTAATTATGTCCTAAAAATCCTGATGTGAAATGGCATGCCAAAAACTTGGTCATCTAAATCCTCAGTAAGAAAGAATAAATGGCTGAATAGCAATTATGTATCAAAGTGACCTTATTTTTTGATTTCCACACATTTTGGCCCAAGACTTCAATTTCTATCAATCTTCTCAAATTTCTAAAAAAATGTGTGGTACAAACTTTTGCAGTACAAATAAGAAATATGGGTAATATACTAACATAAGCTTGGACATAAATGTTAGTAAAAATAGGAGTATTTTACCTAAAAAGTGTAGCTTTCACCTGTCAACTCTGAGAAGCTGAGCAAAACAAAATAAAACAAAAACTCAAAGTCTGCAGAAATGGTTTAATCCAATATATAAAAGTTTTGTTAGAATGCAGAGTTTACAAAAGCCTCCAAAGTGAAAACTGACACTTTTCTGTACATGTTATATGATACATGTGCTAAATATTTGATGATTATTAAACCCACTTTAAAGAATAACATGAGATCAACCCCAGACTATGGTCAAGTTGCTGTATGTGATTGAAGCATAACTAAAGCCTAGATCCCCCACTGGACAGCACGTGAAGAGAGTGTTTTCCCTGTTCAATGGCTCACCAATTTCAGTGCCAGAGCCTGGATTGGAATTCCAACTTCTGAGTTCATGTCACTTGCTTAGATTCTCATACCACACTTCCCTCATTATGTAATGAGCTGAAAATATCTGTGTTGAAGTATCACTGTATAATCCAACAGCAAAATTCATGCCACCATTTTTTGGCTGAAGGACATTCACTGGAAAGAACACCAACATTTATGGAGCTACATTTTATTTCTCTACAGTAACAAGTAATTATGCAATTACCTTGCCAATTAAATTACCTAAATGCCCAGAATATAATAGCATTCATTAATTACTAAAATTGCACCTGCAAATAGTGTTTCACAAATATGGCTGTGAAACATTTATTCTGTTATTCTGTAATGGATATTTAATAATTTAATTTCATTACTAATACATCATGGTATATTATAAGTAGCTTTACAAAATTCTACTTAATTGTTACTCTTCTTTTTTTTGGACAGGCATGTAAAATATCGTTAGCTGTGTTTTTTTTTCTTAACTATCCATCTCCAAGCTAAAAGGCTGGCAAATGAGTTTTCCTAGTGGGACAAAAAATTTCCCAGATCATTTTGGGAAAACTGATTGCAAATAATTTAAGTACTGGGTACAATTTTCCAGTGTTCATTGGTATAAAAAGTAGAATTCTCTCTCTTTTAACTGTCTGGTTTACACCAAGTTGAAAACAACTATCTATAATTCAATTCACAACACCATCTGCAGGCTAAACTAAAAGAAAGATAACAATCTGGAATTAGTGGAGCCACTCAAGGAAGCTTCATCTAACTCTTTGTGCAGTTACTGCTTTCAATTTCTTCCTTTATTCAAATAAAAGTAACCAAATTCTTTCAAAAGGATAAAGAGTTCAAAAGAAAGAAATCTGGTTTCAGGCATGAGTTACTACAGTTACTCCACTTGGGAAAGGGAGGCTGTGCTACAGGCTAAAGATGTCAATATTATTCACTTTCACAAAAGGGCTATAAAAGCCGCAGAGTGTCAAGATTGTCAAGTGTATTCTGTCAACAGTAAGTCGACAGAACGTGGCACTTTTGTCCACAGCCATACCCCACTCACCTCAAGGAAGAACGCTGCTGTTGACAGAGATCTATCAACAAACTGCCGGTGGGGACTTCCAGTGGGGGGGTCTTCTCTCACTAGAAAAGGTCTGCAGGGCTCTGTGCAGGTGCCCCAGCCGACACCTGTCCACAGCAAGCAGCGCTCTATGGTTCCTGCCTCCAGCCATTCTTAAAGCTGCAGGGAGCCTGGGAAGGCCCATGGCACAAAGCTGAGAGCATGCAAGCAGCAGAGCAACATGCTGCTGCAGCCATCTCCCTCAGAACCACACTGTCTGTCCAGCTGCGATGGCAGAGATTTCCTGAGAC
Organism: Carettochelys insculpta; assembly: GCF_033958435.1. Taxonomy (NCBI): domain Eukaryota; kingdom Metazoa; phylum Chordata; order Testudines; family Carettochelyidae; genus Carettochelys; species Carettochelys insculpta. The sequence goes on from NC_134138.1 coordinate 177,910,126, forward strand.
TGCCGTGGGCCCCCAAGGGACTAGTCTGAGGGGTCCCAAGAACCTCCCTTGGGCAGCAAGCAATGGGCACCCTCCTGGACTGTGGCTGAGGTCCAGGCCCTTCCAGACTTGTTGTGGGAGGAGACCCTCCAGGACCCCAAGGCCAAGTGGCAGAAAACTGTGATATGTTGTAGGATGGCCACTCCCCTGGTCAAAAGGGGGGCACTGCCCCACCTGCACCATGGAACAGGTTCATGCAAAAGTCAAGGAGCTGAGGCAGAACTATGTCTGTGCTCAGGTTGCTCCTGATGCTTCAGGGCAGGACTTGCCACCCGCCCCTATCACAGGGAGCTCAGTGCCATCCTGGAGAAGGGGGAACATCCCTGCCATGTCTGAACATTGACAAAGTACTTGAGGCCCCACCACCATGGTGGTGCCCCACTCCCACCTGCAGGCTGGTGGGGAAGAGGAGGAGGAGGCACCACCCAGCCCCAATTCCCACCAGAGCCACAGCCAGATTCTGAGGCCAGCAGCCTCATCCTAGTGCTGAACCAGGTTCCTGGCAGTCAGGCCACATCTCAGGCATCCACGGAGCTGGGAAAAAATCCCTCCAGTACACCATGCATTTCACACCCCAGGTGTGGGAGAGGGGTGCAGATGGGGAGTGCTGCAAGCAGCACACTCCCCATGCCCGCTAGCTTATCATACAGAGGGGGATTGCTGTGGTCAGCATGGTTCTGGAGGCACTGTGGAGCCCCCATCCAGCAGGCCCCAGTGTACAGGTCACACATGGCTCTGCTCCCAGGACTTCCCTGTACCTTGGCTGGGGGGTTGTTGATTGGTGATCATGGTGAGGGGCACAGCTTCAGGGTCTGTGTTGCAGGAATGACTCTCTCCCTCTCTCCTCCTTGTCTTCCTTACAGCTGGACCTAACTTTCCAAAGGCCAAGCCACCTGCACCACACCACCAGGCTGAGCCCACAGCGAGAGAGGATGCTGGAGGGTCTATAAGGACCTCTCTGGAACTACAATGCCACCCTGTGGACCACAATGCAAATCAGAGTGGTGGCTGAAGGCCGAAACAATGGCTGACATGATGGCCCAGCTGCTTGCGACTGCCCCTCCACCATCCCCACAACGCTACCCTGACAGCTCTCCCACAATGCATCCTGGATCTGCTGCAAAAGGTGCTGGCCAGGGAAACCTCCCCTGCTTCCCCTTCCCCCCATGCTCACCCAGACCTTGCTGCAGCCCCTGCTCCATCTACCCACTTTGACCCCACCACAGTCCCTTTCCACCTGCCCTTCCTGATCCTGCCCAACTCCCTACCCATACCTCCCCCACTCGGCCTGCATCCTGGCCCAGTTGAGGCTGGCATTGAACAGTTTCTGGCTGGGGTCCTGCTGGCCGGTATGAGGTTTCATGAGGCAGGGTAAGCTGTATCCCCCAACCCTGCTTCCTGATGGTCCCCCTTGGGCAGGACATACCCCCCCCCCGATATACAGGGACAGAATTTGGAGAGTGCCTTACCTCCATGAGGAGGGCCCTCGTGGTGCACTTCCCCATGATGAACTCTTTGCCCACTGAGTGGTAGCTGTTGGTGGTGGTGAGCTTCTAGACTGTAACCCACTTCTGCACAGGGATGGCAAGCTATAGCCAGGTGTCCTGTCTTTGAAAGGTGAGGGCAAGCCAGGTACAGAGCTCCACGAAGGAGGCCTTCCACATTCCAAATTTCTGGAGCCACTACTGGGCATCCCACTACCTCATGACCTGTCAATCTCATTAGTCAGAAATGGTGTGGTGCCTCCAGAGCTGCCTGTGCACTGGTGGGGGAGAGGGTGTAGGTGTGATTGTTCTGCATCCATGGCTAGATCCTCATGGTATCAGGCTCATCCTCCACGAGGAAGAGGAGGACAGCCATCAGGAGTTTCAGAAGCTGCTGCAGCAGCATCTCTTTTCGGGCCAGTGCAAGCCTGGGCGCAGCTCCAAAAGCATGACTCCACAGAGTCAGCTGTGCTGCCCACAAAGCCCTACTCTAGCTGTGCTATCTCCTGAGGAGGTTAGGCATGCCCACAGCAGAGTCAGAAAATGGGTGTTATGGGGGGTTCCTTTAAGGGCATATTTTGCCTAGGCTCCCACAAGGAGCTGGTGACCTGCGACCCTGTCTGCTGTGGTTGCAGGTGGCCATTTTGCTGGTAGAGTAGCCAGGCAGTCTGGCCATTCTCTGTCAACAGAGTGAATCATTTTTTCAATCTGTCTCAAGGTCTGACAGTGATCTGTCAACAGAAGTTTTGTTGCAAGATTTCTTCCGACACAAACATCTCCTGACAAAGCCCTGCAGTCTAGACGTAGCCAAGGAGAGACAATCACACTTCTTACTATAACCATCACTTCTTGCCACAGCAGGAAAGATAATGGCACATGTCATGATCAGTTAGCTGACTTACTCTTTGCATTCTCAGACATTCTGAGGAAATGGCGTAGGAAGAATCAGGACCCATATGAATTTATTGCCATTTTTTTTTTGGCTACGCAAATTAAGATGGTCTGTGAACAGTCCTTCACAAATACAGCTGCCCTAATAAGTTTGTCAACGTTATTAAAAACATTTCACGCTGGAATGCAAGTTCCTGTCCTTGACCATGGCTGCTTCTTAGCTCCCTTTGTTGTCACCAACACAGTAAAACAAGGCTGTGTTACAACATTATTTAGCATCTGGTTTCAGCTATTCTGATAAAAACCACTGAAAGACGTTGATTATACACACTATTCTATGGATGGAAGTGTGCTGAATTTTCACTGTGTGTGTGCCAAGACAAAAAAGTTAAGGTAACAATTATTTGTGAATTACTGTTGACTGAAGATTGTGCTTTATTGGCCAATGACCTCAGGGACATTCAATTGCTGAATGACTGCTTTGTGCATACAACAAAAAAAGTATTTTGGTTTAATGTTCAGCCTAATAACTGTAATTACTCTAGTTGTGTCCATTGATGATGTACCACTCACGGATGATGTACCACTCAAGGTCGCTGGCAAATTTTGCTATATAGACCATCTCATTTTACAAAATATAATTGACTGTGATATTGCAAACTGGATTGGTGCAGCCAACAATGCTTTCAGAGAACCCCAGGATTGTCTCTGGAATAAACAGGCTGCCAGATTGCAAAAACAAAAAAGTAAATTTATCTTTACCTTTCAGTCATTATCAGCACATTGCTCTGCACCTCTGATCTGTAGAACACTTATTGATATCACATAAAATGCTTTGACAAATTCCACTTCCAATGTTGATGACTGGTAATGGGAATTAAATTGAAAGATTTGGTTCTAAACACTACGGTCCCTGAGCACTGCAACCTCAGAGGCATTGAAAATTTAGGTGATGACATGTGGTCTCTGTGTCTCAAAACAGAACATCAAAGGCCATCTTAAACAGACAATTGCAGACTGGAACATATTTGTAGACCAAGTAAACATTATGAAGGTACTCTCAAGGCCAAACTTGACCTCAACACTTAAGAGCCTGTGATACAATCTGATGGTGGTAGCTCTGATGTCTTGGATGGAAAGACTTAAAGGTTGCTATGATCCAAGAGACATTTATGACATTAACCTAAAAGCAGCACACAATCATCTACAATTGTCTTCACCTGGGGCACTTGCCCTGGGGTCTTCAGGCTCATTTCAGAATATCTCAATAAGTGACTATTGTTCTATCAAATTTGATAAGAGACACCATCATGACTTATATATACAGTTGTTAGAACTGGTCAATATAAGAAGCCATTTCAGTATAAAATTAATATTAATAAGAAATTAATCATCTGACAATACTTAACTTCTTTGCCAAACTTAGAAAGACAAGAGTCACCTTTCCAAGATGTTTAAGATGAAAATAAGTTATTTAATGAGTATTCCATTTATTATAATAGGTATTCAAGTTAAGACTGTTTTTAAGAATGATCCAATTGTAAGAACGCTATTTTAAGAATTGAAAAGCCTCTATACATGAGGAAGGCATTTTCAGACTCATTTCAAGCAGAATTTAAACTCAAAGTTTGATGGAATATAGGGGATACCTCAGAAAACAGTGAATAAATGAAAGTCTTAAACTCTAAAATTAAAAGATGATGAGAGAATCCCACGGCAAGAAAAAAATAGAACTCTGACACACATATGCTAGCGCACATTGCATGTTGACAGCTAAAAGATGCTTTTAAGACTACATTTACACTAGGCAAAGTAAACTGACTGCAGATATGCAATTCTAGCTATGGCAACTGTATAGCTAGAATCGAGCTATCTGAATTCAGCTTACTTGGCTGCCCTGCTGGACAAATAAGGAGTATGGGGTCAACTGCCATGAAAAAATAGCCCCAGCATAGAGTGATGGCTTCTTCCCTGCACAGGATATAGCAGAAGAGGCTGTGATTTTTTTTCAGCACTGGCACCAGCACCCATCCCCCACCCCCACCCCCACTCCATATAGCTGCTAGGCTGTGGGGGGTCATGGTTGTAGGCGGGGTGTAGAAACTTCTTTTCTGTGGTTCACATTTGTATAGGGGCAGCTCCCCCTCCCCCTCCACCTCCCCTCCCCCACAGGCACCATGCAGTTGTGGGTCTATCCCCCCACATCATGTGGCTAGCTCCCGACCCAATAAAAGTGTTTGCCTGTGGTGTGCCGCAGACCATGCTTCCAGACAGCCCCACGTCCTGGCTTGCATGGTGAAGGCCCCAAAAGTGGGAAAGATTTTCAGCATTTGGATGTCACTTGGGGGGCGGGGGAAGATTCCCGCCCCCCATGGAAAAGATTTTTGAGGGCTGGTTGCCACTACGGGGGAAAGTCTGGTTCCTGCAATATGCTAAGAGGAGCCCTTCTGTGGCTGGATGGCTCCTCATAGGTAACACGAGATGGGGAGCTTGGTCTTTTCTATGTTTTTGGTGGGGCAGCATACAGTTGGGTGAAGTAGTAGAAAGCCCCCGAAGGGACCATATCAACTGGTCCTTCAGCTACAACCCCCACCCATCAATGCTGGCCCCCACAGACAATAATACTCAGGGTTGGGCTCCCTGCCAGAGAAAGCCCTGGAAGAGAGCTGTCCCCTGAAGGGACCATGTCAGCTGGTCCCTCAGCTTCCACCCCCACCCTATAAAGTGAACCATTATACCAAAGCAAACTTTGTTAAGTTGGATCCCTTTCAAGAAAGCACTTTTTGCTTCCAGTGAACTGAATTGGTTCCATTATTATTTGCAGTTAATCAGTGAATCTACAGTACATGATTTTAAACTGGATTAACAATCCACAGCTTGCTTTCAACCTGTAACTCTCGGAGAAACCAAAATGTGTTGAAATGAGCACCCTTGCTTTTCCTCAAAAGTGTTAATAAATGACAGAGGGATATGACAAGCTGTAATCTGTTCCTGTAACATTTTCAGAGATGATGTTTCATTTGCGTTTTGTAAATTCTGCGATAATTCAGTATTAAAAGCAGGAGGCTGCAGTTAATTTGGCAATCTTTGTTGATGTTTTCTTTCCAATCTTCATTTCTTTTGGCAAATTCCTTATCAAATGTCTTCCTGAAGACAGGACATGCCATACTGTCGTTTCAAGGGGGCAAAAGTAGCTAAGGGACCAGTTGATAGGCATAGTCACCTGGGTGATCCCAGAGCACATACATATTGTGATTCCCTACTTTTCCTTCTTTCTCTCTGGAAAAATGGTTGTTTGTTTTCCACGGGAGGGGAACGATGACAATGCAACGTGCGAAGGTGACATTACATGCCCACAACCACTTGTGGGACATTTTTTCCATACTGCACCAGAGGGGGGAAAAAAAACCTTCAATGCTATGGGGCTGAGGGAACTGTGTATTAAGTTCCTACAATGCACAGCTGCAACAGTCAATCTTTAGCAACTTAGTGTGGCAGCACTAACTCAACTTTATGGGGACTTCATGGGGAGGTGAGGATACTCCACTTTGAATTGAGTAAAACCCAGTGTTACCAAATCAAATTTAATAAAATCAAATTTATTTTGTAGTGTAGATGTCAGACAAATCCATGAAGGTACTGAGACAATGAAAGGATGCCAACAGCTGATATTTGACTGTAACCCAGCTCTAGAAGAGGTTTATTCTTACTCCTTTAGTGAAGTTTATGGGAAGAGAGAGAGATAAAATATACAAAATTTGACTTGAGAAACCAAATCAACAAGACACTCTGCTCCTTTTTCTCTTAACTTCAACAAGTACAGCTCATCTTAGCCTTTCAGGGCTGCACCACAACAGCAACAAATTGACTCCAGGAAGAACAATGAAGTAATAATTTTCCAGTTCAGATTTGTTTCTGCAACATTCACGGAGACTACAACATGAATTGACAATCTGGAGTTTGCTAGAGCACTGTCCAAGCAATTGGATTTACAATTTTCTTGTAACAATTTTAGTGGAATATTGAAATGCTCTTATAATTTAAGGCATTAACAACATGTCTGGTTAAACAGCAAAATGTTTAGACTGTGTTTCCGGAGGAGACAAGTAAGTATTTAGTTTGGAATTTCAAATTCATAACATTCATTAATTTGTTCATCTCAAGACCACACTTAGAATGACTGCACCACATTTAATGTGGGACAAATATTACCTGTGTTTGCCAAGAGAGGACAGCTGTGCTCCATAAATGGGGAGGAGGGAAGGGTATCAGCTTTGCAGCAGGGGTTGCCACCAGGCTGGGGGCTACTCAAGCTCAGGCATACTGGATAATTCAAGATAGTCTCATGAACTGAGGGAAGAGGATGTTTGAAGGGAAAATATCCCTGCAGTCATGTGGGCAAGCTGTGTGGGTCAATGGGATAGTCAGTGGTGCTGTGCAACAGGTGATAGTGAGGTGGGTTCCATAGCCCTGCAGGGCTTTCAAAGTGCATGAGGTCACACAGAACCCAGCTGTTCTTCTCCCATGAACACAGGGGATGGGATAAAATTGATTCCAGGGGTGAGTGTAATCTGTGACAGAGGTTGGGAAGATGCTTGGTGCAGATGTTATCCTGCCTGACACTGTATCAGTGGGTAGTAGTTGCAGGATGGCTGGGCCATGTGTCTTAACTTGTGGGTTTTTCCTCTGGGATTGGTTCCAAGGTCCAAGAGGACTCCAAGGACATACTGAATCATTTGTCGTACCCACAAAATGGGCCTTACCCACAAAAGCTCATTATCTAATAATAAATTTTGTTTGTCTTTAAGGTGCTTAGGGACTGCTTGTTATGTGACAAGGCGGCTCTGTTAACAATGGGATATACCCAGTTCTCTGGGTGTTCTGTGCACTCCTCCTCCATTGACAAAACTGCGTGTACAGTTTGCGCCTGCGCCCTGGGAGGTGCTAATAGTGAAATGTAACAACATGTCTGCTTTCAGACTGCTGCTGGAGCTCCCTTTGGACTTTGAGCTTTTCTGAGGGACATTTTTTCTTCAACAAGACTCTGCCCGTGGCCTCTTTGGTACCCTGTTCAGCATATAAAAAAATCGTATGGTGGGGATGGGCAGAGGGACAGGCTGCATAGCTATGCCAAATCATGCATTATTTATGGGAGCTTTTGGTTTACACAATGAGTTAGATGAAGGTCCACCTGTTGGACACTTTTCAAGCCCTGGCTAAACAGTTGGGGGTACCCCTAGACGAAGGAAAAACAGAGGGCCCTTCTGCACCTAAGGCCCATAGCCCTACCTATGGACTATGCCGGATACCAGGGAAGGCATGTCACAGCTCCCTCCAGATAAGCTAAGTTGGGTCTGATCAGGAGAGAAAAGGAGCTTAACGCTTCATGCTATAAGAACTTTGCCTCCAGGTTTGTTGCGTTGGGGCAGGCATTTTGTGCCCAGATGACAGCAGCAACAACTGGCATAGCCAGGACACACATTACATATGAGCCACTAGGGAGATGAAGGAAGACATGAAAGCATAGAAATGTTTTTGTGCTGCTTTAATGGAGTATCATTGTAGAGGGAGGAACAGCTGTTACATGGGGGTATAAAACTCCATTCAGATGATGCAGGGAGTACAGGTTTTGGGGTGTTTTTATCAAGACAAGTGATATGTACAATAGTGGCCTGACACATGGATACACAGCTGGGTTGTGAGTGACATGCTTTCTTAGACTTTGCCCCCATTTTATTTTTGGTAGTTATTTGGGGACTGGAGCTGGTGAATAAAAAGACATGCTTCTGGTTTGACAGCATGGCAGTGGTACAGGTTATCAATTGCCAAACTTTGAGAATACACAGAATTAAAGTTGGGGAGGGCATTTGTTTTACAAGGTTTGACCCTCAACACCTGTTTTTCTACTAAGCATTTGCCAGGCATGGATAATGGCATAGCAAATGCCTTGTCTCGTTTCCAGTTTGACAGATTTTATGAATTTGCACCAGGGGCAAGCAATGAACCCTAGCAGATGCCACTAGCTCTGTGGAACTTTGGAATATGATGCAGTTAATGGCATGGAGATTCTTGGCTCCAGGCACACAAGAAGGTTTTTTTTTTCTGTTTTGTTTTGTTTTTTAAATGAATTCTTTCAATTTAATGTGGCTGTTGCAATACCCATTTGAGGACAACCCTCAATACCCAGTTAAGGACAAGGAGCTGGTACTCCTTGATGGTCTTGCAAGGGACAATGGGCAGGGCTGCTATGCAACAGACCACTGGGAACCCACCTGGGTTGTGGGCATAGGAGACAGCTAAGCAAATTGCTTGTGCTAACTTGAAGCCAATGTCCAATGAAGGTAATCCATAGGGAAAGCATCCAGTGACTAGATAAATGGACTAATAAATTACTTAAAAAGCAGGTGGTAGATGAAGACAGAATGGCAGGAGGTGGGTTGGGCAGGCAGCAACCCCTCCCCCCTTCTAATAGCCCACCTTAACTGTCTATAGGGATGGATGGTAAGGTCCAAGCCATGGATTGGCAGGAAGCAGGGGACACCAGGATGGAAATGAAGGGAGGCTGGTGGGAGATCCAGGTAACTATCTGTATAAACTTGGATTTGCCTTTACTGCACATTTATTGTACAAAAGTCTAGGACTACCTGGCAGATAAAGTTACAGTCTGATTAAAATCCATATGAAGTGTCTTCTGTCCTCCTTTCAATATACCCAGGCAATGATTCTTTGAAGTAACTCAGTTAAATACTTTGATTGCTTTCAGAGAACATAAGTTATGATTGCTCATCTTGTCCATTTATAAACATTATCCATAATCAACTACACCATATGATACATTGAAACAGGACTCACAGATGTTCATGATTTGTGGTTTTGTTCTCTTCCATCTTTCCCTTTCTTAAATAATTATTAATAATCACTATGTTATTGTGCTTCCTTTACATATCCCCTAAGGCATGGAAATTGCTTCATGAAACTAAAACTGTGGGAGTGAAGTCCCTGAATTGTTCTTGAGACAGACAAGTAAGAAGATCTGTCGAACAATTTCTTGCTTTTCAAAACTAGAAACTTATGTAAGTTGGATAGTAAGGAAATACGAGACTCTCCTGGGCAAATCTACCTTCCTAAATGCTGTGATCCCTTGGGCAATTAACAGCTATTTTGCTTTTAAGATGCTGCATTTTAGTAGCTTTAATCAGCTCCCTGGCCACGGGTCCCCAAAGAAAAGAGTAGGCTGCAGTACAGAGATCCATCTGAAAAGAGGAGGAAGAGAGAGAAATGGAAAGAAAACAAAACATATTTCTGGATCGCACAAGAGGGATTAAAGTAGTCCAGATCGCAGTTTGCCCTGTAACTGTAACAGCTGTAAAATTATTGTTTTGTGTATCAAAACAAAAACACTTGCTTTGCATAGCTCCGGCAACCCACACACACACGTTTCTTTGTAAGGTTGCTCAGTGTTCTTGTAAACCAAATGTCGTGACAACTGTGAATACTCAAAATGACAACCTCAATTTATGATAACCAAACTCTCTCCTGTCTACAGCACTCTATGCAGCTCTGGTAAAATAAATTATTTTCACTTTTTCACTTAATATTTATGAAGTATATTAAATATTGCCTAGATGACTAACAAGAGTAGCCACAAGGTTTGTATGAAATGACTTTGACAGAGTCAGCTTGGTCTCTAGTGTACAATAACAACCGCTATAATGTTATTATGTGGCATAATATTGACTCTGCTTGCTTAGCAATGACCGAGGATGAGCCATGAGAGGTGATGAATTATTTTACCTTGAAAAATTGAGTGGACATTTTGAGATAGCAGGAAATAGTTAACTCTATCTGTAGTCTTTACTTACGGCTTAATATTACTCATAAGGCCCAATTAGAAACCAAAAGTGAAATTCTGGCCCCAATGACGTCAACGACAAAACTTTCTGTGATTTCCATGGTGCCAGGATTCCATAACAAAAATCAGCACCATTCAATGATGAGACAGACTGACAATATCCTGCAATAGCAAAGCTTATGGAGGTAATATAGGCATTACGTAATTAAGTTAATCTTTATTGAATTAGGTCTTATATCTTTGGGATCCCTTGCCTTAAATTACAAATACTTATGCATATTGTGGAATTGTGTGGAACTACTTTAACAAGGAAGACAGAAGTAAAAGTCAGAGGCAGGGAACCATTTTCAGGTCAAGGGCCACTGACCTGTAAACAAATCAGAATTTCCAGATCTGAAGAAGTGGGTCTGTCCTACAAAAGCTCATCACCTAATAAGTCATTTTGTTAGTCTTTAAAGTGCTACAAGACTGCTTTTTTTGTTGTGTAAAGATACAGACTAACACAGCTACCTCTCTATGACTAAAATACTATGGGTGTGTCTACACAAGCCCCCTCCTTATGGAAGGGGCATGTTAATGAGAGAGTTTGGAAGATGGTAATGAGGTGCTACCATGCATATGGTGGTGACGGCGATTCAAAAGTGCTGCTTTCGAATGGTGCGCTGCCTGTGTAAGTGAGGGTCTTTTAGACAACCCCCAGGACTTTGAAAGCTCCTTCTTCCCAAAACAAATGGTGACAGAAAGCAGAATGGCAGCTCTGCAAACAGGGCTGCCCAGCAACTGCAAGCCCTCTTTGTCGACAGAAGAGTCTACACAGGACTTGTCATGTTACTCTGTTGACAGAGTGTTATGCCTCGAATTTTTGAGTCATAACACTGTTGAGGCAAATGCACAGTTCTGCTGAGACTCTGTCAATAGAAAGCTTTGTGTGTGTAGGCGCTCCCTGAGTTATGTTGACAGAAGGCCCTTTCCGTTGGCAAAACTTATGGAGCATTTAGACACAAAATGAGTTTTGCTGACAATGTGTTGACAAAACTCCATACTTCCTCTGACAGCATTCTGCCTCTCTGGTGAAGAATAATGTCTTTGTTAACAGTTTCTGTCAATAAAAAAGCCATGTAGATGCTTCAGTGGACCCTCTGTTGACAGAAAGGTCTTCCAGTTCACCAGGAAGCCCTGGTTGCGGAGCTTCTGGTTGGCCATTCTGTCGAGAGAACGCTGGGGAGGCTGGCTGCTCTCTGTTGACGGAACGTATTACTTTTTCGAGCCACTTTTGTGTGTGGATGTGATCTGTTGACAGTAGTTTTGTTGAAAGTTCTCTTCCAACAGTGACTTCTGTCGACAGATCGCTGTAGTGTAGATGTAACCTATGAGTAAGGACTTCAGAAACTGACCACTGGTTTGCAAACAAAGATGAAACCTAGAAATCAAGCACATGTCACAGCTTTATAAACCACAGATTTTAGAAACAAACTTCAAGTTATTTTCCTCTTTGGTATTCTTAATTTTTAAAAAAATGATATTTTTTCTGTTTTTGATGCAGGGAAATTGCTCTAATGCAGCTCTGCCCTTTAGCCAAGATAAAGGAGAACTCATTTGGGATCTTAACTCCATTATAGAACTTACAAAGCACATATTCACAGAAAAATACCAAACATATAATTAACATACCACATGTAAAAGGCTTATAGAAACCAATCATTGTTCTTCCCTTAAGTAATTAAATGTATAGAAGTAATTTTTAATATAGTATATAATACATGTGGATGTCATTCTCTTGGAGTGGCAGACCTTATTCTTGTGCACAATCACATTATTGAATTTATTCCTTGTATGAACTGGGAACCAAGCCTGTATTAGTCTTTACTCAATCAAAACTCCTCTTAACTTGAGTTGAAAGGATCAGCTCATTTATACAATGCACCTCAGAATAGAAATTCAGATAACACTGAAAATGTACAAGGAATGGTACTAGTCCCCATCAATGCTCCTGTGGTCTATGAAGTCCCAGACTATAACAAGGTTAAACAAAGAAGAATATGATGATGGATAAGTCCATCAGCGGCTAATAGCAGGATGGGCAGGGAGGGTATCCCTGGCCTCTGTTTGCTAGAAGCTGGGAGTGGATGACAGGGGATGGATTATTGGATGATTACCTATTCTGTTTATTAGCTCTGAAGCATCTGGCACTGTTGGGCTGTTAGAAGACATGATACTGGGCTGGAGGGTCTTTCGGTCTGATCTATTCTAGCCATTTTTATATTGTATACAACCCACATTTTTCTTTTTCTGTCTTTGACAAGCAAAGCCATGTCTACTTCCTTTCTTTTTCACTCATTGTTAGCATGCATTATTGCATATATCTGATCTTCCATCTATTTTTATGATGTCCAAGATATTCTTGTTGTTCCCACCAAGCATGTCCATTCTAGTTAATCTGTTTTTATTTTCTATTTATTTTACCCATGATAATTATTTTGGGCTCTTTAGAGAGGTCAACATTTCCAAACCAAGTTGCATAAAAGTAGTGACATAAAATAATCCACCCTTAGGAATTTAAATATCTGGAACCTTATTTTCAATGGTGTTGAGTTTGATACTTCCACAGTCATAAATTTAAGACACAGATGCGCAGAACTTTGAAATTTAGGACTCTTTGGCTACTAGTGAGTTTTGCCAACAAAACTCCGGTTTTGTTGACAAAAAGAGGTGGAACATCCACTCACAAAATGTGTTTTGTCGACAGTCATGAGTCATAATGCTGACATTGACAAATTCTGTCAACAAAAGAGCTGTGTGGATGCTCTTGGGAGCCTTCTCTCAACAAAGAGGGCATCCAGAACAATGGGCAGCCCTGTCTGCTGTGTTTCTGGGTGCCTGTTTTATTGAGAAAGCAGTCGGGCAGTCCAGCCAGTCTGTCAACAGAGTGGAGCACTCTTCCAGTTGGCTTTTGTATGTGGCTGCACACTGTCAACAGCTTTGTCAGGAAATCTCTTCTGACAGTGACTTCTGTTGACAGATCCCTCTAGTGGAACCGTAGCCTCTATTTAGCTACACAAAGCCTGGGTTGACGTGCTTAAATTTTGGTGCCCAGGTTTGAAAATGTTGGTCTCTCTCAACAGCAGGGTGACAGTTTTGCTAGGCCTCTGGTCAAGGTGGGGGAGGGGGTGGGTGGAGGGTGGCTCTGGTCTGCATCTTCAGAAGGGGAAGGGCCCCCGGCAGTAGGGGCGGGCCTTTGAGCAGCCAGCCCTCAGCACCATCTGGTCCATGGCACACCAACTCCACCAGCCCATTGTGTTCCAAGCAGTGATTTAAAGGGCCTGGGGCTTTGGCCATTGAAGCTGCTGCAGTAGCAGCCGTGGTGGCTGGGAGCTCTGGACAATTTTGTATTGCCTAGTCCCAGGACAATTGACCCTTTTGCCTCCCCTTCAGCAGGCCTGACTCTCAGTCTACAACTGTTTTATATATCAGATTACCTCTGTTGTAGCTAGTGGTGTTACCTTGACGTAAACCACTATAATGGAGTAGAGAATCAGGGGTGGTTAAAGTTCTAAAATGAAACTTCACTGTATGTGGGCTTCTGAAATAGGTAAGTGATTATGATTTCCAACCACCATCATTAATGCCAAATACTACAGCAAAAACCCATATTTTCCTTGTATGTCATTATAACACGTTTGTTTGTAGCCCTGGAAAAGCCCAATATACCAGCTTTAAAAGCACAGCCAACTGATACCAAGAAAAAAAAATTGGACAACTTTTCAGAAGGTTCTGAAATGTGAGTTATAGTTTCCCTTTTCTCTGAATCCTTCAGAGTTGGAGTCACGTATTAAAACAGTCAGACTTTAAATGTGGCATGACTGCACTGTTTGATCTTGCAGCTTTAGTAAGCTATCAAATTTGCATAATTCTATTGGACATCCAGTGAAACATACTACATTCAGAAACCTATATATGCTGTTGAGCAATTTGCCTTTTTATGCTTTTCATTGACTGTTTCTGTATTAACAAAACAATAAAAATCACAGAAGGTAACAACATTAAACACGTATCAGTCAACATTTTGAAATTTCAAACAATATATAGCCTTTCTGTAAAAAGGACAAAATCTATAACGATAGGTTATAAAGGTTTGATGGATTTTCATTCAGGATAACCAATCTGACAACTGATTTTTGTTGATAAAACCTAAATATCATACTCACATAAACAGGGTGACCAAATTTCCTTAGGCCAAATATGGGACACCCTGGGAGTGGGGAGATGACGCTTTGCTAGTGCTTGAAATGCAACTATCCCAGCCAAAACGGGACAGATGGTCACCCTACTCAGGTGGTGGCTGCCCAGTGGGGGATGCCACCCTGCTTGCGCAGGGTGCTCCCTAACTGCAGGGGGCAGCAGCTTGGGGCACTGGGTACAGGACTGCAGCCCCCCTGGCAAAGCTCCTGGCTTCCCCAAGCCATGGGGAGCTGGGAAAGGGGTGGTAGCCATGCCAGTCCATCTCTCAGCTCCCCACAAGCCATGGGGAGCCAGGAAAGGGGTGGCAGCCACGCCAGTCCACATCCCAGCTCCCCCAAGCCATGGGGAGCCAAAAGCTAGGCAGCAGCTGCTCCTGTCCAGCTCCCAGCTCCCCTGAGCCATGGGAAGCTGAGGACCAGGCAGCAGCTGTACCCATTGATCAGGGTAAAAGGGCAGTTCAGCAGGAGGCCCTAATCTGGGACAATGAGCCCTTTTGTTATAATAAATCGGGATGACTTCCTGGACCTGAAACATGGGGCTGTCCAAGCCAAAATGGTATGGACGGTGACCCTGCTCATGAATGTACATACTCTAGGTATGTATTTATGAATCAGAGCTATGTAGAACGGCAAACTTTGGTTTTCCTGTTAAAAAATTTGATGAACATTTTTGCCTTTTCATTTTGGACTAACTCCTGACAACTAGGAAATACAGAGTTAAAGTAAGCACCCATGCAACCTTAATTCTACCTGCCTGGAGTCAGCAGTAGCCACTGGGAATTATCTTTACGTACTGCAGCTGCACTCACTTTGTAAGGTGTTGAATGGAGAAATAAGTTGTTGCAGCTTGGGAGAGCTATGTTTGCGATATTAGCAGATGGGGCAATTATCTGGAAGAGTGTCAGAGTTGTAACTTTAATATGACTAAGCCTCTGCATATTTGTGATGTTAAAGAAAAGAGATACTGGTACAATTTGGGCTTCAGTCTCTATCACTTCAGTATAGAATTGTGTAACTCATGTCAGCAAGCAGGACACTAGGGTCTGTCTGCTCTGAGTACTGTCACTCATGAGGTAGGAAAGGAGAGCAATCTATGAATTTACTGATAGGTATGGGAAAGAATAAGTTAAAGTGCTGTCTTGATGTGAAGTGACTGTAAAAGAGTCTGAGGCTGTTAAATTTCTTAAGTGTGATATTCTGTCAGGGCCAGTAGCCGCTGTCAACTACATGAAAATGTAGAGTGGGAGAATGTGTTATGTGCATATTGAGGCATCAAAGATGGAAGAGTTACAGTTGCATGGAGATTTACCTCTTTACTGCTCATTTTCAGAAATTGAGTTTTGCTGAATTTGATGTCCTAGAAGGTCATGAGCTATCACCAGGCAATCTGCACTCTCAGTTAAAGATTTTTTCCATTTAATTTACTAACTTTTAAAATACAAAGAAAAGTACTTGTTGGTAGGACTTAGTGGTCATTTAGGCTACGTCTACACGTGCACCCAACTTCGAAATAGCTTATTTCGATGTTGCGACATCGAAATAGGCTATTTCGATGAATAACGTCTACATGTCCTCCAGGGCTGGCAACGTCGATGTTCAACTTCGACGTTGCTCAGCCCAACATCGAAATAGGCACAGCGAGGGAACGTCTACACGCCAAAGTAGCACACATCGAAATAAGGGAGCCAGGCACAGCTGCAGACAGGGTCACGGGGCGGACTCAACAGCAAGTCGCTCCCTTAAAGGGCCCCTCCCAGACACACTTTCATTAAACAGTGCAAGATACACAGAGCCAACAACTAGTTGCAGACCCTGTATATGCAGCACGGACCCCCAGCTGCAGCAGCAGCAGCCGCCAGAAGCCCTGGGCTAAGGGCTGCTGCCCACGGTGACCACAGAGCCCCGCAAGGGCTGGAGAGAGAGTATCTCTCAACCCCCCAGCTGATGGCCGCCATGGAGGACCCCGCTATTTCGATGTTGCGGGACGCGGATCGTCTACACGTCCCTACTTCGATGTTGAACGTCGAAGTAGGGCGCTATTCCCATCCCCTCATGGGGTTAGCGACTTCGACGTCTCGCCGCCTAACGTCGATTTCAACTTCGAAATAGCGCCCAACACGTGTAGACGTGATGGGCGCTATTTCGAAGTTACTGCCGCTACTTCGAAGTAGCGTGCACGTGTAGATGCAGCTTTAGACAGTTGTAACTCTACTAAGGTTTGCAGTTGATATGCTACCGTGATAATAAATAATAATCTGAAGACCTGGCTCTTTAATATAGTGCTTTCCAGTAGCAGTTCTTAATTAACTTTATTTCTTTATCCCCATTTTACAGTGGGAAACCAAGGCAGTGAGCAGTCAAGTGTCTTGCTCAAGGTTCCCCAGCAGGCTACTGGCAGAGCTATAACAGTCCTGATCCAGTGGGCTTTCCAGTAAGATGTACAGTTACTATGGGATTCCTCAGTGCTCCTCCTCCATCCCCATCCTGTACATTTTGTATTGGTGAACTGGAGATGGTGGTCGTGCTTTGAAATGTTTGGAACAGATTAACAGGGTTGGGGAGAGAAATCTCAACTATTGTGCATGTCCCAAATCCCTGACAACTTCAGCACATGATTGTTACAGTAATTTCATGTGAGGGAAGACTGGTGTCTATCCTTTGCCATCCCACCTCCACAATATTTTCAGCTATCCTTCCCTTCCTACGTCACAAAGCAATGCAATATTTTATAATTGTTCACTAATGTTACATTGGACTAGTCTTCCTCTGAATAGATGACAATCTTGTTAAACAGAAAATAGAGTGAATACTGTGCTTTTGGAAGAAATATTTATTCATGGTAAAATGTGGGCTAAGTACTTTGGGCATTCATGAACATTTTCACAAACACCAAACTGTTGCATGAATTTCTGTGAACAGTAGATCTCCATGAATCAGAGAGAAATTAATGCCACTTTTATTCATAGTAATCTTTGCAAATCAATGTTCTTTACTATATGGCTACTTAACAGCTTTAAAAATTCACAATTTACTTAAGTGGCCTGCTGCCATGGGTTTAATTGGAGTTGCTGCGGGGGAGAATTAGCCTAATGAAGTGCTGTATATTCACCACAGCACTTCATTAGTAATCTCCCATCACCCTGATTAACATGGCCCCTTTGAAGTTGGGGGCAAGTGCAGACAGGCCCTAAACTTCTTATGTAAATAGTTCCTACCATATGGGCAGATTTGTTTCTTCATGTAGGTGGACACAACTCCAATGAAACCCAGCCATAATGTATCATTAAAAGTGGCACCAGTCATCTGAATTAAAACATAGTACAATAACTTAACTGCTATAGAAACTGGCATATGTCTGATGATATTTTTCAATTTGTGTGACTGCAGCACCTAGAGGTTCCTTCCAAGATAAGGAGCTTATAGTGGCAGAGGCAATTCAAACATAAAAGCTGCATCTACATTACAGCAATTTTTCAAAAGAGGACGTTCTGGAACAACTTCCTGAAAGAGTGAATCCACACACAAAAAAGTGGACCAAAAGAGTGATCTGCTCTTTCAAAAGAGAGCGCTCCGCAGCCCCTGCTCTTTCAAAAGAACGGGCCAGGGATTGAAAAATCAGGTGCAATGAGGACTGTTCTTTTGTTAATAAAAAAAAGGCCCCGTGGGGCATCGATACGCATTTTCCTTGGGAAGAAGCTTTCAAGAAAGGGTGATGCTCCTGAAAAGGGGAAAGGAAAGAACCATTTCAAAAGGAGCGCATTTTGTGTGTAGACGCTCCAAGGGATCTTTTTGAAACAGCCCCTTCTTGCTAGCGTAGACATGGCCAAAGTGAGGTGTGGCAAGAGCTCAAAATCTCAATAGACAAAGCAGGCAAATTTTGGGAGGGAGACACTCTTTTTGCTCCAAAATTCTACTGACAAGGAATTAATGCACAAAGATTAAATTACCTTCCTGAAAGCACTCAGGAAGCGTGTGGAAGATCTGGAACTTTGAGATCCATTCCCCTGACTCAAACACAAGGCCAAACAATATCATGTTTAGATATCAGCATGTTCAATATAATTGCTTCAATCACGTCACATTAGTTTTCTGGCTGCATGGATTGTATTTTACAAACTCATGGACTGGGTAAAAAAAAAACAGAATAAAACTATCGTAAAATGTGGGCAATAAATATACATAGATGCTCCTGTATGATGTCCTGGAGTTTTCCTGTGATTCAGCTCCTAAACATTCTCTTAGTTACTGGCAACTCTTTTCTAGTTTCCCATCAGAAGGGTACAAATAGGAAGGGTACAACTACCTAAAAAAGAGAAAAATATGATGAAAACATAAATAAAACCTACTAAGTTTATTATTAGACCAGAGTTTTGTTTTATTTTTAGTGAGAACTAAAAAAAAACACTGTTGGGAACACAGAAGAAGGAAAAACAATATGTTGTGATAATGTCAAAGTAAAACAGAGCTAGGTGCAGCCTTGTTGTGGGATTTACCTACAAGAACAGACTATTAATCAATCAAGTCTGACATCGTACTTAAAGCAATGGCCAGCTTTATTGATGACTGCATAAAACTGTTTCTTCTCTCTCTTCCTCAGTTGTTCTGTGCAGATATTGCAGCTCAGGATTAATTTTGCCTGAATTTGGTGCATTGACTCTCGGTGCTCCCAATAAGTGTATTTGCTGCATCATTCATAAACAGGACATGAAAAACTCCACACAAGGCAAGAATGGGTAATGGATTACTGAAGGCCCAATTTGCCCAAACAGATTACTGGAGCTGAAGAGAAATCTCCAGAAAGGGACTTCAAAAAGATACAGACAATGAGAACAGACAAAGGGCTCTCACAGTTGGAAAGAAGCCTACTAAGCATAGAGACTGAGATAGATTGGTGAGCAACAGATGTCCTGGAGGAACGGGAAGAGTTTATATTATTTTATAGTTGTTTGGGACTTTGGTTGTCCCAAAAAGGGTAGAAGTGTAAGAGACTGAGCAGGAAGGCTAAGTCTTTGCAACCTAGAAAGAGCTGAAGGATGTTATTTGCTGTACAAGTTTCAGGAGACTGTCCCAGCATGCATAATTGTTAGTGCAGTTTTATTTCTGTTACCTCTTGCATTTGTAACTATACTCCTTCTACTTCACTAACATAGGGTATGACTTTGTCCTCACTAGCAGGGATTCAGTAGGACTAACACCCATATTGCACAATGCAGAATGGTGCTCACAGGACTACAGAACAGACTAATTCTGTTGCATTCTATCAAGCACCTCACACTTCGTGTGCATAATATTAGAATCTTGCAGTACAACCTGATACAGCAATTCATCATTCAGATAGTAATCTGTTTATTAATCTACTTTCCCTTAAAAACTTTTCACAGTTAAACTACATAGACTTCTTTGATGGTGTGTACATATAGATGCTAATGTGACTGCATGCAGGGGCTCTGCGATATCGGCAGCTGTCCTCCAGAGACGAAAGTAAGACAAATAAGCTCATTTGGTCCGTGACAGCAACACTGGCCTTATGAGACAGCATTTCAGAGAGACAAAGTCAGCATATGTTAATCATGTACTATATCTAGTTTCCCTTTTGTCTTCAAATCAATTTAAAAGTTCTGCAAAGTTTACTTCCATACAGAAAAAGCATAAAGGTAATTTATTTTAATGATTGTTCCCTATTTAAGTAAGCCCCCTTCTCAAGCCATCAATCTTGAAAGATCTGTTATTAAGGAATAAAATTGATTGTCACTAGTGGTTTATTCATATAAATTCATGACATAACATCATTAATAGAAATTGTCACCCCAAAGCCTATTTCTGCAGCAGTAGTCTTCAAAGTCATATGCTCAAGTGGTTCATGAATAATTAATACACAGAAATTCACTTCTGTGACGCAAAACCACCATTTTTGGGACTTGGACTGCCAGGAAGTTTTGACACTGCCGAGTTTTAATGAAGAAAATATGAATGAGTTTGTGCTGCTAAAATTATAAACATATCAAGGGGAAAACAATTTTTTCAGAACATCAGGATCCTACAGGTTTTCTAAAGTATTGACTGACTAAACAACTAATTCACAAACATTTCTTTAGTTAGAATGGAATTGGGGGGGAGGAAAAGATGGTGGTACTTTCCAAGCTCCACCTACAAAATAAGCTCCACCCATGTAAGTTGCCACAATGAGATGTTTGCTCAGAGAAGGTTGTGAAAGTGTTCAGAATAGGATTTTGCATTTTTGTGAGCTGCAATAGTGAAAAATGCCATGTACGTAGAAAATTATTTCTCCTATTTACCTGAAAAGTTGTATGTGTATTTTGGTCACAGTGTGTTCTCCATTAGTATAAACTACAAATAGTCTTATTGTGTTTTCAGAGTTGCGCATGTACTTCAGGTACAGAGATCTTCTCTGTATTCTACAGAAGGTCTCCTGGGCGCCGGCTGTTGTTCGTTATTTGTATTACACTGTGCCCAGACACCAAAGAAAGGATCAGAGACACATTGTGCCAAACCCAATTCAACAAGGAAATATTTCTAATAAAGTATTTCTGATATAAAAATACCCAAAGTGTACATTTATTTATTTTAGTCTCGTTGGCTTGTGATCTCAAATACTGATTCAACACAACATTCAAAGCACAGAGACCCCTGAAATGAAATGTTCAGGCAGCAACAGACAATAGACCATGGGATGGGTTAATAATCACTTGTCTCACTATGAGGTATGAGTACGTTTTGAACCTTTTATTCTCCTTCACCGAGACTCTGCTTACAAAAATACTGCCTTTTTAGTAAATGAACAGAAGTGACAGTCACCTCAAAGTACATACGCATTTATTACCCCAATGTCTGAAAAATCTCTTCCTTGCCTAATGCACTGAGATGCTTCCCTGTCAGTATTGAAATTGTTCCTTAAAACATGTCCGTCAATCTACCAGTTTGAACTTATCAACCAAGAAGGTGTCAGTATACTAGTATTCAAAGCACTCTCCAAACACCTGCACTGCTTTGTATTAAATCAATTTCCTGACCACCTTGGAGCTATCACAATTTACACTTGCACAAAATATGCTCCCACGTATCTCAGTTTTATTGTCTGATGCATAGTGTAAGTATCCTTAAGGCAGGGCTCAGAACTATGACTTTTTTGTCACAGAACTTGACGGCTGCTTAAATAATTTATACAGTGATCACACTGGTTCCTTCTGGCCTTGGAATCTATGAATCTATAATAAAATTCTACCTAATTGAAGAGAACCTTAGGCACTGGGATGTAGATTTAATCTCATTGTACCTGATTCATATTAAGTGCAACTGCAGATTATTTCCTCAGGTTTTACCCATTTTGATCATGCAATCAAAGAGTATCATAAGGCATGGGTACAAGAGGCAGAATTAAGGTTGCACAGGTAGCTTTAATGTTAGCTTTTTCCAACTTCTGAGTGACTGACTTGGCAAACATAATAATTTTCTTTTAACATAGCTGTATGCATGTCTAATTAAATAAATATATTAACAATATACAACATTTGTAATATATGATTCCAGAGTTAGCTATGTCAATTGCACTTGGCAATTAGTTATATTTTCCTTCAGGCTTTTATATTATATGTGTGTGTGTTTATATATATATATTACACACACATACATACACACACACATACATACACACCCCTGTAATTTACAAAGCATGTGGTCATAAAGATATCATGTTCATTATATTCTTCATAATTTTGTATTTCAGGCATGTTTGTATAATACAGCATGGAAAATACATTTTCAATTACGACTATATATATTGCATATATCCATCATGATAGGTAAAGCAAAATAGTTGTCTGGTAGGGGACTCTAAGGAACTCCGAGAAATCTATTCAAATGCAAAATGTTTAGTATGTTATTAATTCATAATGTCCACAGTCATCCTTGCCATTTCATGAATGTATGGTGATGGCATAAGTCTTTTTCCACTCTTGCGTGGTCAGAAGAAAGATTATGTGAAATTGCAGCTCCAGTGCTCATGGCAGGAAAGAGGCTATAATTCCTTACTGCCCTGGTAGGGAGGAGGAGGAATTGTCGAGGGGAAAACAGGGCCCTGACTTCAAATGACTATGCACCAGCCAGTGTGAGAAGCTTGTACAGATGGATTGAGTTGCACCCCAGGATACAGCAGAGAGCATTACTATTTTTACTCTTAGTGAAGTAACTATTAGAAACATAGTTCAGGCCCTCCACTAAAGAAAAAGATGGTCCCTATACGAAAGACCTTAGATGTACCTGGGACCTTACAGAGTGTTGCCTGTATAGAGGAGGCTCCACATCTTAATAATCACCCAATATGGTCAGCTATCAGTAACATTATTACTATGATCATTTTTAGTTGGTGTGATCTTCTGTAAGAGTTCTTTGGATTGTGATTTGAACAGTTATCAGAGTCGCCTTTTCATTTTCTGTTCTCAAATTGTGGTTTAAATACATTGATGTTACCAAAGCTGTGTGTGCGCGATTCTGTAAATGGCTTTTGCAGAGTGTATTAGCCAACACACCAGCCCTCTCGCTCATATATTTCTCCCTGCATAGCTACGCTTACTCAGACTTAAGACTAAGCTTGCATATTTGGCATTCCTAAATACAGATGTGGGAAAAGTACCCAAAATTACTTGAGTAAAAGTATAGCTGCTTTGGGGAGAATGTACTTAAGTACAAAGCACTGGTGTCCCTCTGGAAAACTACTTGAGGGAAAGTACACACGTGTGCACATGCACTCATGAATGTACAAACGCACATCACATCTTTATTATGCTCAAGTACCCAGAACTGAAAGCAGCTTTATTTATACAAATTAGTGTAAAGGCATTACACTTGTTGGTAGACTGTTTTTTCCCCTAAACCATCAACCTTTACCTCAAACATTGTGGTCAGCCCATATACCTCACTCCCCACTGACACACACATGTGCCTCCTTTATGATGTGCAAGCTCTAAAGACAAGTTTTGGGTGAATCCCAAAATTATTCCTGAACATAAGCATTTCACATGGGATGAATCAAACCACCGCATAGGTGAATGAGCAAAACCAACAAATACTGTAAAGTTTGCAAGCAAATTTACATTCAAATGCCTGTTTATGTGCCTGTTATTTATGTACAACATAATTGGTCATGTCACATGGTGAGATATTAAAAGTAGTAAAAGCCATACAGAATAAATTATTATAGCATGGTAGGTTTCAGCTTTGGTACCTATCTAGCAAATGAGCCTACTTTTCCTCACACCTGGATTAAACATTCTCCTCAGGGGGCTAGTAATGTGAGTGCAAAATTATTAAGTTCCAGCTGACTGCATTTTAAAACAGCTAAACTTAAAATGCTGGGGGTTGCCTTAAAAAAACAAACAATAAAACTTACCATGCTCAAAACTCATCTCCAAGTTATTAAACATGTAACAGAAACAAACAAACAAACAAAGCAGAAGCTCCATTAAGGGACTTCTTGGCAGCTCAGATGGAAATAAAAAAAACTAAACCACCACCAAAACTGTGTGTTCTTTCACCAAAGCTTCTCCTCAGAGAAATTTAATTTTTTTCTGCACATAATTACTCCTCAGTCCAGAATCAATATGTTAGAGAAAGCCACTCCTTAACAAAGCTAATGTTCAAATAGCACTTTCACCCCACATGTCCCTTAATATCAATTAGGACAAAGGTTCACTGTCATGTAACAAACTCATTTCACTTCAACACATAGGTAGGCAATAATATTTGATGGAGGCCACTCCAAGGCTATGATAAATAGTCAAGGGCCACACTTTTCTTTGGAAGATGGCGTGGACTCTGACATAGAGGTTGTTTGCAGAAAGTTGCTCGTGATAGGGGACTGGGATGGAATCTGGGTGAAGGAGGGGGCTGTAACCTGGGGCAGGTGTTTAGGGTGTAGGGAATAGAAGGGGGTGCAAGGTCTGGAATTGTTTGTGACCAGGTTCAGGGGGCTGGGCTATGTGAGGGGGTGAGATGCTGAGTACAGATTAAGCCCAGAAGACACTTAATCTTCAGAGTTCCTGGTCAGTGTCACTCAAAGTGGTCAACTGCTATGGCTATGTGCATCTCTGCGCATTGCACCATGGTGGTGTGTGGGTGGCTGGGGGGCAGTCCATGAGCTGCCTGTGCCCAGGCAGTTCCTATTAGTTGGCTTCTTTTTAGACACATTTTTCTAGGGCACCAGCTTGCTATCTGCCTAAAAGCATGGGATCCACCAAGGCCAAGGAGGAGTCTTGTCACAATAGCTGTGATAATAGGGACACTAATATCATAGTGGTCATCTTATACGTTGCAAGATGAATGTATGGAGGTTAGTCAAGAAATTGTATATATGTACTAAAACCTTTTTATATCCTATGGAACTAGGCAGAATTGATAAAACTTGGTTCTTCCAGAAAAAGGAATGTTGATTTATCTGTCTGCCTAGACTTCAGGTGTAAATTAAACTGGATAAGCCAAATGCAGTGGGAGTTCATCTGCATCTGAGGTAGAGAGGAGGAACAAAGTGACAGGAGGATTAGAAAAGTTTTCTGGACTATATGAATGAAAAAAGAACCCCTTGGTTTTTCTTCACTTAATTGAGCAGAAAGAACAGTGTTTTTTGGCATCCATGAAAGTTGGTTTCTAGGGATTGTTGTGAGATTAAGATGAGAAACTGTCTTAGATAAAGGCTTTATCCTGTTAACAGCTATGATTTGTCTTGAAGAAGTAATATTTCCATTTTATTTGCAACATCACTGTTTCCATTATTGTTGCTCAATACTCCTAATCCTTAAATCTGTCTTGTTAATAAATTTATTTTACTATAAAGTCATCACACTGCTTTGATAGTCAGTCTTGTTTTGAGTCTCAGATGAATTAAATACTTTGATTTGTATAATGCTCATTGGAGGCTGTGGATTTGACATTTACTGTCAATGTCCAGTACAAGGGGCTGAAGAGTGCAGCATGATCCTTCTGTGAAGTTTGAAAACTGAGGCACATCAAGAGCTAACCTGTAAGTCAAAGTAAGGCCTACCAAAGTCCTGAGAAGTTCATCTGGGGTGTCAAAAGCTGTCCTCCAGTCTAACACCAGGAAAGAGAGGTGGATTAAACTTCCCTGGGGCCCTGAGCAAGTGGGGGCATCCTCCTCACCCCTTTTACTTGTGGTCCTCTGCCCCCATTCTGTCCCCTCCAGATGTGACTTTGTCATTGTACCCATTCCACTCTGCCCCTTCTCTGGGGCCATGTCCCATTCCATCCAGGGTCCCTCCCTATGACCCTACACTGTGGCCTCAGGAATGGATAACTTTGTCCCCTGCCTCATCATAGACTCATAGAAAATTAGGGTGGGGAAAGACCTCAAGTCCAACTCCCTGATCAAAGCAGAACCAACCCCAGCTAAATCAATCCAGGACTTTGTCAAGCCAGTACTCTAGATGCGGCTCACCAATGCCAAATAAAGAGGACTAATCACTTCCCTTGATCTGCTGGCAATGCTCCTTCTCATGTAGCCCAATAAGCGTCAGCCTTCTTGACAACAAGGGCACACTGTTGACTTTTATCCAGTTTCTTATCTACTACAATCCTCAGGTCCTTTTTGGTAAAAATTAAGAGCCCCCCTCCCAGCCCTTAGCCTGCAGCAGGAAGGGAATGCTGCTCCAGTAACAGGGCTGCAGCAGGGGGTCTCAATGCTGGGGCTTCCTCTGTGGCCCCCTGGCTTCTGGTGGGGTCAGGGTTGTAGAATGCCACGCTGCCCCCAGCTTTGGCTGGGGATGGTACTGAGGGCTCTGTGGGGCAGGGATGTGCCAAACAGGGAAGAAGGTCAGGGACATGGAAAGGCTTATGGCCACTGGGGAGCACAATCAGGAGCAGATGGGTTTTACCTGACACATCCTCTACCACCAAGCAACCCTTCCCCCACCACACCCCAGCCAGCACTGCTGCCTGGAAGCAGGATCAGAAGCACTTCTTCCACCACCACGCTGCTCCACCCACCCAGTGCTGGTGTCTGACAGTGGGGATGGGGTGAGTGGGCTTTCACTGTCCACTGAGGGTTCTGGAGCCCTCCCTTTGGGGCCATATCCTGAGTGATTAATTCCCCACTGCCAGCAAATATCTCTTTGGCTGAGGCAGGGGTAATCTCAGGCTCCGGATGCCCTGAAAAGGTATCCCAAGTATGTAATAAAGCAGATGATGAGTAACACTTATGAACGTATATATTTAACATTACTGTGAGTTCTGGGAGGAGTCCTGTACAACAACTTTGTGAGATAATTTTGCACAAAGCCATAGAAATGTAGGGTAAGAAGGGACCTCAAAAGGTTATCTAGTCAAGCCTCCCATTGTGAGGTAGGATTAAGAATACCTACATATATCCTGGATGTTCTCAATTCAGCAATATATTTCCAAACTTTAGTCCTTTGTACCCTTTTCAACTTTAGAAACAAAACAAAATATTGTTTCCTTTTTTAGGGACTGAGCTAGAGTATTTGGATGCTAGCCATGACCTATCTACCATCATGAACTCAACAGTTTATTCTTGATCTCTGGCAAGAATTTATTGCACAGCAAACAGTCATCTCTCTTCTATATGCAGCTACACCAAGAGAACAAGATGATGGTGGAGCACCAATTTTTTTATCTGCACTACAAATGCTATCACAAAGTTCTCCCAGACACACACGTTTTTATGTGCATGAAGGATTTAACTCTAGTCAGAGTGCCCCACAAGTTAGCCTGTAAGCCAACACTTCCCCAGACAGAAACAAAGTATAATCGATTCATTGATTGTGAACAATTTTTTTGAAACTGCGTCGAGTGCAATATACTGAAATGAAGCTGTATGTCTATGCCCCTCAGCAGTTTGAAAAAGTCATCTTAGAGCATTAAACTTGACTTTGAGGCTCTTGCCACACTGAAAAGCAATAGAAAGACACCCCAAAACAACCTGTAGGTACAGAAGTGCTTCCATTTTACATCTAGTGGAAGCACAAATCTTGTCAGCCACCTTGTTCAAATCTGGCTTCTTTATTCAGAGGATAAAATACTCATCCAAGCTGAGGCTTGAGGATTTTAACTGGTGGTGTTTAAAGAGGTTATTGCCAAAACATATGGTCAACAGACCCAAGTGGGAACTTTTTCATTGTTGTATTTGCTTTAACAGAGTCTTTAGAGTGAGCAATTTTGTAGACATGAAAATAAGATGCCAGAAAATACCACAGCTGATGACAAACTCTGATGCTGACAATTACTATGTTATGAAGGCACAAAAATGTTTATCTTCTTCCCTTCATGCAATTCCTTATAACCAAACATTGTTCCTTGGAAAAAAACAGACAACATGACAAATTTAAACATCCAAGTCACAAGTTTGAAAGAGATGAGCAGCTGCACTCACGTATTTGCATTTCTGAACTGGCCTTATTTCATAACATAAAACATAATATTTTTGCTGGGGTTTCTCTGTTGACAGTGACCTCTGTCGACAGAAGCTGCCTGTGTAGACGTAGCCTTGGTGTTTACTAATAGAAGAGGATAAAGGGGGGCTCATATAAATGATTCAAGTTTTGGGCCACTTTTAACTGTAATTTTTAAACTTCCAGGAATAGTGTAGATGCCAAGGTTGCTTTTATAAAGCTTTTCACCTTCAGATAAATGGTATTAGTTCTGCAGGTATTCTGAGTAAATTACCTAGCAAGTCTCTCTGAAAACAACTCTTTAAATTAGTAGGTTAAATAACATTTAAGGAAGACTCCTGCAAGGTGCTACAGCAAACTTCCTGTTCGAAAAAATATAGGCTAAAAGACAGCCAGATTAAAAATATGTCTATACACAGTGCTCACTGATGTGAGTACAATCACTGAACAGCAGCAGCTGCCATCCTGTTTTAAGTTAAAGATGGCCACCTTGGTTAGCCTGGAGAAAATAGCTAATTTGTTGATAAATTGCCCCGTCACATTTTAAAATGATGGTGGTGGTTTAAGATAATAGGCTGATCTTATTCTTCTTCCAGCAATTTAACATTTAAGGGCCAAAGAATAACACACAGACATGTAAAAGCTTAAGTTTTATGCAAAAATTCCTTTTTATACTCTTATTCCAATTTGCAAAATATTGTATATGATTTTTTTAAAAATACTTACTGGTAAACATATTGACTGGTAAGTTTAAAATACTTTAGACGGTTTTAACTCATGATTAACGCTTTCCTTAAGCATTAATCTGATTAGATCTAAATTGGGCTAAATACATCAGAAAAAAATATCCAATGCACAACTTCAGCCTTCAAATATATTCTGTAAAAACCTCCTATGAGCTTCTTTTTTTTTTTTTAAAAAAAATCCAGTTTAATTTCTAGAATAGCTTCCCCCATTCTTTTCTAAACCTCTCTCTCCAAAAACTATAGAAAAATGAATCACTTCCTCTATACAAAACAAAAAAGCAGCCATGTAGCACTTTAAAGACTAACAAAATATTTTATTAGGTGTTGAGCTTCCCTGGGACAGACGCACTTCTCCAGATATGAAAAGGTGGGTCTGTTCCATGAAAGCTCATCACCTAAGAAAACCACTTGTTTTCATCTTTAAAGTGCTCCATGACTGCTTTTTGGTTTTGTGAGGATACAGACTAACATAGCCACCTCTGTGACTGTTCCCCTATACAGGTATCATTTTGTATTCTGGTGTCAGTCACCTCATGGCATGACCCTCCATTACCCTGAATCACACATACAAAAACAAGGGGCAGATATAGTAAAATCTCAGCATGAATGTTAACAATTTTGTTGCTTTGCCCGGCAAGCATCAGAAACCAAAGTGTGGAGTAGAGTTCCTCTTTATGAATGGCACTTGGGGAAGCCCCTAGTGGAAATAATGCCGGCAGCATAGCTTCAAAGGAGCTGCTCTTCCATAAGACATCAGAGTTGACATAGAACTGACTTTTTGGGTGTGTCTACACTAGTCCCCTTCTTCGAAGGGGGCATAGTAATCAGCCTGATCAGAGAATACTAATGAAGTGCTGTGATGAATATGAAGCACCTCATTAGACTAATTCTCCCCATGGCAACTTTGAAGTTGCAAACTTTGAAGAGCCGGCATACTGTGTAGCTGCACACACTTTGACGTACCCGCGCAACTTCGAAGTTGCAGCAGGAGGAATTAACTTAATGAGGTGCTGCATAATTATCGCAGCACTTCATTAGTATTCTCCTCTCAGGCTGATTACCATGCCCCCTTCAAAGAAAGAGGCTCGTGTAGACACAGTCTTTGTGAATCTGGATTTGGTAAGGAACTTACTCCTCATGGAGGGGTAAGTTCTGCACACCGGCTAGAAAATTTTAGGGGATACTGTGTGTGATCATTACAACTTTTGTCTGCCTAGGCAGCTAAGGAGTAGAATGAGACATATAGGGCTGGAAGAGATCTTGAGAAGTTATGGGTGCAGCCCCCTGCACTAAGGCCTGGTTTACACTATGGAACAAAGTCTATTCCACATATGCAATTCTAGCTATGTCATTAGCATAGCTAGAATCAACATATCAGAATCACCTGTCTGCTCTTGTGTAGATCAGGACTCTTCAGGCTTGCACCAACGTCCCTTAATCCACTTGATAGTGTGGAGAATCAGGGTCACTGGCAGAAATCCAGAGAGATTGATTTTGCCATGTATTCACACATATGGCAAAACTGAACTCCAGAAACTCGATCGCAGCATGGCAATCTTCCCATAAGTATAGATATACCCTAAGGCAAGAACGAGTAAAGCTAGACCATGCCAGACAGGGCTTTGTCCAACCTGTTCTTAAAAACCTTCAGTGATGGAATTCTAAAACTTCCCTCAGCCTGGTCTACACTATGGGGGAAGATCCATTTAAGTTATGCAACTTCAGCGTCTTGTATGTGACGCTGACATACTGAGATCTTCTTACT
Source organism: Carettochelys insculpta (assembly GCF_033958435.1). Taxonomy (NCBI): domain Eukaryota; kingdom Metazoa; phylum Chordata; order Testudines; family Carettochelyidae; genus Carettochelys; species Carettochelys insculpta. Next base: position 177,940,574 of record NC_134138.1, read on the forward strand.
GTGGTGCATAAACAGGAGATGCTCTCTCATCAACCCTACCACCCCACACCCGCCCCCTGCACTTCTCATTCTGGCAGAGTACCAGAGTTGACAGGCAGACAATCAATGGTCAATTTACTCCATCTATACTAGATGCAGTAAATTGACCTCCTTGGATTGATCACTGCCCATCTTTCTGGCCACTAGTACAGGCACATCTTAATAATTAGAAAGTTTTCTCTGTTATCTAACCTAGATCTCCTTTGCTGCAGACTAGGACTACATTGATTCTTGTCCTATCTTCAGTAGAGATGGAGAACAATTGATCCCTGTCCTCCTTATAACTGCCCTTAGCATATTTGAAGACTATTATCAGGCCCCATTTCAGTCTTTGTTTCTCAGAACTAAACGTTCCCAGTTATTTTTTCCCCTCATATGTCAGGCTTTCTAAATGTTTTATGAGTTTAGTTGCACTTTCCTGGACTCAATTCAATTTTTCCACATCTGTCCTAAAGTTCAGTGAGCACATTTGGGCACAGTACTTCAACTGAGGCTTCATCAGTGCCAAATGAAACAATTACCTCCTGCATGTTCTGTACAACACTTAATACACTCCAGAATACTAGCTTATTTTGGAACTGGATCACATTGTGACTCATCTTCAACGGTATACAGTTCTATAATCTAGCCAATTATTCCCCATTTTGCTGTTGGGCATTTGATTTTTCCTTCATAAAAAGTACTTTGCACTTGTCTTTACCGATTTTCATCTTTTGAGTTCAGATCAATTCTCCAGTTTGTAAGGGTTGGTTGGAATTCTAATGCAACAGATGTCTGGGTAGCTAAAGTCCTTGGCTGGGTCTACACGTGCCCCTTCCTTTCGAAAGGGGCATGTTAATGAGCAGATTTGAAATATGCTAATGAGGCACTGCAATGAATATGCAACACCTCATTAGCATAATGGCAGCTACGGCGATTCAAAAGTGCAGCTTTTTGAATCGTGCGCCGCCCATGGAGATGGGACCTTCTGAAAGGACACCCCCCCAGTTTTTGAAAGCCCTTCTTCCTATCTGGTGATCAGAAGAAGTGCTTTCGAAAACTGGGGGGGTCCTTTAGGAAGGTCCCATCTCCACAGGCGGCGCGCGATTTGAAAAGCTGCACTTTCGAATCGCTGCAGCTGCCATTATGCTAATGAGGTGTTGCATATTCATTGCAGTGCCTCATTAGCATATTTTGAACCTGCTCATTAACCTGCCCCTTTCGAAAGGAAGGAGCACGTGTAGACCCAGCCCTCCATTATTACCTGGTTTTGATTTTCAGATATTTGTGTTACTTGATGGAGAAATGCCTCCCCACATTTCTTAATTAGGTGGTCCATAAAAGACTCCTACCTTCTCATCACAACTATTTCACATAGACTTCCAGCTGCTCTGACTACCATTTCCTTCTGTACTAAAAAATGAATGTATATATTCTTAAGGTATAATGCAACACATTTATATTCTGCCTGTCCTTTCTGAACAAGCTATAAGTTTCAATATAGATATTTCAGTCATAAGACTTATCCCACCAAATCAGTGTGATGCCAATTAAGTCAGCATTTAGCTTATACATGAATATTTCCAGTTCTTTATGTTTATACCCCATACTTGTTGCATTTACTTACAGACAATGTTTGATCACTGGAAGTCAAGATTTGTTGCTCACAAGAAATTGAGAGAGGAACTGAATGGAAATGAGTCCTACCTAAAATAGATAATGCTGTCATCACTACCATATTGGTTGGTATTATAACCTTAATACGGAATATTAAACAAAAGATAATTTCTTTAACTTATACCTTAAAAGCATACGCCATACTATGCTCTAACTATCTGAATATGGCTTCCTATCAGAAAGGGTATGAACATCTTCAGGAGTGACCATGTGGTACTGAATCAGACATTCTGCCACTCCGCTCTCTTCCTTGGCACACACACAAGCTCTTCCCTACATGAAGTTGTGGAATTGAGTCTGCTTTCACAGCCATGTAAATCAAGAGAAAGTGCAGTAATGCCAAGGGAACAACATTAAAGTAAAACCAGAATGTTTCAGAACTCAGCTAGTAAAGAAGAAAATATCCTAAATTTTCCACTTTGCAGAGAATGGAAGGATGATATTGAAAACAGAAGATGATTCCTTGTGTAATGGCTAATTGCTGCCATCCACCAATTAAAAAAAACAATCTCATCCCTGTCCCCCTCCCATTCACACTTGCTTAACTTAACAATTAAAGATGGCTATCCTGTTAATTTCCCCCACTAGATTCATGTAGGAGAATTATTGACCCGGAAGGCCTCAAGAACACTTGAAAACAGAACACCCAGCTTGAAGAGAATGTTTGGGGCTCTGAGCCCAAGGACCAGGGCATAGCAGATCAAAAGTACTGTCAAGCCTTCTGGTCAGGACCTGCTTTTTGCCCCACAGAACAGGATAATTTCCACAAAGTACCTATGCCACCCAGCAGGGTGGATGCTGCACTTGATCTGAGCCAAAAAGTGATAAAATCTCCAGCTTCTCCAAGGTGATACAAGGTATGGAGCTCATCTGCTCAAGAGCACCTTCTCCCAGTGTGTGCTGTCATGTGACTTAATCATTCCCTGCCATGACACAAAGCTGTCGATTGTTTTACTCCTCCATAGCAACCCAGTCTTCCTTGCAGTAAGAGTGCTTTGCAGCAGAGTCCATATAGATGCCCCAGGAGGTACTGAATATTTTCTTTGGTAAGTTTGACCTTTAGGACATAGCAAATTGCAAATGTGTGCAGTGCAAAGTACACATAATAACTTCATACCATATTTTAAAGAAAATAAAGTTGGGATTGCTAAACTCTTTTCATTACTGCTTCTGCCTCAAGCATGTAGCAGTAATTTCTTAAAACTAAGATCAATTTTCTTTCACCTTACTAAGCAAATACATATTATAATTAGTTTCTTTTTACTTGCACATTAGGTTCATAATATTTTATTAAAAAATTCCATGCATGTGTAAATTAGACCTAATTGGACTGGATCATAAATCTGTTATTCCCCAATTACATAACAAAATACAGTAACTGAATATGATTTATGGATAAGTTACTAGTGAATGGTTATGATGGAATTCTGAGAGTCTTCATTTGCATTAATCTTAAATGCATATGGAAATTAACAGCAATTTAATCTCCTAAGAATAGAGCATTCTTATCCTTCCATTAACATCCCTCTATATTGGACTGAGAAAAATTTAAATAGTTTGTGGAAGATACACTGCATGTATATATACATATGTAAACACGCACACAGACAGACATCCTACCATTTTAACTTTTTTTTTTAACTTTGTAAAAATCCCACTGAGAACAATGAAGCCTTGTAAATATAAGCAGAGGGTAATATTAAATGATGAATCAGGAGTAAGTTTCCACCCTGATTATAGACGTATTATCCCTTTGTCAAGCAGTAGCAGATTTTGTATGTTTGCAAGATCAATATTCTGTGTGGAGCAGAAATCCACAGTAATTGGAGCAGTAAAATGAAATCCAGTATCTCCTTAAAGTTGTTTGTTTTGAAGATATACACAAGGTATGTTTGCTTGAAATGAATTGATCACAGACTGCATATAGCCAATCTGTTCTCATAGAAACCTTAGCTAAAGCACCTCTCTTTTGCCAAGGAGCAGTTGTGCCATGGTTTTTGTCTGTTTTGCCTGTGTTCACACTTTAGGCTGCTCTACAGGAATATTTAGTCTGTGGCAAACTGGGGTGTAAAACAGGAGTAGATCAAAAAACTTTGACAAATTGTTAATGAGTGTCAGTGCAGTACAGATGCCTGTATGTAGCAGGCACCTAAAGAGCAGATTCACACTGCAGCTTGTTGTGAACATGCTTGCAGAGAAGCTCCGAGATGAAATATGGTAACTAACACATGGTAAAATTCTAATGTGGGCATTATAATTATAGTTTTCACACATGGTATGCTATGTCTACACTAGCTTCCAACTTTGAAGTGAGCCTGGTAAGTAGGGTGTTGGGAGATTATTAATGAAGTGCTGTGGAGCATATGCAGCACTTCATTAAGCTAATTCTCACCTGCAGCAACTTTGAAGTGTTAAACTTCAATGCTGGCTTGTGTGTTGCCCCGGCTAACCTGTGGGTACGTCAAAGTGCCCAGGCTACTTCTAAGTCCCTTTACTCGTCAAAATTGGGAGCTAGTGTAGACACAGCTGGTAGTGGGTCAACTGCTTTGTCCACATTATGAATTGTCTAACACATAGTAAAAAACACCTTACTCTGAGTGTGGATGATGTTTGCTCATGTTATTTCAAATAACTATAAGGAGTCCCATGGCACATAGACTAACAAATTTATTTGGGCATAAGCTTTCATGGGTAAAAACCACATAATCTGATGCATTGGAGTGGAAATTATAGTGGCAGGGATGTACACATACACACACTTATATCAAAAGAAGGGAGTTACTTATCAAATGGAAAAACTATATTAATGAGGCCAGTTCAGTCAAGGTGGATGTGGCTCACTCCTGGAAGCTGATGGGGAGATGTGAATACGAACCAGAATGCGAAAATTGCCTTAGTAGTGAGATAATCATTCTAAATCCTTATTTGGTCCTAATTTGATTGTGTTAAATCTGCAAATAAATTGTGGCTCTGCTGTTTCTCTTTGTAGTCTTGTTCCGATATATTTTTGTTGGTAGAAGAATGTCTACTTTTAAATCCACTACTGAGTGTCCAGGGTGGTTAAAATGTTCTCCTACTAGTTTATAAATGTTATTTTTCTTGATGTCTAATTAGTGTCATTTATCCCTTAGTGAAGAGACTGTCCAGTTTGTCCAATGTATATGGTGGAGGTGCATTGTTGGCACATAATGGGATACATTATGCTAGTTGAAGAGTAAATGTATGAACTCCTCATGGTATGGCTTGTGCTATTAGTTCCGGTGATGGCGTTGCTTCTATAAATATGTGGACGGAGTATGCAATTGAGTTTGTGGAAGAGATAGGTTTCTGGTTTAGTGTTTCTGTGGTGCATGGCTGATGGCATTTGTTTCAAGTTGGGGGCTGTCTATAGGAGAGGACAGGCCTTTCTTCTCCCAGGCTCTGTGGGAGTGAGGGATCATTTTCCAGTATAGGCTGCAGAATGTCAATGATGCACTGCTGGGTGGAGGGCAGGTGGTTAGCTGGGGGACTGCAGATGATAATCAGTGTTGTTTTGTTATTTTCTTTATTGGGCCTGTCCTTTTAAGTTTAAAAGGAAATGATTGATATTTTAACATTATAAAAGTAATAAACAATACAGTCTCTTTCTTTCATTCACCTTCAAACAAAAGGCATCTGTCAAATGAGGTATAGGGATGAAATGTAAAATGATAGCATGGTGGTAAAAATTCTAATGCACATCCACTGAGTCTCAGATCTCTCAATTCAATACAGAGGAAGACAGCCCTGGCTCAGCCAGATATCAGGTAGGTGTTGTTTTTAATTTTATTTATCTCTGCTAACATGTCATTGCTGCTTATTGGGCATCACTGGCTCACTGATTTGAAATTCAGCAGGCTGTAATTTGCATGTGTAAATACAAGTCTGCTCGGCATCACAATATTTGGTACTAACAGGACTTAATGCTTATATTGCTATCCCGCCTTCTTTTCTTCTAAAATTTAAGCACAGACTGTGAAACTACTTAATTTACTGGCATATTGTTTTCTCTCTCTCTCTCTCTCTCTCTCTCTCTCTCTCTCTCTCACACACACACACACACACACACACACACACACAGAGTTCACTATATATATGTCCTTTGAGAAGACTCTGGTCTCATTCATTCAATATAATGGGCAATTAGTGATTCTGTGATCACATACTGGGGTTAGGGAAGATGAGTTCCTGAACTGGTAGTTTCTTACCATTTTACTTCACTTCACAGGGTCATTCCTAAGTGTACTGCTACCAAAACAAAATGGAAAACCGTAGTGTGGATACTCACTTTGACGAGCCAGCAGTGAGCAGAAACCACCTCTCCTTCTTTCCCCTGCCCCCTGCAAGCGGGCACCAGTCAATTACTTTGTTTCCTTACTAACCTAAATGTAAATAGGAATGGGTAGCACAAGCTCAGAAACCAGAGGCATTTGGTAACATCTTGTCCCTTCCCATCCATACCCACTGCAAGCCATTGGAAGGGAGAAGGAATCAGTGGGAGCTTAAGTTCCCCTACTCTTTCCCTCTCTACCCTTCTTAGCTGAGGAAGGGAAAGCAACACAAACATTACCAGTGCCACTAGCTTCACCAGTTACACATCTAGTTAGTAAGGTAAGCATTACTCCCAGATCATCACCTGGTGTAAGAATAAAGAAAAGGATCACTATATATTCCCTTTCCCTAATGCTCTTTTGGGATCCTAGGATGTGTAAGATTGCCATATATGAACTTTTAGAAAAGAGGACACCTCTAAGAGAGTGTATCTATCAGTATCTACCACTATACATAACACATTACTAAAATGTGAGTTGGCAGATACCAATACAGATACACTACCTCTCAGGAAGCTGATGTCAAAGAAATAAAAGTGCCTCCCCACTACAATGTCTAAATTATAAATATACAGCTTGCACCCAGAACTGCCCAATACTTTATGCAAATGGTTAAGAAGCATCACCTTCATGAAACAGATACAGGGAAACTAACATAGATCTCAAGATTTGTGAAACTGACCACCAATTCTGGATGCTTTAATATTCGGGTGTCTCATGGATATTAAGCACATGGATATTGAGAAATCACTGTATTCCTACTCTACAAATCAGGCCTCTTTAAAGTTTCTCCTAGCACACATCCCAAAATCTCAAGGTTTTAAGTGATTTGGAAGTCAAAGGGACTGCCAAAAACAGAGCTCAGGTCTCTTGACTCCTAGTCTGCCGCCTTGTCTACTAATTTATGCTGGTAAACTACAGTACACAAGAATACAAAAGGAACATGGAAAGGTATAGTGTCACTAAATCTGTAATGCTTTTCTGTTATATCGAAGAGTGTTCATTAAAAGAGTGTGCACTTTTTCATAACAGCAGAACTACAGAGAGGGAAGTCTCTAGTATTTATGAGTTATTATGAGCCCATGAAGATATTTTCCCTTCTTTTAAAATATACCAGGGCTATGTCCACACTTGCCCTGTACTTCGAAGGAGGCATGGTAATCAGGCTGATGGGAGATCACTAATGAAGTGTTGGGATGAATATGCAGCACTTCGTTAGGCTAATTCTCCTCCCTAAAAAAAATTAGGAAGAAGGGTTCTTTTGAAGATGTGGTTTATTTTCAAAAAAGCTGCATCTACACTGCTTGTCTTCTTTTGAAAGAAATACTTTCAAATGGAAATGAGGTGACATATGTAAATCTGCACCTCATTTGCATTTTAGATTTCCCTCATTTGCATGCCTCTTTGAAAAGAGGAATGCTAGTGTAGATGTAGCCATTAAGTTTATTAAATATTGCATTGGGGTATTCACTACAATTTGAATAAAGAAAAATACATTAATTCAGCTGATCTGCTTTCTATTCCTCTCCTTTGGGTAATTAACTTGAATTGCACAAAACATGTCTAAATTGGCTTAGAGATTTGGGTTCTCTGGTTCTTCATTTTGCATGTTTGCAATCCAAGAGTTGTATTCTGAGTTTTAGACTTGAGCAAACTCAAACTTGGAGGAAACCTTGATTGAGAATCACACTGCTACATCTCACATGGCTTTGTGTGGAATCTGAACAGATTGTTTCCATGATTATACCTGCCAGAATTCTGAAAATATGAAGACATACAAAACCAAGAAAGTTCGAATTGTTACTGGATTTGTAATGAAAATCTCTGGTTATTGGCAACAGTTTTTGGCTGAACTTTGGAGAAGTTTGGATTAGATACAAACCTAAACTGAAGTTTGCCTGAATATATCCAAACTAGGAGTGGGGCTTGGCCACAAAAATTTGGACTTCAATCCCTTCCAAGTTAAGGGGCTAATGAAATTGGGTTTTAGTTCTTCTGGACTCCAAATCATGTGCCCATATGCTAATGAGGTATGGGAAATTTACATCCATGCCTCAGTAGCATCTTCTGGGCTGCTCATAACCATGTCCCTTCCAGAGGTAGGGGCATATGTAGAAACAGCCTAAGATTTTAAGGGGGACTTGGTGCCCCAGCAGTGCTGGGCAGCCAGCAGGAGACCACTGGAGATAGCCCAATCCCTGCTGTAGGACAGCCGCCTGTGTAGCTGAGGACACCCTCTCTTCTGCACAGTAGGGCAGCTGCTTCTGCAGCTAGAGAGCCCCTGCAGCTGGGGAGTTCTCCAATGCATTGGACAGGCAGGATCTGCAGCCCTGTTTCAGCAACCCCCTGGCATGGGGCAGCCGGAAGGCTGCACTTACTTGGTAGCCACAGACAAGGAGCCCCCCGCCCTCATGGTGTCCTGCATTTAGCCTAGGGAAATACAGTCACCCTACTTTAGCACCTCTGCTTCCATTATGTCAACCAAAAGAGCTTTCTCCTTTTTGAACCATTTGATGAGTGCTTTAATTTCACTGGATGGTAGTAAATGGAAATTTGTTTTCCATCCTTTGGCTTGCTCTTCATGTGTATTCAACACCAGTTCATGATAGCCCCTCATTGGCATTACCTGCGACAGTCTTGGTCTTCCTCAAAACACTTTTGTTCTTCTGTAGAACTGCTTGAAGACTCCCCTATGTTGCTTATGCCCCTGTAGCCTTCTCTTATAGCCAAGCCTTTCAATCTTGTCTGCATCTCATTTTTATCTTTTTGTCCTTTTTGCTGTATCGTGAATCTGCCTGTTTTGTCTGTATTTTACATAGATGTGAATAGAAAATAAATGAAAAAGATAGATGAGCTCTGCTGTCTTGGGAATGTGGTATGAAAGCTCTTTATGCTGGAGGTTTTCAAAAGGAGATTGGAAAGCCATATGTCTTGGATGTTTTACACCCAATAAATCCTGCATCCTGGCAGAGAGTTACTTTAGATAACCCTTGTGGTCCCTTCCAGCCCTATAATTCTACAACATTTGCAGATGGCCACAATAAAGTATGCATACAAGATCAGGGAAAGCAAATACCACTTTTGAAAGGCTGAATAGCATCTGGTCAAAAGTAGTCTCCACACCAAACTAAAAGTGATATTTAACTGACCATAGTACTAGCTGGAGCAGAAACTTGACCAATGACAGTGGCTAACAATAACTTAAACAGATTGGAAGTTGCCCATCATGGATGGCTGGGAAGTAATTTTACATTTCATAGAAAGACATAAGATGTGAAAGTAAGGGAAAGTAAGGAAACAAGATCATAGAAGAGTAGGACTGGAAGGGACCTTGAGAGGCCATCAAGTCCAGCCCCCTGCCCTCATGGCAGGACCAAGCACTTTCTAGACCATCCCTGAAAGCCATCTATCTAACCTCTTCATAAATATCTCCAGTGATGGAGATTCCACCACCTCCCTTGGCAATTCGTTCCAGTGTTTGATCACCCTGACAGTTAGGAACTTTTTCCTAATGTCCAACCTGAACCTCCCCTGCTGCAATTTAAGTCCATTGACTCTTGTTCTATCCTCAGAGGCAAGGAAGAACAAGTTCCCTCTCTCTGCCTTATGACACCCTTTTAGATACCTGAAGACTGCTATCATGTCCCCCCTCAATCTTCTCTTTTCCAAACTAAACAAGCCCAATTCTTTCAGCTTTTCTTCATAGGTCATGTTCTCTAGACCTTTGATCATTCTCGTTGCTCTCCTCTGGACCCTCTCCAATTTCTCCACATCCTTCCTGAACTGTAGTGCCCAGAACTGGACACAATACTCCAGCTGAGGCCTAACCAGTGCAGAGTAGAGCGGGAGAATGATTTCTTGTGTCTTGTTCACAACATACCTGTTAATGCATCCTAGAATCATGTGTGCTTTTTTTGCAACAGCATCACACTGTTGACTCATATTTAGCTTGTGATCCACTATAACCCTTAGATCCCCTTCTGCTGTACTCATTCCTAGGCAGTCGTTTCCCATTCTGTATGTGTGACACTGATTGTTCCTTCCTAAGTGGAGCACTTTGCATTTGTCCTTATTAAACTTCATCCTGTTTGCCTCAGCCCATTTCTCCAGTTTATCCGGATCCTTTTGAATTATTGGAGCTATTTAAGAAGAGGTTAGATTGATGGCTTTCAGGGATGGTCTAGAAAGTGCTTGGTCCTGCCATGAGGGCAGGGGGCTGGACTCGATGGCCTCTCAAGGTCCCTTCCAGTCCTACTCTTCTATGATTCTATGACCCTATCTTCCAAAGAAGTTGCAACCCATCCCAGCTTGGTATCATCTGCAAACTTAATAAGTGTACTTTCTATGTCAATATCTAAATCATTAATGAAGATATTGAACAGAACCAGTCCTAAAACAGACCTCTGTGGAACCCCACTAGTTATACTTTTCCAGCAGGATTGAAAACCATTAATAACTACTCTCTGGGTACGGCTATCCAGCCAGTTGTTCACCCACCTTATAATAGCCCCATCTAAGTTGTATTTGCGTAGTTTATTGATAAGTATATTATGTGAGATCGTGTCAAATGCTTTACTGAAGTCTAGGTATACCACATCCACCGCTTCTCCCTTATCCACAAGGCTCGTTATTCTATCAAAGAAAGCTATTAGATTGGTTTGACGTGATCTGTTTTTAACAAAACCATGTTATGTTCACTGTGTGGGAAAGATGGGAGACAAACTAAGCAAACATTGAATTGGTTAAATTGGTTAAAAGGGAATGAGGAAGTCCAAGGAAGAACTGGCATCAAAGAGTGACACAGGTTACTGAATGTGCTAGCGTCATATGAGAAGTACCAAAACTAACAAGCGAATGGAGCTCGCAAGCAAGCTGTGGAGGAACTTTATTCTCTGATGTACTTAAGAGCCAATGATTTTATTGTTATTGTTTATTTATTGTTATTGTATAACATTATGCTTGATCACTGTGCTGTATTCTGTGTACTCATAACTTAATCAAAATTGATTTATAGAATTCCAAAAGTACAAGTGTGAGTGTAAGAGTGGGTAGTTGTTCTCTGTAGTTTTCCACAGAATCACCAATCTATTTTAACTGGTCACCTTAAAATTATGAGAGGCCATCTTAATTCTCATTTCTATGTAGAAAAACAGACACAGTTTGTTGGTGACTCTGGAAGATTGTGTCATCTTTTATTTCTCTGAATCTTTCCAAAGTGTACATCTAATCTTAACTATGTTAATCTGTATAGTAGAGCCATTGAAAAGTGGTGTCACATAGTAATGAACGTTAAGTTAAAGACGTGTTTCTTCCTTACCACTAATTGTTAACGATGAACTGCAGCGTTCAAAAACAAAAACAAAAACATTTCTTTACATTTAATAATTGCAACTATCTGTGAATTTCTTTTTAAATTATTTTAAAGGGTTTCATCATGAACTTACTGCACACAACAATAAAGTTCAAATTGACTGTAATGGTGTGGGTTCAGACACATTTTTGAGCTCAGAGGAATAAGGGGATTTTGATGTTGGTGGGGTCCTTTCGAAAAGGACCCTGGTGTAGATGAGCCATGTGGGAGCGAACCATAGCACTTTCCAAGTGCCACAGTTGGCGGCATGCTAATGAGGTGCTGAATAAGCATTTCAGTGCCTCATTAGTATTCTTCGTTCTGGCCATTAGCATGGCCATTTCGAAGTTTTTGGTACTTGTAGACATAGTCATTGAGTAGCCTCTCTGACCAGACCAACTCAATGTATTAGGTATTTCTCACATGAGTAAGCTGAGTCAGTAAGTAAATCAGACTCTCTGTAGGCAGTTTTCCAGTATTCAACATCTTGTGACTACCTGCAAGCTAGAGTACCAGATTATCGTATGGCAATTTTTCATTTCCTCTCCAGTACTCATGCAGACATTGAGGAACAACTTTAATATGTTTTTTTAAAACAAAATCTCATTACTTTTACTTATTCCTGTACTTTGCCAGCAATAAAATCTATGCTATTTTAATCACCTTTTAAATTTAAGAAAAAAGTCAGCATAGCTGTTTACAAAGAGCTAATTAGCACATTTACCTGAATATGCTTTCACTCACACTTCTGAATACTAAAATTAAAATGCAAATTATCATGTACATAAAAGAATTATGGGGAAATAATTTCTACCTAACTGCTTGCAGGCACTTGAATCATCCTCCTGACTCATCCTCACCCTCCCCTTTGGCTTAACTGAACATTATACTGGATAAAAATGACATTACTGTCAAACATCTTGTTTGCTTCTAAGCCTTGTCTGGCTACATATTTCATCATCAAAACAATAACTAGCAATGACATTTTTAACAATAGAAGGATGGGAAAAAACCCCTAAAATGTATAATACAACAATGCATTAAAGTAGGGTCTGCAACGGATTCCTCTTGGCAAAAAATATTTACAGGTTTTTTAGCATCCAATTCTCTCATATGTGCATTTCATGTATTTTTCCCCCATAGAATATAGAAAATTCTATATTAAAATAAACAATGGCCCATACAATCTGGTAACTCTTCTCTGAGAGTGACCAAAACCAGATGTTTTAAATGAAGTTATATGAAGTAATTAGACACTACTATCGCATTATGGACACTTCCTTCATAGTCCCAGCTGACGGCCACCTTATGTTACACAGCCTTCCTTCATAGCCCCAGCTAACGCAACTGTAGATGACACTTTTATTCACACTTTCTAAATATTCATTTGAATGTGTCATTGTCCCATAAAGGAAATAGCGGTGTGTGTTTGTTTTTGAAATAATTAAAAGAATGTTCAATCCTTATCCCATAGCAGAGAATTAATATCCTTGAAAGAGAACAACATATTTAAATGGTAATCACATTCTCTCTCTCATTCATTGTTTTCTGTATAGATATATAAAATGCACACATACAGTTTAATAATTTCACAGACTTGGCGTCAATGGATGTAGAAAGCTGTGCGTTTGGTTCTTTCCAGTCTATGAAACAACCACAGTACAATATTCTTTCAAAGGACCCTGTAAACTCATTGTACCCATAAACCAAAAGGCATTAGTCAGTTTACCTTTCTGATGAAAAAGTGCAAAAGGCCTAACTTCTCCTTGGAAGAGGTAAAAGGACCCTAATTATTAAATCCTTGATTTCTGCACACAAGCCAATGTGTGACTGTCTGTGTGAGTGAGATCTTGCAGAATCCTTTGTTTGCCAGGATGGACAGTGAGCTAAGCCAATGTGTCAGACGTGTTTTCCACGTCAGTGTTGATATGTCTCAAAAGAATTAAACTCGTATACTTCTTTATCAAGCTTTGACAGGAGTTCCTTCTATCCCCATCAGATAGTCAATGACCTAACAGAAGTTGTTTATACCATGGAATTCTCTTTTGTCTCTGTTTTTACAGAGTGCTATTAATGCAGAGATTAATGCACTATGTTTATCTTCAAATTAGAGTCTTTTCCCTCTCGTCCACCTTCTTATTTTTATTATCCAAGATAGCCTGTAAGAACAAATGGTTCTACTAGTGGAGTATCATAGAATCATAGAACAATAGAACTGGAAGAGACCTAAAAAAGCCATCAATTCCAGCCCCCTGCCCTAAGCAGGACCATACTCATCAGATCAGCCCAGCCAGGGCTTTGTCGAGGTGAGCCTTAAACATCTCCAAAAATGGAGACTCCACTACTTCCCTGGGTAGACCATTCCAATGCTTCACCTCCCTCCTAATGAAAAAGTTTTTCCTAATGTTCAACCTGGACCTTCCTAACTGCAACTTGAGACCATTGTTCCGTGTTCTGCCATCCGTGACCACTGTGAACAGCCTCTCTCCAGCCTCTTTGCAAACTCCCTTCAGTAAGTTGAAGGCTGTTATGAAGTCCCCCCTCAGTCTTCTCTTCTGAAGACTAAACAGTCCCAATTCCCTCAACCTTTCTTCACAGGTCACATGCTCCAGCCCCCTAATTATTTTGGTCACCCTCCGCTGGACCCTCTCCAGTGTATCCACATCCTTCCTATCACTGGGGGCCCAGAACTGGACACAGTACTCCAGATGCAGCTTCAACAAAGCCGAATAAAGAGGAACAATCACTTCTCTGGATCTACTGGCAACATTCCTCTTGATGCAACCTAATATGCCATTAGCCGTCTTGGCTACAATGGCACACTCTTGACTCATATCCAGCCAGTCATCCTGCCAAGCTCAGAAGAGAGCTAAATATAAAGAGATCCTAGGCCACTGACCTAAGCAGCTAATATAAAAAGTTTATTTAAAGAAGAGACTGCACTTAAGCAACAAATTTAAGCAAATTACATGACTCAAAACTCTGCTTGCCCTCTTCTATTAATATTCTACCTACCTATTGGAATTAACTGCAGTGCATTACTTGTTTTTCCTGCAGCTAAGTTACACCAGTGCTCATTATTTTTAATTAGGCACCAAAAAAACCACAAAATGTTGCATACCTATAGCTGCCAATAATGCTTTGTTTGTTTATTAGTGGTATAAACCTCTTCAAACTAGACATGGTACTGCTAGTAATACATTACGGTTCTCTAGAAGGGATGATTCAACTGCTCTTGCTTGACAATTAGAACCTTTTACATGCTACTAAGAGCTCTGTGTTCTTAGAAAAGAAACTGAAAAAAAAAAAAGATCACATTATATTTCATTGAAAAGCCAGTGGATTAAGTCAGTGGAGTTACATCAGTGATGAATTTGGCCCACTATCTTTATCTGTACTTATTATGTAAGTTGTTAGGGGACAGATTGTGTCCTGATCTATAGCAGGGGCATTAAGGTAAAAGAAACAGACTCTCTCTCTTGCATTCTCCTCTGCTGCAGTTGGAGGGAGAGAAGAGGCTGAAACACAATCCAGTGTTTTTGTAGTTTGGCAGGGAGTCAAGGGAGCCTTGGCTCCAACCTCTTAGAATGCCAGCTAATAGAATAACCTAGCTCTGGGTGTTTATGATAATATGCAATTCTAAGCTCTTCCAGACAACGAACAAAACAAATCAGGCTGCTTACTTCTACCCCCAGAGAAGCAAGTGGGTGGAATCTGGTAGGAGTGATGGCTGTCTCTGGGATACCGACATGTAGTCAGGCTTTACTATAAATGAACTATTTAGCCCTAGCAGAGTTAAGTCTGCTAGCCATGTGCTGCCACATGTCAGATTCCCTGAATTAAACTACATTTTATCATAGAATAACAAAAATGAAAAGGCTGAAAGACCTCAGGAGGTCATCTAGATGACCCGCCCCCCACACACAGCAGCAGGATGAAGTATACCTACACCATCCTAGGGATGGGTTTTCCAACCAGTTATGCACCCACTTTACAGTAGCTCCATGTAGATTGTATGTCTTTAGGTTGTTTGAGAAAATCATGCAAGAAAATATGAAAGGTTTAAGTCAAGATATACCACACCTACCGCTTCCCCCATCCAAACAGCTTACTAGCTTCTCAAAAAAAAGGCTGTTAGGTTGGTTTGACACAATCTGTCCTCGATAAATTCATGCTGTTACTTATCACCTTATCATATTATAAGCATGTACAATTTTGATTGCTTAATTATTTGCTCCATTACCTTTCCATGTACTGTAGTTAAACTGACTGGTCTATAATTTCCCTGTTTGTCCCTATTTCTCTCTTTTGTTTTTTTAAAACAGATTAGCAATGTATTGCTCCTTTTCCAGTTCTCTGGACTCTCTTCCATCTTCCATGACTTTTTAAAGATACTATAATTTCTAACAGCTCAGGGATAGCCTCAATCAGCTTTTTGAGTATTCTAAGATGCATTTCATTGGACCCTTATCACATGAAGACATCTAACTCACCTGAGTACAAACCTAACTGCACTACCAGAAGATGTGCCAAAGAGCTTAAAAAGATTGAGTAGTTATATGGTGGGGCAGGGCCACCTCAGAGGGCTCCTTCAGAGCGAGAGAAAGACAGCCCAAACAGGCAGAAGGTCCTGCTAAATATAAACAGGGCAGTTACAAGCAGCTGGGTGGGAGCCGGCTCAGGCAAATTGGGATCAGCTGACTCCATTACTGGCTTAATAAGAGGCCTTTAAAAACCCTCTTCAGGGGGAAGAAGAGGAGGAGAGCCATAGGAAAGGCAGAACTAGAGAGCCTAAACTGAAAGCAAGGCAGACCAGCTTTGGGGCTAGAACAGCAGAGAAGGGAACCCCTGGAGTTGTGGCTGGGCTCCCTGCCCTGGAAACCTATTGCAAGCCCCAACCCTTGGGGAAAGGGGCTGAGAGACTGGAAAGACTAAAGAGACTAACTTGAACAGTGGTCTGGGTACAAGGGGCCCTTACCACAGCGGTTAATGAGAACATTCACAGTTACATTTGCATAGGATAAAACCTGCAAAAAGATAATACAGCCTCATGCTCTATAAGCCAACTTGTAACTAATGAATATTAGAAAGAAACTTATCAAGGACTGTTAATCTACAGTGGGGTTTCTTAACACTTCCCTCGTAAGTGGTATCACATGGTGGGTTATGTTCTAGGTGATTATCTAGGCTAGGGTCTTTTGTTTATGTACAAAGTATATGATTTTGCCTTTTTGCCTTTCAAATAGGTTACAAATAAACCAAATAGCAAAAGTGCACAGACACCCCTCAACAAAGACACCAGGGTCCAACCGCGTATCCTGAAAGTAGCTCACTCTGATTCTCCAGTTCTCTCTCTTTCAGGATACTTTGCTCTTGTCGAAGTACACTCTGCTAAAAGACACAATCATTGTTGTCATTGTCTGCTTGAGGCAGACTCAGGGTTCATCCACCTTTGGTCCCACTGGAACTTCTTGGCCTGGTTTGATTATACTTAATGTCAACAGGAGTGAGATCCAGGTGCAGTCACTGTGGTCAGACTGTAAGAGGCCCTTTGGACAATATTCCCCATATTTCCCATTGTCTGTGTGGCGCTTGCTACTTCTAGTGCAGCTCAGTGTTACCTTTTCATAACAGTCTTCCAAAATCCCAATGCGATCATCAGGAATGTTTGCACTCATGCTCAGGAAGAAAAGGGAATTTAAGTGATTGTCCTGGAAATACTGAAGTACTGTACAAGGTGTATACCTATGGTAGAATTATTGCCTTTGTTATGTTTCTTTGGTCTTGTATTAATACATCCCTCTCTGTTTTTGTTTCTTGTGATTTTTAAGTGAAAAAAAAAATCACAGGACAAAATTATGTAAGTACATTAGACAGCATGGCAGATGTTGCAAACTGTGGTGGAAGCAGAAGAATACGGAAACATGGCACAATTAGATAACAGAAGCAAAGAGTAGCCCTAGTTAGTGAAGCATGGCTTTGGGAAAAGCAGCAATAAAAGAAGTATATCTCCTCTTCCTCCTCTCACTGAGTTTTCTAAAGGAACTATTTATTTGCCTGTCTTCTGTAACAAACATCTCATATTAGTACTTCATCACCAACGTCTTCAGCAAAGCCAGTTTGCTCTCCCAATATTATAAAACCTCATAGGCTACGTCTACACTAGCCAAAAACTTCGAAAAGGCCATGCAAATGGCCATTTCAAAGTTTACTAATGAAGCACTGAAATACATATTCAGCGCCTCATTAGCATGTGGGCGGCCGCGGCACTTTGAAATTGATACGGCTCACCGCTGCACGGCTCGTCCAGACAGGGCTCCTTTTCAAAAGGACCCCGCCCACTTCGAAGTCCCTTTATTCCTATGAGCAGATGGAAATAAGGGGACTTCGAAGTGGGCGGGGTCCTTTTGAAAGTCCCCTTATTCCCATCTGCTCATAGGAATAAAGGGACTTTGAAGTGGGCGGGGTCCTTTCGAAAAGGAGCCCCATCTGGACAAGCCGCGCGGTGGTGAGCCACATAAATTTCAAAGTGCCACGGCCGCCCGCGTGCTAATGAGGTGCTGAATATGTATTTCAGTGCTTCATTAGTAAACTTTGAAATGGCCATTTGCATGGCTATTTCGACGTTTTTGGCTAGTGTGGACATGGTCATAGAGTCCTGCTGCAAGAAACGCACACATCATGCACTAAGATCATATGTTGCTGTTGCCTTCTGCTCACCTAGGAGATGAATTTTGGCTCACCTGCAGTCTGCCACCAGCAGAAACTAAGTAAGTTGGGATTGTGAAAGCCAAGAGACACAGACAGGATAATGAAAATGATCTCCAGAAGTCACACTGTAAAAGTGTTAGTGAATGAATTTTTTTGTTTTGTTTTGTTTCGTGACGATTCCTTTTAGTGAGTCTCATGTTTGATCTTTCTGCTCTCAAATTGATTTCCACGCACAAAATTTACCCCTTTCCTCCATAATTTTTGGTAGATAATTTTCTACATTCAACAGATTGGAACAGGTAGGGAAGCTTCTTCCCCACCCCCTCCCCAACGCAGCCCATGACTCGTATCTATATATTTGGGGGGCCAGGATCAGTCTCAATACTTTTGGCATCTTTTCTGTGTATGAGCTAACCTATACAGATGTGATCACCGATGAATATTTAAGAGGTGTAAATGCTAAGGATAAGAAGAACTGATAAGGGTTGTGAAAAAAAAGTATGAAAATAAGCTGGGATAAATTAAGCCAAGGAAAATTAGGGCTGAATGTAATGATAATTACAAGTCGATTCTACAAGTTTCCCACAAGGAATGAATCTTTTAAAGATGAATGAAAAAGAATAATTGAGACTGCTGTGGTGAAATATACTTTTCTAGCAGAACTGCAGCCTGGGAATGAAGAAGATAAGGTAAGAGGTCTCTCCCAGATGCAATTTTCATGGCTTTATTACATTACTGTATTTCTTTCTAGTGAAGAAGGATAACTCAGGACATGGATGATCTTTTCTCTTGAGCCTAAATCACAATATTATTTCTAATTGCTTTCATTTACTCCTGCAAATGCATCCTCCCCTAAAATAGGTAAAAGAAACCTAATTTATTGCCTTAGAATGCTTGTAAGTCACTCATTAAGACATTTGTACATTTATTCATTTAATGAGGTAATTATGGGCTAACAGGAACAATTCAAGGTATGAGATTATTTGCATATATTAAGAATTAAATAAAGGTTCTGATGGTTCCAACACTTTATGCTCCTCTCCCCACAGAGCTGTCCTTACCCACACACAGACCACACAGGGCTCCCATAGATTTGGGACACCACTGGGTCCTAATACCCATCTTGTTCTTCCTATCCTTGTTCTCTGGTTCTGCTTCCTCCAGGGAGGATCTAGCTGACTTAGAAGAGAAAAAACTACCAGAGTTATTAGCACTAGAACCTGTAAAAGAACAATTTTAGTGTCAATGACACCATTTAACATGCATGTGCCTACCCCTATCAATCTCTGAATTTATTGGGTTAATATACAGGACCTTCATTTAAAACAAGTGGGGACCCTTTGAAAGGTCAGGGGCCTAAAGAGCAAAAGCTGTGGGCAGGTTTACTCTGAAATACAAAATAATACCCTCTGTACCAATATGGTTAATTACAGAATATGTGGCTCAGGATCACAGGGAACAGCCCCAGCATTCTAGTCTAACTTCATCTTGGGTATTTATTTACTAGGAACACAGTGACAATTACCTTCCAATATGTGTTCAAAGGAATATTTAGTTAAACAGAATATCAGATATATTACTGCAATAAACCCATATATCACCGACTGAAAGCAAAATAGGTACTACAACAGGGCAGAGTGACTGCACCATGGGATTTCACCATCAGGTGTCTTTGTGATCAAGAGTCCTTTCATATTCACGATAAGCAAACTTTACTGACAAAAGTAAAACTGCATATAATCATGCAGATAAATAATCTTAATCCTCCAAGTCAATAAAATAAATCTATCAGAAGAATGAGAACCTTTTGGAGGAAAATCCTTCGCCTTCTAAAGTGCATTAGTATTTCATATTTTTAAAAGATATTTTTATAAATTAAAAATGTAATCATTTAAAAGTTTACTTAAAATGTCCTTATGGCAAAGAGAAAATACTGCCTCTAATTATGACTAGGGACAGATTGAAATTCTAGTTAATAAATTATGTTTAATTAATAGTAGATGGTGTATCTGAAGGGTTTGGGTGTTTTTCCATAATTTTTAATGATGTTATTAAGTTATTAAAATGTGAGAACTAATTGAGAATATTCATATCTGTTTTATGTGGTTCTCGGGTTGGCTAACTATTGCTAATGATTCTCTCATTCACATCCTGTGGCAATAAAACATCAAAAGTAATATGTAGCTACTGTCCAGTCCATTATTTAGCTTTGTATTTGACTTTGACTAAATGCCATCTTGAGTTATTTAGAATCTGGATGAATATTACAATTAGACATTTGGCATATACTGAGTAATTATACTCTGACATCCTACATTTGTTTAAAAACAAAATATTCTTGTGACTTTTCTAGACAGACTGTTAATGCAGTGCATCATTTTTAACACAATGGAATAATAACTAGCACAGTAATTTTCATTAGGTGCTGATAAATAACTGGTAGAAAAGTATTTATTAAGATACAAATGTAAAAGGTAGAAACAGAATTCCTGTAATGTTTAGAGCCCTCTGAAATAAGAAAGAAAAATATATAGAAAACTTGCACATCCTCTGCCAAATCTACCTAAAAAGAGAAGACAACGAATGTGAAATAAAAAACAAAACCAAAAAAAATCAAAAAACCACAGATGTAGTTGTGGACTGCCTACAATATGGCTGGCTGTTCCTTGCATTTTTACAATGATCTACTGACTTCAGTTAGTCACTTCTAAAATGCTTCACAATTCTGTTTATGTTTGTATAAATAATTTCTCTCTCCCAATTCTGCAGTTCCTGAGGATTATTCACCAATTCTTCTCAACATTTGTGGTTACTATCGCCACATTCTACTATCAGTTACACCAGTGTGATTCCACTGATATGAATAGAGTTAAATTCAATGAATACTACTTTCTTCAAGAAACAAAAGAAATAACACCCACCATTCCATTGCCAATCTTTTCCCTTGAAAGTAGATAACTGATATAGGATATGAAAAATACCCAGATGAGCTATCCAGAATTGTGTATTACTAACTGAGTCACTGTTACTTCTTTGGAACTTAACATTGGACATGACTATTTATGTTGGTGGACAAAAAAATATGCTTTTTGCCATTTTTTTTTTCACTTCATGTTAGTTTTTGGATTGATCCTCAAGCACTATCTTGAAAAAAACTTATTAATTAAATATATCAGGTAGCAAGGCTTCGTGTTACATCACTTCAAATGCTATCCTGTTGTGCATCATCCATTTTTTTCTTTTTTTAAACCACTCAGGAAATATCTGCTGTGGAAATAAGCATTGTTTTCTGGGGTAATTATATTACTCACACGTGTAGCAAGGCCAGGTCACAGTGCTCCTTCAGAGTGGGAGAATGGCAGCCCAAACAGGCAGAAGAACCTGCTAAATACAAGCAGGGCAATTACAAGCAGCTGGGTGGGAGCTGGCTCAGCCAAACTGGAATGAGCTGACTCCACTATGGGCTTGATAAGGTGCCCCTAAAAACCCTCCACGTATGAGAAGAAGAAGAAAGGGAGGGAGGATTGGAGGAGAGGTGTAGGAAAGACAAAGTCAGAGGGGCTAAACTGAGAACAAGGCAGATCAGCTTTGAGGGGCCAGGACAGCAGGGGAGGGAGCCTCCCCAAAGCAGTGGCTGGGCTTCCTGCCCTGGAGACCTTCTGCAGGCCCTAGCTCCTGCGGGAAATGGTGAGAAGGGTGGACAGACCAAAGATACTAATCTGAACCATGATCTAGGTAAGAGGAGCTCTTTCCACAGTGGCCATTGCTTCATTTAGTATTTCATATCTTGACTTTTTTTGTAAATTACCTCAGGATAGGCATTGCATATTAATACACATTTATGTGGCAATCAGCCATTTGCATGAATCTGTGTAATGTAACAGCATACCAATTTTTTGGCATTAGGATGATCATAAATTGCAACCTGTTCAACATTAATTTCTATTTACAGCTAATAGAATAAAGGAATTAGTCATATGTAGTGTCATTTCTGGTGTAAATTTCCATAATTAATGCTTTCCACATATCATTTTCCACCACAGACATGCTGACCCCTGGGGCACTGTTTCAAGATGAAACCCAGGAAGAAAACTAGAGCAAGAAAGCAAGAAAAGTCTGGAAATATTTAGTAGGTATGAAAGAGCTATCCTCAGAGTCATACAGTAAATATTGTACTTACCAAGTAAAAACTGTGACTTAATTGGGCAGACTAGTGAAAAAGGATTATCAAGAATTATTGTGAAAGTAAATATAATGCAACACTGAGGTTTCACAGATTTAAAGTCAGAAAACACAATTTATGGTTGAATACAGAACTTTAAGTGTACTCCCTTTCAAATGTGCTTTATAGTGTGATGTTTAAATAAGTGATCATGTACTGTAGGCCAAATCTTTTCTTGTCTGGGCCTTTTAATAGGCATGGGAAGTGCTAAACAAAACCAGCTATTTTGGAGTTAATAAAGAAATTGATCATGAGTAAGATGTGAAGGAGATGGAACTGAAAAACAGCAATTTTCCATGGTTGTGGTCTTCAGATGGTCCTGAAATGAAAGGTGGTAACTGACACTGGACAGGGGATTTGAAGAAAAGAATATTATCATTTGAGAGGAGCTGTTATAAAAAGATCCTGAGGATAAGATGAATGCAGAAGGTCACCACAGAGGAATTATATATGAAGATACAGCCCAAAGGGAGCCTACTGCAGAAGGTTATACAATGCAAGTTACAGCTATTTGGGCATATTTTGAGAATGAATAACGAACGAAAAATCAAGACCCTAGTATTCAGCATAATGAACGGTTTGAACAGGAGAGGCAGACCTCACAGAGAATAGGTAGGTGATATAGTAGATTGGTACAGAGCTAGTTTACAGAAACTAAGCCACTCCTCACTGGACAAGGAAAGATGGAAGAAAATAGTGAGACAAGCATCAGACACCAAGGGGCACTGAGCCCATGGTTGTTGATGGTGATGAGGGTATAAATCTAAAAAACATTACTGAACAATTTGCAACTCAGAGACCTTCTAAACTATACCAGATTCATCTCAGAACTTGGTCCATTATATTTTCTTAACTTATTTTATTTTTTGAACTGTGAATACTTCCCAGTTATAATTACTGGGACACACATCTGCCTACATGGTAGTTTCTGAAGCTGTAAAAGGACAAAGTTTAAACCAATGTTCCATTTGCTCTAAGCAAGAAAGGTTCACATCTGGATCATGTGCAAATATCTCAGGGCTTCTCATTTCTCACTTTCTTTGTCTTTTTCCTATTTGTTTTTAATTTTATGCCAGTTTTTTTCAAAGAAAACCTGAGGAAGCAAATGGCAGTAAACACGTAGGAGGAAGTGCATGGATGTGTACGGTGTTATGTATGGTACACCATAGATTTCAGGTACATAGGGCTCCTCTACGGCTATTTAAGCTTATGCTAGCTGAGGGCAAGGTCTGTACTCTGCAAATCCAGTATTGAGTTTGGAGGCTGACCCACAGAAGCAGAGTTACTGATGTAGGTGCCTTATTTCTAGTAGCAGGAATATGCAAAAATCACTTGAAGTATAGTTTCTCATACATTGCCTGGATCCATTAATGGATTACTGGAAAAACAGAATCACTGCCTACACAGTGTTCCTGGGTGACTGTTCTCCAGAGTTAATGAAGACTTTTGGGTTGCCCATTTGTAATCACACAAAACTGCACACCTGTCCCCGATGCCATGTCCCTGGCCCATCTTTCCTCCAAAGTCCAAATGCTCACTGATGCCACACCTGTCTCCATTACCTGCTTTCCCTCACTTTCACTGCACTTGGGCTGTGGGCTGGGGTGTCTGAGGGCAGTGAGCTCTTCAGCTGGAGGACGTGGGCTCTGGAATAGGGCCAGAGATGAGGGGTTGCAGATGGAGGGGGCTCCAGACTGGGGCATGAATCTGGGGTTTGTGTCGGGGTGAAGGCTCTGGTGTGGGGGGGGGGGGGGGCTTAGGTGGCCAGAAATGAGGGGATCAGCGTACAGGGGGTTGCTACAAGGTGGGACAGGGGGTTGTGGTGTAGGATCTGGGAGGGAGTTTGGGTTCAAAAGGACTTGCCAAGCTGTTGCAGAGGGTTGGGGTGCTGGATGAGGGTTGAGGGTGGAGGGTCCCACTGGCGCTTACTGCAGCTCCCATACACAGCTACCAGGTCCCTGTAGCCCAGCAGGGAGTCTCCATGTGCTGCCCTTATGTCCATAGGTGCCACCCTTGCAGCTCACCTTGTCCCCAGACAACGGGAAATGCAGGAGCAATCCTCAAGGTAGGGACAGGGTGCAATGCCTCCCTACAGTCACCTGTGGCTGCTTCTGAGAGATGCAGAGAGCCAGGGCTCATAGTGGGGCTGCCTTAGCACCAAGTCCCATTGTGCTGCTAACCAGACTTTTAATGGCCCAGTCAGCGTTGCCAACCAGAGCCACCCGGGTCCCCCTTCGACCAGGTATACCAGTCAAAAATGGATACCCGGCAAAACCTAGTTCCAAGCAACAAAAGAGAATATACTACCTGGTAACTGGAGAAGTTTTCTTCAGTAGAACGCAACCTTTTAAAGCAATTAAATTATAGGTTGAACCTCTCTAGTCCAGCACACTCTGGATCGGCAACATCTGTAATCTGTCATGATTTTAATTAGTTGGACAACCACTTATCATGTGTGTAGTCAATTTTCCCACAGTCCCATAAAGTTTGTTTACAGCCACCAGTCGTGGATCTTAGTGTTCTGTGCTGTTATTTAGCTGTAATTTACCCCAAATGTCTTCTAGGAGCCCCGTAAGCAGTGGAAGTGTTAGTAATGTGCAAGAGACTATTGACCTCCTGTGGCCCATCAAATTCTTTGGTTTGGCACCAGTCAGGTCCCAAGGGTGCCAGACTAGATAGGATCAACCTGTAACCGTTCTCCTCTAGTCACTGCTACTTCACACATAAAGATATGGAAAAAGTTCCTCCTTCAAGCTTAAAAAATGAGCCATGAACACAAATCAATAGCTTTATTGATAAAACTTTTAATGTAATAGCTTTTCATAGAATGGCTCTCCACAGTAATGGCAACATCAATTCAATTCAATAATGAAAAAAGATTCCAATAGCAGGTATTGGGAAAATAAAAGAAACAGAATTTTTCTTTTTGAAACTAGTGCTCTAAATAAGGATTCATCTTATCCAGTGATGTATTTGTAAGAGAAGAAAACAACAATGTGAAAATATTTTCCCTTTTCAAACTATTTCTTCTCTGTCTCTAAATATTCAACCATGCGCTAGCTAAGAAATAAGTTTTGCCTTTTAATCTGTTTGATTTTCTCCCCTCCTTGCTTGTGGACTCCACAATCATTTGCTAAATATATTGCCAAATGATTTATTCTCCTCTCTACAGCTTCTAGGCTTTTGTACAATTTACCCCACCCTTTGGGAACATAAAAAGATATATCACAATTTTGAGCCAAATATTGCCTTCAGATGCATGCATACAGTGCTGAATGAAGTTGCCAGGGGATGCACAGACACATCTGGGGGCAGATTTCAGGCCTCTGCTATATTAGAGATAATTTTTTAAGCTCTCAGAGTTGTGGGAGGAGCTGTTCCAAAATAGACCCTGTTCCTGCCAATATATATAGTTTATTCAATCTGTTCACTTTAGCACACAAATGGAACTAATTCATTCTTCTGCTTGACACAGCATAAATTTTATGCCCTGGTTCTCAGGAGTAAGAATTTCAGCTGTTGTTTCAGTAGTGTGTCATGGCTTTGAGCTGCTGCCTTCTCAGTCACTTGCTCAGGTGGAATTATTGAATTGCCTGTCCTGGGTGTCCTTCATGTTAAGGTGAAGATTGGAGTAATATTCAAAATTCTGCATCAACACAAGGACCCTTCCTAGAACTGGAAGCCTAGGGCCAGAATGCTCTGGTGATACAAAGCTGTGCAACACCAGCAGGAGGCACAGTGATGCTTTGACTTCTTTATTTTACTGCAGCCTGGAGTGAGTGTTTTACTATACCCTTTTGCAACAAGTAGCACATTCTCCTAGGTGCCTACTCCTCTCTCCCCACCCACAATGCACAGTCATCTTCTCCACCTATGCAGGGGAACAGCAAGGGCCTCACTCTGCACTGCTTCCCAGAGTGACCCCAAAAGATGAAAACACAGTCTGCTACCATATGACAAAAACCTATTCAACTTCTCTGCTTCAATACAAAAGGTGCCATTTTAGCTCAAAGGCCAAAATGTATCTTGGAAGGATGGTGATTTGGTGGGTGGGGAGAGGTGAAGAGAGGAAAATGACAACTTGAAGATGTCATTAGCTTCACCAAGGAAGCAAAAGCATTAAGAATAATAGAAAAAAGCACTGTACTTCAGTGAAATGTCATTGACAATCAGTCTGATTACAATAGACAGCAGCCCAAGCTTGCTGTGCCCTCAGCAATCCCCACATTACCACCACCTGTGCTGCACTATTAGGAAATCTATGCATCTCGGCTCAGCTCCTTCAGCAAAACAGAGCAGTTATTTTTAGGAAGGTTTTTTTTTGATTCCCAGCTTTTCTGTTCAAGTTTCACAAAGCAAGACTACTCTGTTATGTCTTAGCCCTGATGAGACAGAGAGTGGGCAAAATCCTGCCATTTACACTCCACCACAGCTCCCATTAGCAGGGAGAGGCTAACATTGTTTGTGTGTGTGGAAGGAAGAAAATAAAAAGTAGCCTGCACTGACAAATTGCTTTTAAAGCAAGATTGGGCTATGAACTATTGATGAAAAATCATGTAGCATGATGATTACTAAATATCAGAGTGACAGAAAGTATAGTTGTTTTTCTTCCTTGGTATATAAACTGCTCCTTTCAGCAAATGCCAAAACTGACAGCACTATCATTAGAAATCTCAGTATTAACTATAAATACAAAGCTGAGTTGTTACCTGTACTTCATGGAATTCAGGTACAGAACCCTGTAATACAGGACCTCCAGTCAGCCAGCAGTGAATGGAAGATGGTCTTTGGTTTAGCATGTATCTTTGAATTCTCACTGCAACAAGCACAATATCACTGGCCATTTTGTAATGATAGCAATTAATGCCTAAAACTTTCAACACAGGCACTGGAGTTCTAAATTCATAAATAATTTCCCAAGTACCTGTATTAACCCTGGAATCCAGCACCACTGAAAATTAAGCCATATTATTTAAGGCCTAAATACAGATTTAGGGGCTTACCAAAGTGGGCAGGTTTGAGACATTTAACTGATGTTTGAAACATATGAAAGTCAACTTTTTGCAGTATTTTCCAAGTTCCAGCAAATGTGTATATACCAAATAGTTGAGAGTGATGGAAAGTTTGACTCTCCCTGTTCCTTGTGACAAAAAGATCTCATATGATTTGAAACAACACAAAACATTGAAGCTGTGACCACACTTGGCCAAAACTTCGACATGGCCATGCAAATGACCATTTCAAAGATTACTAATGAGGCGCTGAACTGAATATTTAACGTCTCATTAGCATTAGGACGCTTCTGGCCAAGGCACTTCGAAAGCGCCACTTTTGAAAGCGCGCGGCTCGGCGCAGATACACGGGGGTCCTTTTCGAAAGGACCCCGCTCCTTTTGAAATTCCCTTATTCCTCTCAGTGGAGGGGAATAAGGGGATTTCAAAAGGAGCAGGGTCCTTTTGAAAAGGACCCCCATGTAGCCGCACCGAGCCGCACATTTTCGAAAGTGGCGCTTTTGAAGTGCAGCAGCCGGAAGCGTCCTAATGCTAATGAGGTGCTGAATATTCAATTCAGCGCCTTATTAGTACTCTTCGAAATGCTCATTTGCATGGCCATTTCGAAGTTGTGGCCACAGCCTGAGTGTGGGCTGCTAAATGTCCATGTAGGAATGTAAGAATGGCCGTGGATGGTCATACCAAAGTTCCATCTAGCCCAGTATCATGTCTTCTGACAATGGTCAACTACCAAGTATGCAATGTTTATCTATTATTCTTTTCAATTAAATCAGTTAACCATTTTAATGAATCAATTAAGTGTACGTTATGTCAGAAAAAGGCTTTGGGTCTGAAAAACACAGCTGATAGAACCAGGACCGTTTCTGCTTCTGGCATTAACGTTCTTTTATAAATCTGAACATGTCTGTTTAATTTTGTTATGCTTTAATTTTTTCTGTTTATAAAGACTTCCCCACCTCACATGTCATTTCTGTCATGGCTGAACATAATTTTGGACAATAAATACTATGATGCTGATCCCAAATTGAGGGGTCAGCACTGACCAGGATGAACTCAACACTGTTAGCTAAATAGGATATATCCCTGCTGGGAGCAAGATTTGATCACCATTAAGAGACACAATGTTAAACGCAATTAGAGTTGTGGATGGCAAACTTCATAGGCTGGACTCACCCACCCAAAAGCCAGGGTACCTAAAAGTAGATAAACAGTAAAGCATCTGCCACATATATTTCCAAAACTGTACTGATAACGCTGCAGTCAGCAAGTCTTTCAATGGTTCAAAACTATATTAAAGCACGATAGAAGACTTAGGCCAACCCTTATGGTAAAATAATCATTCATTTCTACTTCACAGCAATATTGTAAGGACTAAGCCATTACTTTAAGTAAAACATTTTGAGAACTTTGGATAAGAGTTACTATATAGACACAAAGTATTATAAATTTTCTGCAGTTAAGTCTGTCTTGCTGGCTACCATTGTACAATCACCATGCATGATACTTTTCAGACTTGTGAAAACAGGGCTGGTGCCATAAGGGAACTCAATATAAGTCTACTCTGCAATCAGCAGGTGTGATGGCAAGCTACAGTAGCAGGGAAACCATGGCAGCCTCACAGGCTAGGTTCACTGTCCCAGGAGCCTGAGAAGTTAAAACTAGTAGCTAGCTTTCATATAGAAAAGAGTTAGAAAGGGCATTTCCCCATCTCCTGATGGGCATGCAAACACACCCTAAGGTTAAGAGAACAGTGACATTCAGGAGTTATTCCAATGTTATCATTGTTCTTTTGATTTTACAGTGATGGATATGAGAACAGATCAGATCCTGTATGGTAACAATACAGTAACACAACAAAAATGAAACGAGTCTATGAGAAAAGAGTAAGAGAGGAAAAGAAAGGACAAACAGAATGGGGTTACTGCTTTTGGGTGGTTCTTGTTTTTGCAGAAAGCAGAAGTACTGCCTCCCAACAGGTGATAATGGCGTAAAGACTTATTTTTCTTTAACAATATAGTGTGCTCCAATATGCAAACATTTCCACATATACTTATGGAACCTGATATAATAGACAGTAATGGCTCCTTTGGACTCAATGCAGTCTGTCATATAAGCCAGTGTATTTGTAAATAATACATCTCAAAAATAGCCTTACAGACATTGACAGTGCCTTAGAATTTCAAGCTATTAGGGTTTATTACATAAAATGTAAATACATGGTGCACATTCACATTGAAACAACATTGATTTGTCAAGACTAAATTATGCTGAACTGACCATTCTTCCTTTTCTGACAGGCTTACTGCCTACTGGATTGGGGGGAAGTTTGAGCCAGAACATATTTGATTTTTAGTAAGTCCTCTAACACAATCCACATGACTTTCATAAGGCAAACTAGGAAAATGTGGCTTATACAAAGTTTAAAATAATGAGTGTTCATATTTGGTTGAAACACTGAGTAATTATCAAAGAGTAATTATCAATCCTTAGATGTGAAAGTAGGAAGATGAAGTCATAGTTCACTAGTTTGAACGGTTGCTGGTCTCCACCCTCTAACTTTCTTGAATACTAGAATACAATTTGCCATCCTACTTCGTTAGTGTGTAATGACTGTGGTTTCCTATACTCTCTATACCTCACTAGCAGACATGTAAAATAAATGATCTCAGAGAGAAGCCTTATTAGCCTGTAGCTTCACAAATAGCAAGTGATCCTGTATCACCTTAGAGATTAACACATTTATTAGGTTACGAGCTTTCATGGGTAAGACCCACTCTTTCAGATGACTGGAGGATAAACTTAAGACATGGATCTTACCCAGGAAAGCTCATAACTAGTCTCTATGGTGCTACAGGACTAGCTGCTATCCGTAAAATAAATGGTTAGGTTTGGATCCATATTCCTGTGCACTTAAAGATGTTATGTTTGCTCATGCGCAAATCAATTCTTGCAGAGAGCATAAGTATTGAACTTTCTATTCCCCTTGGTTTAATCAATATGATCTCTTTTATCTTCTTCCACCAGCAGTGGGTAGTGATCATAAGCTTTCTGCTTGCTGTAAAAATCCTCTGAAAATATTAGGCATCCCACAGGTATGTTGAAGTTGAACTGTGCCTGTGTTATAAAGGAAACTCATTGTGGACATCAGGAAGTTGTCAAGTTTGTTCACCTTGTCGAATTCAAGTGATTAGTGTGACCTTGTGCATGGCACATATCAAAACATCCAATGTTATTTTCAAAAAGCCAACAAAATATTTTTTTGGCTTTGTGGATTTTAGAAACACTTTTCTGCCCATGAAACAACAAAGAAAAAGAACTTTCAGTACTAGAGAGGAGCAAATCACAATTCCTGATGCTAAATATTGAAAGAGAAATCATGCTGGATGGCTGTCGCTCCTCAGATAAATGCTAAACCCTGTGTATATATAAGCACATGATTCTCTGTGAGAAATCTAGAGGCAAGAAGACATGTCTATATAGACTTCAGTGCATAAAATACAAGGAAATAATAAAATAAAAAGTGACTGTTTCCACTGGCAATGGCAGTAACTAATTGTTCCCGAGTAAAAATGGTTTTGCACACACTGCCCTTTGTCTTCAGCACAAATTACTTTTCCCCTTGAGCAGTATTTTACTTTAATGGCGCTCAGAGCCACTTTCTGTTTTTTTATGCACACACAAACACACACATGCTCGCTCGCTCTTTCTCTCTCTCTTTCCCTTTTTCTCTTCTTCTATTTGCAAGAAACACAGGGCAGCATGTGAAATGACTGGAGGGAAATGTAAGCAAATAATTAGTTACTAAAAGGAAAAAGGAAAAATATGCAGCTGTTAATAGAGGTAGGATAAGAGCTTCTTACTTCAGTCACTCACTTTGAGAGACAATGAAAAAACAGTTAAATAGATTAGTTGTATCTTGAAGACAAGTAAATATGACAAGACATGCCAGCAGAAGCACACAGAAGAAAGATGTTCCTAGGGTGAAATGTCTTTGAGCTGCTCAAGCCTCAATCAAGTAACTGCTCATCTGGGCAATCAAACTGCATTCACTTTCATCTTTAAATACATTTTGCAGAGCAATCAAAGTCTCAGAAAGTATTATGACTGAACAACAGGTTACATGTTTCTACAATGAAGCAGAAGGAGGATCTCTGATGAAGTAGAAATGATCAAACATAGCATCTGAGGTACTGTCCTGGACTGGGGTGCCAGTAGCAGATGTTTGGGGTAAATGATAAACTAAACTGTGAACAAGTCACTAAGGATCTCGAATGTGAAACTTCAGAACTACTGACTGTGGTTTGTAAACTATCATTTAAATCAGCTTCCATATGAAATAACAGTTAACATGACACCAATTTTTAAAAAGGCCTCAGAGGTGATCCTGGCAGTTATATCCTGTTAGGTGAGCCTAACATCAATACCAGGCAAATTAGTTGAAATTACAGTGCAGAAGAGAATTATCAGGCAGATAGATAAAAACAAAACTTTGAAGAAGAGTCAGCACAGCTTTTGGCTCACCAGTCAACTGGAATTCTTTGAGAGGGTCAACAAACATATGGACAAGACTAATCTGATACACATAGTGCACATGGGCTTTAAGAAAGCTTTTGACAAGATCCCAAAGGCCCTTGAGCCAAGTACGTTGTCATGAGATAACAGGGAAGTCCTCTTATCAACAAGTAGCTGATTGAAAGACAGAAAACAAAGGTTAAGAGTAAATGGTTAGCTTTTTACCATGGATAGAGGGAAATAACAGCAGCTCCCAGGAATTTGTAATAGGACCGCTGCTGTTCAACATGTTAATATATGATCTGAAAAGATAAGTAAATAGTGAGTTCACAAAGTTTGTAGTCTATACAAAATTACTGAATATAGTTAAGTCCAAAGCAGCCTGTGAGGAGTTACAAAGGGATCATACATAACTGTGATTGGGCAGCAAAATGGCAGACACTGTTGGGAAATGCAAAATAATCCACAGATGTTCAGTGTGCCGTGGAAGTTGCAAGAAATAATAATGTTACAAATCATTAGGAAAAGGATTGATAAGATTAAAGAAAATATCATAATGCTGTTATACAAATGCATGGTCCATGTTTTGAAGACTGCATGCAGTTCTGGTCATCCCATCTCAAAAAAAGATATATTAGAAATGGCAAGTTGCAGACAAAGGCAACAAAATTGATTAGGATCCTGAAACACATTCCATATGAAGAAAGACTGAAAATATAGGAACCATTCATCTTAGTAAACAATGACTCAGGGAGATATGGGGGAGATCTATAAAATTACAAATGGTGTGGAGAAAGTGAATAAAAAGTGTTGTTTATCCCTTCACATAATGCAAGAATCAGGGATTGTCTCCTGAAATTAAAAGTCAGCAGATTTAGCAAAAAAAGAAAAAGGAAAGACTTCTTCACATAATTCATAGTCAATCTGTGGACTTCATTGCTGAAGCTGTTGTGAATACCAAAAAAGTAATTAGACAAGTTAATATAGGCTGGGTCTATCAACGGCTATTATGTACGGTGGTTGAGAATGCAAATCCATGTTCCAGCTATCCTTATAACTCTGACAGATGCTGGGACTGATCAACAGGGAATGGCTTATTTGGTAAAATTGCTCTGTTCTATTCTTTTCCTGTGAAGCATGTGGATCATTCATTGTTACAAGATAGGACACTGGGCTAGATGGATCATTAGTTTTTCCTAGTATGGCCAATCTTAGGCTTACTTACAAAGTTCTTTACATATTTGTGAAGTGATTCATGAGAATTAACTGAAAACAGTCTCATAACACTAATTTCAGATAATAGAATATTATTATAATATTATCATCACCTATAGCCCCCAACTCAAACCCCTACAACACATCATTAAAAACCTACAACCTATTCTGGATCAGGGTGCTACACTCTAGAAAGCCCTAGGTGACAGGCCTGTCCTTTCTTGAAAACAACCTCCGAACCTAAGAGAGAGTCTCACCGGCAATCACAGGCTACACCACAGTAATACTAATCATGGAACTTTTTCTTGCAACAAACCCCACTGCCAACTTTGCCCACTTATTTATTCTGGGGATACCATCACTGGACCTAACCATGTTAGCTGCAAGATTAAATGCACATTCTCGTGCACTTCCAGCCACATTATATATGCCATTATGTGCCAACAATGTCCTGCCACTAGGTACATTGTACAGATTGGGCAAAAGCTTCACCAAAGAATAAAGGGACACAGAGCAGACATCAAGAAACTTAACACACATAAGCCTGTCACTGAACACTTCAGTGAAGTGGGCCATTTCGTTAAAGATCTGAGAATTTGTGTCCGAGAGAACAGAGAATTTAAAAAAAGACTGAAGCAACGAAGTTGTGAATTGGAATTCATATTCAAATTTGACACATTAACATGTGGTATGAACAGAGACATCAATCGCCTCACACATTAAAAGAACCGTGTCCCTTCCTTTGATGCTCATAATTATCTCAGGCAGGACAATTAACATCCCCCCACCCCTCGTCCCCCACCTATGTATCTCAGTTGTCAGTTTTTATTGCAATTTTTTTTGTACTTTGTACTTATAAATGTCAGTCTATACTGGAAATGAGATTGATCTGATGAAGGGGGCCTGTCCCACGACATCTTATCACCGAATAAATCATTTTGTTACTCTTTAAAGAGCTAAATTTCTGCTGTTTTGTTTTGTTGGAGTACAGACTAACACGGCTACCTCTCTGCTACTCTTCTGAGAATATTAATGGTATTACAGAGGGTGAAGGGAGGCTAGGGTTAACTGATTTCCCAACAGCAAATCAGCAGGCAGAGCAAGGAGCAGAGTTTTGGAGAATCTAACTCTGTGCCCTGTGGTGAACCGGAAATAAAACCATGTAGTCTCAGAAACAGTATGGCTATAAATAGATCAGGACAGAAGGAAAAGAAGAATAGGAATTTTGTCATTATATAACCTCATAGTTCGTTTTGCAGAGATCCAACTTCTGAAGAGCACTCTATTAATTTTTAAAAAGGCCGTATTACTGTAGATGTCTAAAACTGAGCACTCATATAATTGAGCTGGCCCAAAAAGACAAAAATAACAATTTAAGAGGAAAAAAAGTGAAATCGACCTCTTCAGCTGTGACTATGATGTAAAAATTAGGTTTTGTTGAATCCTTGTAACCACCATATAATGCCTATATACACGCAGATGTGAAACAGTCATTGCTGTAGTACAGCAGCAGCTCTACTTTATGCTTTTCATAGGCCTGCAACCATCAAATTCTGTCTACACAAGCAACATGAATCAAACAGGCATGCAGCACCATCTGATCTACTTCTGTTCTGTGCTTTTAGTACTCATGTTCTGCTTCTGTACTTCTCTTTTCTACAGATCTGTAAAATGACAGGCGCATTTCCTTCTGAGTTCCTCCTTTCCTCCTATCAGGCAATTCTCCTTTGCAGATTAACAAAATCATCATAGAACCCTTGGCACTCCCCTCTCTGGTTCATACATACACATACTGACTCCTAAGATGTTCTCCGACAGCACATGATCAATTTACAGAGTGTATTATAACCTTGTGACAATGATGGATGAAGTAATATAGCTGTAGCATTGTAGTATATTCTACTTGGATAGCTGTATATTATTGTACTGTAAACCACTTTCTTTGCAAGAAACTGAAATTGCTGGAATTTTCAGTCTCAGACAAGAAATCCAGCTACTTTGCTGCTGTCTCTCCCCATCCATGACTGATGGGACTGGAAAGAGCATATCAGCGCAACTGCCTTCAGCTGACTGCTGGCAAATGGAGAAAATTCTCTTTCACTCGGCCTTCCACTCCAACCAAAAGAGAACTGTGGGGGCGGCAGGCATTCAGATCAATATCCAAGGTTTTCAGTTGTGCTTTGCAAAAAAAGATGCCACAATCTGCTCATAATGAAAGCTCCCCTCACCGAGACAGTCAGACACTCCCACACCGAGAACAAGAGAGGGACAGATGGATGGGGACATACTGGAAAATACATTCTAGTGATCTAGGACAACATTTTTCAAACTGGGAAGGGCGCTCCTAGGAGTCCATTTGTGCTACTGGTGAACTCCTCCTTGTTCCCCTTTCCCAGTGCCTCTTTGGTGCTGTGAAACAGCTGTTCCATGGCATAAAGGAGGCACTGACAGGGAGTGTGAGGAGATGGAATAGGGCATAGAATCATGGAATCCTAGGCCTGGAAGGGACCTCAGGAGGTCATCTAGTCCAGACACCTGCCTAAAGCAGGATCAACCCTAGCTAAATCATCTCAGCCATGACTATGTCAAGCTGAGACTTAAAAACCTCCAGGGCTGGAGATTCCACCACTTCTCTTGGTAACACATTCCAGTCCTTCACCATCCTCCTGGTGAAATAGTTTTTCCTAATATCCAATCTACACCTCCCCCACTAACTTCAGACCATTTCTCCTTGTTTTGCCATCTGTTACTACTAAGAACAGCCTCTCCCCATCCTCTTTAGAGCCCCTCTGCAGGAAGTTGAAGGCTGCTATCAAACCTCTCACTGTTCTCCTCTGCAAATTAAATAAGCCCAAATCCCTCAGCCTCTCCTCATAGGTCATGAGCTCCAGCCCCCTAATCATTTTTGTTGCCCTCTGCTGGACCCATTCCAAATGCATCCACACCCTTTCTATACTGGGGGACTGAGAAATGAATGCAATATTCCAGATGAGGCCTCACCAGTGCTGAAGATAGGGGAATAATAACTTCTCTAGACCTGCTGGAAATGCTTCTACTAATGCACCCCAATATGCATGTTTAGGGGAGGTCACAGGATCATCTCTAGGACCACCAAGCCCACTGATCAATTCCTCCCCTGCCTTCTCACTGCCTCCTGCATGTTGAGGAATAGCTGTTCAGTGGCATGCCACAGGCACTGGGAGGAATGTCGAGGAGCAGGGACTGGGTACGCTCAAGGAAGGGGCAGAATGAAGGGGGCAAAAAGAGAAGCAGGGATGGAGCAGAAGTGGGGGGGAAATGGGACAGCAGTGCAGTCTTGGAGAAAGGCGTAGAGCTGGGCCAGGCCCAGGCCCAGGCCCAGGTGCTGATCAGGGTGGGAGTTGGGGTCCGTGACTAATTTTAAATAAAAATGGGGGTCCTTGGTTTGTTAAAGCTGGAGAACCACTGATCTAGATAACAAAACATCTTTTTGGTTAGTTTGGCTATATATATAAACACAGACCCATTATTAAGATGGAATTAAGGTTGTATGGATTTGTTTCTTTACTTTGATGTTGAGAGTAGTAAGTATTTGTATTACAGTATTACCACAGTTAATGCCTCTTTGTGTAGACACTTTGAATGCAAATACTAAAAGGCAGTTCTCTCTCCAAAGAGCTCACCATTTCAAAAGACAACACAGAAATAAGGAAGTATTATTATCCCCATTTTAAATGAAGTACGCATACATAATGAAATGACTTGCTCTTAAGGTTACATAGGGAATCTGTAGCGGTCAGGAATTGAACCTAAATTTACTAAGTCCCAGTTCATTGCTTTAACCACAAGATTATCCTCTTCCACATACACAGACTATTAGACACTAGCTCTGTGATTCAGCAAATACACCCTAATGGGACTTGTCCCTCTCTAAGTCTGTATTATGACTATAAGTTAATTTATTACATATGCGGGTGAGATAGTAGTGTCTTGTCTAGTTTGGAGTCACTCAGGCAAGTAGCCCAGTTACTCTGATTAAATGTTCCTAATTGTTTTTCATTAAAACACTGAAAAAGGCCCTTAGGCATGGGTGCCAAAATAATTACATATATATTTTTATGATGGGGGAAAAAGAAAAAAAACAACAGGCAACATGAGGTATCTCATATCCAGATACAGTCCTTATTTTTATCCACTGAAGTCCTGTTCTGCTGTGCCTCTGCTGTTGAAATTTGAGAAATCTTTTATGATTAATTTACTATCGCCTGTCACTGGAACTTCCACAGTCCTATTGCCACAGCATCGTTCTCACACCAAGAGGAAGGTCATCAGGATTGTGCCCTGTGGAATCACTGACAATCCTGATTGGTAGGACCACATGTCAAAGTGAATCTCTGACAGGGATATAATTTAGCATGATTCCTGAGATGGAACTGCATTAGAAATAGAGCAGAGCACATGAAAATAGAATAAAGAAAACAGAGAGGAGTTGTGATCTGAAAAGAAGACTCAGCTGGCCTTACTCAGCTGACTAGTTTGTTGGTTTACATAATAATATTAATAATAATAATTAAAAATTAATACCACCTAACTATTGTATACAACTTTCCATCTCTAGATCTCAAAGCACTTGACAAAAAGAGTGCTTTGAGACCACAATAAGCAGAAGGAGTGTTGAGATTCATTATCAGAGACATGAGGAGAGAATTAATAATGCAGTGCATATGTAGATAATGTGTTTTCAAATGACTGTCACTTATAAAGTAGTATTCCCTCAGAACAACAGGAACCAATGAATCCTGGAGGGAAACATTTCCTTCAGGGAAGGACCTAGCAGTAATGCATTGGGACACTTCTACATTCAATACAATACATTAATATATTTTGATTAGCTCTTTAAAACTGGTACCTAAATAGCACAGTGGTTTGTACTTCACAGGTTTGACATTAAAGAAGCATAACAGAGATTTAAATAGAGTGAGGTAATATCTTTCTTTGACCAACATCTGTTGGTGAAAGAAACAAGCTTTTGAGCTTCCACAGACAGAAGTGGATCCAGTAAAATATATTGACACATGCACCTGTGTCTCAAATATCCTAGGACCTACACAACTCCAACACTGCATGCCCATAAGCAGTATCA
Source organism: Carettochelys insculpta (assembly GCF_033958435.1). NCBI lineage: Eukaryota > Metazoa > Chordata > Testudines > Carettochelyidae > Carettochelys > Carettochelys insculpta. The sequence goes on from NC_134138.1 coordinate 177,978,762, forward strand.
CATACAATATTTATAAATCACACTGTCATATGTAGTACATAAGCCATATTTATGGGCCTTTTCTTCTGTTACATATAACATTGCCTAGTGTCTTTGTAATCCGAAGAGTGAATAAAGGCCTCATTCTCTACTGTGAAGCAACTCACATATCCCTTTCTGCCTATGTAAAGTAAGAGTAAAATGAGTGCTAAATGCTACCCAGCCAGAATTCTCCATTTATATGCACAGGTGACACCATTTTACACCTACTTTTCCTTGACTTTGTATCATCTTGAAGGTACATGGCAGTATAGAATCAGAACCTAGGCACTGTTATCCCTATGATGTAAAAGGGTCAATTAAATGAGAGATACTATACTGGATTTTTCTGATTTTTCTACCTCATCCTTAATCATACTTTAAAATAGCCGTGAAGGCCTCAATATGGTTTACTTGGACACAAATGCTAGTGAATTATATTCAGGGAAAAACTCACTGGCATGGACAATGTCAGATCAAGACCAAATTCCTGGCTCCAGTCAAGACATTGGGGGCTTTAACATTTACATTGGTAGGGAAGGGAAACACAAGAAATATACAATTGGAGATTTTCATTTTTCCTGTTCTGGAAACCATCCTGCAGTAATCAAATGTAAAGTCCCTTCATGGAGGAAGCCACACAAGTTTTCTGAGCTGTCGTCAGAGGTGAATGTAACGTTACATCACATTTAGCAAGTGATAAGACAAGTTCTTGGAAAAAAATAAATATAAGCAGGAAAACATTAATTCCTTGGCAAGTCTTTGAGCAGAGTGAAAGAACAAGAAGTTTAGAGGAAAAGAATATTTATTGGCTTCTCTAATTAACAATAAATCACTGCTATATAGTGTGTAGAAGCTATTACTGGTATTATGGAAAGAGTAAAATAAAATGTTGATAATCCCTGTATCAAGATTATCTGCTTTTGTCTTTTCTCTCAACATATGTATACACACATCAAATCTCATGCAGCTCTCTGACATACAATATGAAATACCATATAGTATGTTTCCAGTTACCCAAAATTACAGGTTACCCGAATTCCATTCTTGTCTCCTAGCATGAGATTCAATGTACAGTAAAACCCACAGTCACGTAAGGGCTGCGTTCCTTGCAACTGCCATGTAACTCAAATTTCATGTAAGTTGAGGATGGGGGCCCCTCCTTTCTCCTCCAGGTACCTGGGAGCCTGGAGCCAGGCACAGCAGAGCCTGAAACCAGGTGCAGCAGTGTCTGGTCAATTTCCAGGCTCCCACTCTGGTGCAGGGAGCCAGGAGCCAGGTGTAGTAGCAACTGGTCAGTTTCCTGGCTCCCTGCTGCTTGCGGGAGCCAGGAAACTGACCAGGCACTGCTGCACCTGGCTCCCAGTTCCCTGGGACTGAGAGGCTTCCTCCTCCCTCATCCCCCCTCCTCCGAGCCCCCAGGATTCAGGTGCTACTGTGCCTGTCTCCTGGCTCCCTGGGGGCTTAGAGGAGGAGGGAGATGGTGGGAAACCCCTCAGCCCTGGGGAGCCAGGAGTGCATGCATACAGCTCCCTTCTGATAAACAAGCAAATACTGTGCAGGTTTTAAAGGGCAGAATGTGGTCACAATCCTGCAGCAATAATGCAGGATCCTTTACATTAAAAGCATAAGATGGAACAGACTTCTTTGCGAATTCACCCTGCTATGCTAAATTAAACAGAATAATAACGGAGACAAATGGTACATTAGAAATAGTTGACAAACGACCACAAGGAGAGAAAATGAGCAGAGCAGCATCAATTCACTAACACTAAATTACAATGGAGCATTTATGGAAAAAACTCAAAGATCCACACAGATGCCAAATGAATTTCTTATTGGCAACATCCTAAGAAAATATACCAGCATGAATTCATGAAGCTGAAGCACTTCAAATAAAGGACAACCATTTAAGTGTTCAGCCATTAGTTTTGTTTGATACCCATTTTAATTGCACCTATCATAATGAATTAATTTCACCATCATGCAGATATTTTATGTGCTTCCATTTATAATCCAGTCTTAGTTTAGTGCCAGTAAATGGAGACTTAAAATCACAGGCTATCAAAAACAATTATTGTGCACATTTTGGCCTCAAAATGGCAAGTGGGGGTGTGGGTGATGGGGAGGTTCCTAAAATGTGCCTTCTTTCTGTCATTTTACTGTTACTGTAGAAAAGTTGCTGCAACAACTAATATTTCTGCTTGCATCAGGGATAATTTTAGATACGGCTTGTTAAAAACTAATGTTTACATACCAGCATGATACTCTAACCAACAAGTTATAGAGCTAAAGGATAACCTAGTGGCAGGCCATCATATTAATAGAGATATATGGCTGCCTTGGTACATGCTTTTGAGTAGCTCCCTTTCCCACTATTTGCAAGGTGGCAGGTTGCACATAACATTGCAGCTTTAGCTAAAGCCAAGGTTAACTGAAGAATCCAATGGACCAGATCTTTCATCCCTTATTCATGTGAAAGTCACACTGAGTTATGCCTCAATCTAGGCTGCAGGATGTAGCCTCAAGTAATTTACTTATTGCCTATACTGAGAAATCCCTCAATCAAAAGCCATCTCGTTCCATGACTGGTTTCCCTTCTTGGAAACACAGAATCAGCAGAATTCTCATTACAGAACCTGGTTTCAGTAACGAGCAAAACCATAGGCTAAATCTCTTAGGACAAAAATCACGCACATATTCGTCCGCCTCTCTGTAAACTTGCATGGCGGCCAGAAGAAGAGTTAAATAAGTTAACAGCCTGAACTGGTTACCTCCATATTGCACCTGTTGAATTGTTCAGATAATTTTGAACTCCAGCAGAGATGGTAATTAAATAACATTTTCACTCGCAGCCTACCTGGGGTGTTCAGCAGTCTTGACATCTTGCAGGAGTAGGAGATGTACTGCTCACAGTATTCAGCGCTGCTGGTGATGGCAGAGATCTGATCCATGGTGGCACTGTAATTGAGCTGTAATACAGAGTACTTTTCCGGGCCATTGCCTACCACTGGAGTCTGCATCTGCAGATCATGATACACAGTTGACCACACTTTATCCTCTGGAAGAAAAAGAGGAAAATAATGAAAGAATTAATGAAGGAAAGAAGTTAGAAAGGAGTTAAAATATTGATAGATTTGACAAATAATGTTGACATAGTAGATCGGTCTCTCAACGGGTGCGTGACTGTGTGCACAATTGAAAGGTGGGAGAGAACAAGTGGGGCACACGGATAGATTCACAAGGTATTATTTTACTTGAAATTGATCAACAATATGGGACACCCTGAATGCACTAAATGCTGTAACCCTTAGTTGGTTTCCTTGTTCCTGGTAGTTGCTCTGCTAGGTGCTTTGTAAGAGTGGCATGTTTACTTGTGGGCAGAGACTGTCCTGAGTGACTGACACTCTGGGTAACAAATAAAGAGTGGTTTTGATCAGAACTGGATACAGAGACCTAGGGATCCTTAGTGCAAGGAAAGCACCAAGTTTAGTTGGGTTTATTTTATATTCCAGGCTACCTTTGATACTAAGACAATAATGTTTGACATGACAACAGTATAATATATTATAATACAGGAGTCAAGTTTGTTATAGTCACAACTTCAGTGAGGAAATGGCCAAGGGGGGAAACAAAAGAAACTCTGATCTTTGCATTATGTTTTGCAGAGAAACACAGCAACATAGGTTGCAGCTAAACAAGATTATTAGTCCATGTACGTACAGATCACAAATTCTATAGACTACTAACCACCGCTAGTTAGGTGAATATCAAATCACTTGAGATAGTATTTTTACGACATCTGCTTTTGGTAAGTGCTAGAAGAAATCATAGTGGGGAGATAAGCTTAAAAGCGAAACAACCTGCTTCAGAAGGTTTACATCAGCTATCAATAGCCCTTCATAGCAGGTGTTTAGCTTAGAAATAAAATTAAAAGGACAAGAAATATTAGATTTACATAATGCAATGAGTAGTATAGAACAGGTGTAATGTGCTCCTGTTTCCCTTCTCTCAGTGGGACATTCGATGCATTGAAAGGTAAATTTAAAAGTCCTCAAAAAAAAAGTTTGTACAAAGCTCTGTGACCAAAAATCATGGAGGTTTCAACACCTCTAGTGTAACTGTTTTACTATTCAACAGCTATTCTGCGACTTAGGTAAGATGAATTGGTTGTTTCAGTCAAGTCCCAATCGGGCAGATACCAACATCAAAAAACACTATCACAGTTGACATTTATTAGTGGACCTGTCAATCTAAGCACAGCCAGCAAGGACTAAAATAGACAAGCAGATTAATCTACTATTGCTAGAGGTGATTCCTCTAGGTCAGGGTCGAGGAGAAATGAAAGGCAAAAATATTCTGTTCCATTTGGGTATTTATACGCTATTCAGAACCGCAGCATGAGCGCTTTTCAAAAGTGCATTAAGAGATGTAACTTGTCATGAGTAGTTTAGTTTTTACCCTCAAGGAAAAATTGATCTCATGTTATATTTTTTCTGTTTATTTTCCCTTTGCTGTGCTATGCACTATTGTTATTGCAGGTCAAGTCAAAGAAATGTGTCTTGCATTTCGAACGGAGAGTGCTGTGGTTTGAGGCAGTTGCTAGATGCTGTGACAGATCACTCCTGACTCTTGGACTGGTCCCCAAGAAACCTCTGCACCCTGGGCATACAAGCTAGACAGTTAGACTATTTTTTTGTGTGTGTGTGCCTGAGAAACAGAGCTGTAGAGCACAGATAGTCCTTATCTCATAGATTCAAGTACAAATTTACACTGCTGCTGCCTATGCTGAGCCTGTTCTCTGCATAAATACATGACTTTAGTCTTCAGGGAAGTCATCTGCCATTCTCCATGAATACTTTATTCACTTAACAGATCCATTAAACAGAATATATTAAATATATAGCCTATGCAAATATGCTTGTGATTCATCTATGCAAACTCCCATCTCTGTTAATGGCATTCATGTAGCTAGATCCAAAATGTGAAGCTGAACATTTATCCCCATGTTATTTACAGATTACCTGAACAACCTGCAAATACTTTGATCAGTTAGGACCTGCTCTAAAACCTCCTAAAGTCCATAGACAGGCTGTTATTGATATCAATGGGTTTTGTTATCAATCGTAAGGTGACCATATGTCCCATATTGGGTGGGATGGTCCTGTATTTGGGACGTCAAAAAAGTGTCCCTACTTATTTTTTATGAGACTAATTGTCACATATTTGGGCCCTCCCCCCACTGACCTTTTCCACCAGCAGCTGCACAGGCACAGCTGCTGGCAGGATTCACTTCCCCAAACCTCAGGGAAGAGGGAGAGAGTGAGCAGCTGCCGCTTTCCCAGGCTCCCAGGCAATGCTGGAGGCTGCTGCTAGCCAGAGCTCCTGGGGAGTGCTGGAGGCTGCTGCCTCCTTCCAGGCTCTCCAGAGCTTGTTGGAGCCAGGAGGAGCCAACCCTCCCACTCACATTTCTCTGTCCTGTATTTGGGTTGCCCTAATCAATCAGCTCCACTGTAACACAGCTAACAGTCACATATGCAATCGCTACATCATATCCAGCTGTTTTGGATTATGTGGCATCATATGAAGCTATATGTATGTGTGTGTATGTGTGTAACTGAGATGGTATAACCAGCTCTAATCCAATGATCAAGAACATAGTTAAGTACAGCAAATGGATGCTCCACAGGGAGCACAAGCAGCTAACCAAATGAGATTCAGGTGATGTAAGACAATGATTGCCTTATTCATATCTGTAGTGTATATCAAATACAATATGACTCTTGTACAGAAACTATGGAAGCAATTTCTGAATATTGCATTAATTTACTTCCAGAATACTAAGACAGACTTTTTTCTTACATTATGGAAACTTGTAGCTATTTCCTACCCAGAAATATAGGCATTCCACAACAATGGGTATTTAAGGATCCTATTTTCCTTTTGTGCTAGACCACATCAGAGAAAGAGCTGTAGTGAATTCTCACTGATAGGAATATCTGACTTCAGCCACAAAGGGCTATGTATTCAGTGCTTTGCTAACATTTTGAGATAGTAAATGCCCTACCAGCACATGTAGTGTAAAATGTTAAATTCCCCATTAACTAGCAGTAACTGTCATTTCAAACTTTGCTCAAGATCACAAAGTTTATTCCCTCCCAATAAATTCTAATTCCTTTGCAGAGAACCAAATTCTTCTCTCAAGCATCTGTATATTAAGAGTAACTCATTATAGTCTACATTATAGAACATTGACACAGTTACTCGGGTATAACAAGGACCAGACTTTGGCCCCACAATTAGCATATGTAAATGAAGAAGAGGTGAAGCAAAGACTATTCCACATTTACTGCTAGGATGTACTTGTGAGCCAAAAATGAAATGGGACAAAATGAAATCCCATTCTCATGAAAAGTAACTAGATTATGTATTTCTAGCTATTATAATTATTACATTAATAGTTAGTGTTTCTGTAACACCTGACAATTGATTTAAAAAAAAATAGTCATCGATCACACCAGCTGCAAATGCTTCAAGTATTTATTTCATTTACTAAAATAATTAGAGCTTACATAGCCACATACCAGGGGTGGGCAAATACAGTTTGATATGGTTAGCCCCTGGCATGTGCTGGCACTCTATTTAGCTGTACCTGTGCAGACACTTGCACCATCCATTGGGCACAGTTTGCCATTCCCAAGCAATGGGAACTGTGAGAAGCGGTGGCCCACTTTATGCCATTTCCTGCAGCTCCCATTGACAGGGAATGGCAATCGGCAGCCAACAGGCAAGCACCCATACCTGCAGAGGTGTAATTAAATATTGTGGTGGCAGCCCACAAGGAGCTAACCCTGGTGAACTGCTTCTGTCTTATTGCCTGACCTGGCCATACATGCAAATGATTGCTGTAACAATCAAAAATTAATGTATATCCTTTTCTCTGTTTAGCAGATACTGGTGTTTTTGTTCATTTATAAATGCTCTCAGTTAGAATGACCTTTATTTTATTATTCCAAACAAATATGTTTAAAATTAAAGATACTGCTGAAATTCCCTATCCAAGTAAACATTAAAAAATGAATTATAGACATGTTATAATTGTCCCAAACACAAGCATTATATCACCAAGAAATTTAGACATAAGGTTACACTTAAAAGAAATCCAAACATATTAAGATACAGAAATTAATTAAAAACATGATGATAATGAAGGGGATTTCAGCATTTATGTTCTTAATTTATGTTAAATTTATGTTTTAAAAGAAACCATCTTAATGTGTCTTTCATCCCCTTTTTTGATACCTGGCAAAGCAATGGCAAATTGCATTTCTATATTTTATCATGTCTCAATTTCTTGAAGTTAAACTTCTCTCTGAATTTCCTAGTTTTTGTAATGGCTGGTGATGGTATGATTACAATTTACTTGGCTGAACAAGCAGTAGGACTGAGCGGAGTTGCAGGGTCTAAAGTTCTACATTGTTTTTGTTTTTGAGTGCAGTTATCTACATTTGTAAGTCATACTTGCATGATAAAGAGATCACACTACTGTATTTTATGAGGTGAAATGAAAAACACTATGGTTACGTCTACATGGTCTGCTGCTGCCAGGAGGGCCATACAAATGAGGGCACTCAACAATGCAAATGAGGTGCTCATTTACAAGTAGTGTGCCTCATTTGCATACTCACATGATTGCTATCCTGGCAGAGGCTTCTGTTGCCACAAAACAAGCCAGGTAAGCAGGGTTCTGCCAACCAAAACTCCTCTTGTCGACAGCCCCTTATCCCTCGTTTTTGTCAGGCTGTCAACAAGAGGTGTTTTGGTCGACAGAACACCATCTACGTGGCTTGTTTAGTGGTGAGAGAAGCCTCTCCTGGGACAATGATCATGTGAGAATTTGCAAATGAGGTGTGTGATTTGTAAATGAGCACTTCATTTGCATTGTTTAGTGTCCTCATTTGCATGACCCTGCCAGCAGCAGCACACCCTGTAGACATAGCCCGTTTTATCATTTTTATATGTAAACATTTGTGATAATAATGTATATAATATAAAGTACTGTATACTTTGTGCAATGTGTTGAGAATGTCGGAAAATAACCAAATATTTAATTTTCAATTGTTTAACAGTTAGATTAAAGCTGCAATTAATTGCAATTAATTTTAATCATGATTAATTTTTGAGTTAATTGTGTAAGTTAATTGAAGAATACTAATGAGGCGCTGACATGTGAAATGAAAAATGCTGCATTTTACTCGTGTGTGGCTTGGCTACACAGGGGTCCTTTTCGTTCGTGCATGGGTTGGCTACACAGGAGTCCTATCAGCTGAAGTGCTGTGGCTGGCGGCATGCTAATGAGGTGCTGAATATCATTTCAGTGCCTCATTAGTATTCTTCTGTTTGGCCATTAGAATGGCCATTTCGAAATTTTGGCCAAGTGTGACCACAGCCTACCGCTTTATGGAACTGACCATCTATTATTATTGACTATCTATTTTCCACTACAGGAAATAATAAAGTGACAGCAAAATGCTCTACAGTAAAATAGAGAGTCTTGCACACTGGAAGTTCCTCCCCACAACAGCAGAATTAAACCCATATTAAAAGGCTGCTTTCAATTCACTTCAATAACAGCCCACCCCCACTCAGATCCATTGTACTTACAAAGGAGAAGTACAGTTGGTTTTAAGTTTTTCTAAACAAGTCGTTCAAATGAGATCATTAAATATTAATGTGACTTTCAATTGATTTGCCCCACTGTATGCATAATGAGTGAATTTGTGATAATAGAGTTAAGTTACTATGACAGAAAACTTCAAGAACAATTTGTCCAACTATTTCACTTTCTTATAACTTTACTATATTTTTGTGACTTCAATGAAACCAAACAGATTTTAGATGCTAGAAAGCCTAATGTTCATGAAAGGAAGAGTCTGGAGAAGGCCTACTCATGGTCTAATCCTACTTGAATAAAAATCCAGCCATTTCCATGAAAGGAGAACTGGGCTCATTTTGATTATAAGAGAAGTAATTTTTTTTCTTCTTCCCCCTCTGCTTTGTTTTCATGAGTTCTTTGCCTAAATGGTAACACATTTCCCCATTTAAATATCAACTTAATTAGCAATTTTGTTTTAAAGTTTCTTATACTTGATACTTGTAATGATGTAAGCTTTCTTTATGTATGTAACTGTGTTTTTCCTCTTCTTAATGTAATATTATAGACATTAACTACTTGGCGAACATACTAGTGCTGTATGCAACATGCAGGCCCAACACCTTTCCAATGTAAAGTATTCCAATGCAATGTATTAAAATGATACATAGAGTATATGAAGCAAACTTTCAAGAGAGGTATAGTGGATAAGTTATTGGACAAGCTTATCAGATATCATTACCAGTATAGAGGAAAAATACTGAAATGAAAAGGTTATGCCTTGGTAACTTGTTCGAATCTTTTCAAGATAGTATTGAAATGGTAGACAAAGAGGGTCTTATCTGGATCACTGAAGTCTATTTCAAAACACTTGATATGGCTACATATCGAAAGCTAATGTCAAGAGTGTCTTGAGAAACAGAATAAGGATCACTCATGCATCTGAAAGCAATGCAACAATGCCACGCTGAAAAATGGTGCCCAGAGGCAAATGGCTTAAATCAGCATTGAGATCCAAGGAAGAAAATGTCCCCATACTAGTGCATTGAAAGAAAGCAAAAATTCCTATATGATGCTATCTTGCAAATAATGAAGTCACATGGCGGAGGACTTGGATCATATAAGTGCCTAGTCTAACAGATGGCAATTGCATTCTGTGTACATTACAGAATGTTAAAGTCAAGAACAAAGTGTATAAAAATTTAGCTGTGCAGTTGTTTTAGCACAGTGACTGGAATACGGCAAGACCAGGCAGTTTCTACAGTTCAATAGACGTGAACCTGGCAACTGAATTTACATTTTTGGGACAGCATTCTGGGAAATCCTCCACCTTCTGACTGCATAAAACAATATGCATTGTTCCTACGAATTTGATTTCCATCTTGTCTTAGCACATAACGATGCATACATGCTCAAAAGAAATTAAACTACTCTGTTTTCTTTTGCATCTTCATCCTTTATAAACAGCATTACAGCATTATTTGGTAATAGTCCAAAGCAATGAATTCTACAATAATGCTAATGCAGATTGTGGAATATTGCTGTAAAATACTGTAGTAATTTTAAGAATATATATAGAAGGGCTCCATCTCAAAAAGGAATTCTTCCTGTTTTAAGTGTATTAGCCTGACCCTGAAGTGAACGGTTAATGAGAATAGAAATTACCTGCCATCCTCACTAAAATGAAGAAACTAGATCAACTCCTGCAGACTCAGAATTGCTATTTCTAAGTGCTTGGGCCTTTCTCTGTCTCTTATCACCACCCCTTTAGCACATGGATTTCCCCCTTTCTACCTGCTGCTACCTTTCAGTCACTCTTCCCAGAACAGGGCTCCCCAGGCCTTTCCCTCAGACCTAGTTAATTCTTCTCACGTTCTCTGAGGAACTGGAGCACTGGGCATTGCCCATAAATTCTAGATTCTAAAACAGGGTTCTCTGATTTTTGTAGCAGAGTAAATGGATTTTTTAAGGGGTGAAAATACAGAAACAGAGGCTTTTAGGATTATATTTTAGAACTACATTTTCAAGACAGCAGCCCCTCATTTTCAGGAACAACAGAGACTCAGAAAATTGGTGTGAAAAATTGCATGTCAGGCAGAAGTCTGGGTATTTGCAACCCTAACTACCTAATTTTGGATGAACATGTGATAACTAGTGGTGAATATGCAGGCCCAAATTCAGGAATTTCTGTGTGGGGAAGGACTTGTAAATGTCATCACACTTTATTTTTTAAACATAAAGGAGTTCAAAATAATTGTGTGATAAATATGCATAAGAGAAGTTAATGAAAAATTTGAGTGAAAACTGGTAAAATTATTTTGTTATAACATACAAAGAATGTATACAGTAATACAGAAGGTTTTATAAAAATTACTTTCTAGGATCTTGCTGTAATATGCTAAGTGAAAAACAATATTCAAAATATTGGTCCCCCTTCCTTTCCTGTTGCTAGAAACCAAAGACAAACTGGGAAATGTAGTTCTTTCCCTGCCCCAGATCCTGCTGTTTAGGAAGGAGGTGGACAAGGAACTACAGCTCCCAAGCTGCCTTGGGTTCCTCCTCCCATACAGCACATCCGGAAAGAAGAGAGAGAAACTGGAAATATGGGCCTAATACACAGGGATTTGTGACTCCAAGTAATTTTTGTAAGAAAAAATCCATTCAATTTTATGAAGTTCAATAAGAGTCTGCAGAAGGGAAGGCTCCCTAAATGTTAACGCAATTCAGTAAAGAATGCAAACATTTTTGTAAAGATGAGAGTCATCCCATTTGAAGTCATCTGCTTAAAGCTAAGCAGGTTATTTGCTGAATCATCACCTATATGAATAACACACTCAATACTTTTATAAAGTGTCTAGTATAAAACATAATTAATAAGATAAAACATTAACATATTGTCAGTTTGCTGAGAATTCAGCAGTAGTGCCCCTTCAAAGCGAGAAGACGTTAACAGAGAATGCAGACTGATTTTTGCCAGAATACTTAAGGGAATGAAGACATGCTTAGGTACCATAGAGATGTCCATGAAATAAGAAGTTTGATGTATTTGCTGTAGGACTTGATGCAGATTTTTTCCCCCTAATCTTTCAGATGAAGATGGTGAATTTAAAAATACGTCATAGTGGTCATAATTTCACTCAGAGCTCACCAGCAGTGCACAGCTTAAAAGATTCTGATATAATGCACTAAACTCTTGGACATCTATGGTTTCAAGCAAGGCATGTAAGAACATTAACAGAAAAGTGGAACGTGTAACAGACTGCAATTACAAGTCTGTAAATTAGAATATAACATTAAAGGAAGGGTACATATGATGGCCTTTCATTTGTTTGGTTTCAGGTGAATAGTTTGTTGTGGCAAATTGTACCAAACGGCCCATTCACGGAAAAAAGGCAAATATCATATTTATACATGTGCATGTGTGTGAGCTTATGGACTTTCTCAAAACCTGAGGAACCCAGGCATCCATGACTCTCTGCTCCAGTATGGCCATGGAACAAGTCATTACTCTTGGACGCCACACAGCTCTTATTTTAACTTGGCAGATCTTGTGTATCTGAATAAAACATTTTCTACTGCTAGCTTCTCAGCTCTGAATGACAGGCAACAATTGATATTTACAAAAAAGAAATGAATAAAAACAGTAACTGCCAGAAATGTAGCAGTAATGACAGTAAGTGTGGCAATAGAGAGCCCAGACATAGAATTAAAATACATAAAAATATTGTTCTGCATGGGTTCTGTGTGGAACACTGGCAATATAATCCAAAAATGAAAACTAATATTTTCATATGCTGTTGCAATTTCATCAAAGTGACACAGTTATTCAAAAATCTAAAATTTGACATGGTTTCTGTTAAATATAAGTATTTTATAGTGTTAAACAGAGCACTGCTTAAATTGCAATGTTTTATGTTCGGAACCCTCACAAATGTTGATTTTTCGTGAATATGGCAGTGCCTGGGGCTCTGCGGGAAGCAGAGTCTGCTGGCATTCCTGCCTGGAGCTCCAGGGGAAGTGGTGGCTGCCGGTGCTCCTGCCCAGGGCCCCGGGAGAAGTGGCTGCTTGGCTGCTCACAAATAATTGGAGTCGTGAACATTAAGTTCGTGAATCCTGAGACCCTACTGTAACCATTTGTTACATCAAAAATTCAAGGTTCATTTTTTTTCTGCATGAAAGCACTCATGTGAAATTCAATGGAAAACAGTTAAATTTCTGGTGGTATGAACCTTGTCCAACACAAAACAGGAAATATTTGTCATGTGTGTGTGGTAACTGTAAGCTACTCTTTAGTATTCTACGCTACATTGAAAAATTGTCTCAGCTTGGTCATTTAAATCCTAATACTATGTCAGTTAAGACAAGGGACATAGGATCAGATCCATGCTAAAATAATGGAGAATATTGACAAACAATTGTAGCCAATTTTTGTGATCACAAAGAATAAATAAATAAAGATAAGTTAATATTTTGAAAATATTTTGTCACTGCTCATCTGAGGAACAAAATCAGGTGAGAAATAAATAGCATATTTTACTTTTCTTAAAAAGTAGTCCAAAAAAACTGGACGTGGAACTTCTAGGTCAAGATTAATAAATAATCAGAGGGTAGGGTGAACCGGGGAGAAATACATTTTTTTATATATTATGTACCAATGGGTCTGCACCTTAGAGTTCTGTTGATTGCATTTTCCATTATTAAATTATTCTCAAAGTTAAGGTCTTTGCGTAAGATTGAACATATGTTTGCTCAGTGTGCGTAAAGAAAAATATTTCTGTAATAACATTTTATCTCACCACTTTTTAAATAAATATAATTTGCATAGCTGATTTTACCCTTTTCTTTTTCTTATTCTTCCCCAGTTTCCATAGTACTGACTTCAGAGCTAATTTTTGTGAGCTACTGGGAAAAAACAAGTCTCGGGTGTGCATAACAGTGGTTGTTGGTTTTGTATACAGTAATAAAGGTTTTATAGAAATCACCTTCTGGGATTTTGTGCTTGGTATTTGGTTAGAATCCAGTGATAAGTTTTTAAATAATATACCTGTCAGAGAGAAGATGAATTAGTATTTTGTCTCTGATCATGCTGAATCTCCAGATGTTTGTGGAAGTCTGGACCACAGTTATTTTCCTTTCAAAAACAGTGAGAATTTTTGAACTAGAAGGAGAAGTTCTCATTTTCAGCTAATGACCTGAAACTTGGGGTGAATTCCTATTCCCTTCCCTCTCATCTTCCAATTGGAAGCAATAACACCAGCATAAGGAAGAGAAAGAATAAGAGATGAATTTCTCTACCAAAAAGTGATAAAGGAAAGTTCAACAAAGCTGAAAAAATAGGGCTCTGCAGGAAAACAAGATAGGATCTGTGGCTATATGAAAACAAAGAGTAGACTCATAATTAAAAATTATGTTTTCTTTCATTAGCACACATTTACCATGCATAACACTAGGGCCCGTGTCATATGTTAGCCTCTTTCAGATGATAATTGCAGAAGAAATAAATTATAGGCTCCATAAAGGATGGGAAAAGATGCACTGGCACGTAGGCTAAGAAGACAACCAGAGTGTCATCCAGGAGGGAAGCTCTTGGAATGCCAATATGACATAGTGTAGCCAACCAGGCTCGGGTTCCCCAGAGATGAGGCTGCACCCAGAAGGCGAGTGCTATCTTTGGTTTATTGAAAGCGCGTGACACCCGCGGCGGGAGCCACGGAGATGCCGCAGTCACCTGTGGGGGAAGACCTGACGCGCCAGAGCTTCGCTAGAGGAGAGAGGCTCAGTAACAGGCCTTCTAACACTAGCTAATAAAGCTGAGCTTATTAACATAAGATTGCCTAAAATTGCCTATGCATTCCTTATCACTATTTTTTGTGGCCTACTGCCAGCGTAGCCTTGAAATTTTGGCAAGCGCGGCTTGCTCTGCAGCTGTTCTCATGGCAGTTATTTTGCAGCTTTTCACCTTGCACAGACTGGTCTGTTTAAATTCTCCTAAGGATTCACAGAGGGGTTGATCTGCTCTCATGAGACCGTTACAAACTCTTCTCACACCCTACACATAGTATTAGAGAAATTTACTGCCAAAAGCACTCTTGATAGCAGTCTCCAGCTTTGCTGACTGCTCACTCTCTGGAAAGTTGTTTCCAGAGCTCTCATAAGTCTATTATTTCTAAATTGCCTTACCATGTTTTCTGCAAGAAGAAAGGCATTAAAGCACAGCACAGGTATATATGTGAGTGTGAAGTAGGATTAAGGAATGAGGTTCTTGTCAGTTTAGCAGCTGCTTACTAGTGCTAAGTTGCAGTTCTGCTTGATTTATGGAAGCCTTAGGATTGCTAGCATAAGTGTCAGTCACTTGAAGAGGCATTGAATGGCCTCCCTACAGCATCAAACTGGAACAGCCGTCTCTTCATTATATTCATACTCGATTGTGCAAGTGAAAAAAAGTAACAGCCATGTCTGATAAGTTCTGTGCTAATTACTGTATCAATATGGAGAACAAAGTACCTTTCAGGAAGTGATTATTGCCTCTGACAATCATGAATCTGGACTGAACTTATAAAAGATGTGTGTTTGCTACAATCAGGCCATAGTGGACAATTTAAATGCCAGTTTTCTACAACCCCCAAATCTGTCAGAGTTTCAAGGGGGTTATCTATGAGGTTGTGTGAGGAGTGGATTATGGCCTTTCTAAAGATTTATGGGTAAGAAAAATTGAACACAACATTGCACAATGGTTGTAGAAAGATATGATATTTTAAGTATTGTTACATTATTCTTATTCTTATTAATGTCAACTTCTTTCGTTTTGTTTTTTATGAAGAGCAAATACCTCATGCAAATCTGTTTATTTGCAAATGGAGGGCTCTGTATTAGAGTTCAGGCAACTGAACAGACAACGGGTATGGGTCTATACACCAAATTATGTACATTCTTTATGCACCACAAATCAATCAATTAATCAGTCTCTGTCTCTCTCTCTAATGGTTTATTGCACTGACTTTAAAGAGCGAGCCTGATGTAACAGAGCAGAATTTGGTATTAGTAGGTTCAGGCTTTGTTCCAGTTTTCTGTCTCATATATTTATACACTTGTCTATTGTGAGAAGAGTGAAAAATATAGCACTAATGCATACAAAATATACTACAGACTACATATAAGTTTTTCCTATATGCTCTGTGGAGATGAGATTTTTGCCTGGGTACCCTGAGACACATTTGCAACTAAATTTGAAAAATAAATAAATAGCTCCAGTGAATCCGAACATTCTTTGCCAGAAGCATCTGTCATTATTCTAAAGTCAAGGAGTGAAGAATGCAGACATTGATTAATGATGGATAATCCTCACTTGTGCCTCTAGGAAGTACTATTAAATCAGAAAGTGCCAACATTTTACCGTAAAAGGAAAGTTCTCAAGACATCACAGTACTTCAGTAGCATTCTAAATTTATTTCCATTGGTCAGTGGTTCCACTCTAGTATATATGATAGTATCTGTGTCTCAGGCTTTTCTAACGTTTAGTCTAATTGGACTCCACCTTCTTGGCTTTTAATGAGGATTCTCCATGTTGCGCCTTGGCATACTGCTCTTCCTTGTCTTCAGTTCTGAGTGTTCAAAGCCCAAGCGCAGTGCCAGAGACAGGGCACAGAGCTTGGTCTAAGCAAGAACACTAAGCCTAACCTCCTGTAATTCCAGGGTCAGGAAATCTGTTACAGCTTAAAGGCTGTGGCCACACTTAGCCTAAACTTTGAAATGGCCATGCTAATGGCCAAATCAAAGAATACTAATGAGGCACTGAACTGAATATTCAGCATCTCATTAGCAGTCACATGCTGCTGGCCGTGTTGTTTCGAAAGCGCTGCTTTCGAATGCACGTGGCTCGGCACGGCTACACGAGGGTCCTTTTCGAAAGGACCCCGCACATTTCAAAATCTCCTTATTCCTCTTGATGTTTGTTCAATAGGGAAGAGGTAGCATGTAGCAAAATCAGGCTGTATCCTTGCACTGGTCAACACTTCTAAATCATTTTATGTACGCAGTGGCTGTGGTCACACTTGACCAAAACTTCGAAATGGCCATGCTAATGGTCAAATCAAAGAATACTAATGAGGTGCTGAACTGAATATTCAGCACCTCATTAGCATTCTCATGTTGCCAGCAGCAGCACTTCACAAGTGTGGCTTTCAAACGTGCACAGTTTGGCGCAGCTACACGGGGGCCTTTTTCAAAAGGACCCCGCACATTTCAAAATCCCCTTATTCCTTTCGAAGCACTGCGGCCGGCAGCATGCAAATGCTAATGAGGCACTGGATAGTCAATTGAATATTCAGCACCTCATTAGTATTCTTCAATTTGGCTGTTAGCATGGCCATTTCCAAGTTTTGGCCAAGTGTGGGCCACAGCCACTGTGCATATAAAATGATTTAGAAGTGTTGACCAGTGCAAGTATACAGCCTTATTTTTTCCCTTAAATCTGCACGGGTACCAGAAACCGTTGTTACCAGTGTGGTAGTTGTCATTCATTATAAAATGGCTCCTTGAGAATACATATGTCTACTTATTTCATTATTAAATGTGTGGCTGAGCACAGGGTAAGCTGTACAAGTAAAACTTTATTAAAACCTACTCCATCCACATGGCTGAGATGCTTTGACCCTAGTTCCTTGTGTTGCTTTTTTTTTTTTTTATTCCAGGTGCTCCCTGTTTACTACATGGGACTTGGGTCCTTCCACTCCAAGTTCCAGTAATCATGCTACATCTTCCCTATTTTACAAACATTTTACTATAAACATGTAATACAGTATAGGTCTGGGGGCACTGCTGAGAGTATCTATTCAGGGTGAATGGCTTAAAGACTGGGTTACTTACAGCCCAAGACTGGAGGTTCTCCACTATGAGCACTTGTATTCACCACACTAAGTAGCAAGAAGTCATACAAGCAATTTCCGTAGATATACCAGTTTCTTTGTGCCACCACTAGTACCACAACTTATACAGATGACAGGCTATTAAAACCAATCTTGCCAAATCAAAAAAGGTTCTTCTGATCACAAAAAACCAGCCACATTCCCAGGTCAATTCATAACTGAGACCTTACTCCAAAAATCTTTGGAATTTAAAATCTAAAGATTTATTCATAAAAGAAAGGATGAGAGTTAGAATTGCTAAAGTACCCAAATACACATACCAGTTGCAAAGTTATTGGTGCAGCTTGCAGCAGAAGGCAAAGTTTGTTTCTCAGATTTCAGAGCTTCAGGGGCTTTCATACTACGTTTCATGGCTCATTCTGCCATTTGCTAGACTGGAGAGGACTTACCCCCTGGACTGCTTTGCGCATGAGTCTGACCTGCTTCTGGGCTAACTCTTAGCATTACCAATTTTTCTGGTATCCCCTGAATAACAGGCTGAGTCTATATTATGAGATAAAGTCAAATTTATTAATATTGATTTTTGTAAATCTGGAATTTATAAGTTCAATTTTGACTACTCTCACCTCCTCATGTGCTCTCACAAAGTTGACATTGCCACAACACAAAACTGGTAAACATTGACTTTTGCAGCAGTGCATTGTGGGAACCTATCCCACAGTTCCCCCATCCCTGTAGCATTCTGGGCATGCTTGCTGGTCTTTCACATCATCTTCCCACATTGCGTTTTCCTCATTCCCTCCTGTGATAAGCAAATGCCCATTTTTCCCATTAAAAAGAAGGAAAAGTAGGCATCCACAGAGGGAAAAGTTAACAGAAACCTCTTTCTTCTGTAACTGAATTCTCAACTGCCCCCCCCCTTTCCTGATTGCATCCGATCCCTGAAAACACAGGGATAACATAGGGACCCTGAAAAGCTTGAAGAAACAGATTTGGAAAAAAAAAAAAAAAGGAGTTGCTGAGGGGAAGGTATTTGGCTTTCCAGTGCACTATAAGGCTTCTGTGCACAGGCTGTTCTCAACTGGCCATCCACTGATTGTCCCCACTCCCGTGATTGAATTCAGTCCCTGAAAATAACACAGGGACAGACTGCATTCTCAACTGGCCCTCCACCCAGTCTTCCCTGCGTGAAGGGGTGCAAAGTTAGAAGAAAGAGTATAGAAAAGTCTAGGAAAAAAGGTTTTTGTCTCCCTCTTCACTACACAGACATTGCTACATGGAGGATGAAAGTGAAATCTCATATACTGGACTTATAACAGAAACAGGTATCTCAGCTAGCCCTTGACCCCGTGTTCATGGGGTGAAGGGCGGGGGTTCAAGCATGAAGAACAATAGGAAATATTAGGAAAGTTATTTTAGAACAGAAATATCAAAGCAGCAGGTGTCTGCAATGGGCAGCAAGCCCCCAAAAATATTTTTGGCAGGGGGGACTGTGGTCTGCAGCTTATGAGGTGGTTGAAATATTGAAGTAGTTGATGTAGTCCCCGCAAATACCTTAGCCACAGGGGGAGACTTTCCCCCGGCAGCAGCAAGCTTCACGGTTCACTGCTAGAGGCAAGGGGGGTTCGGTGGAGGGCCAGCTGAAGTAATCCCCACCAAATATCTTAGCTGCCAGAAGAGACATCCCCCGCAGTGGCAGCAAGCCTGAATATTTTAGCTGCTGGGGGGAGACATAAAGGCCCTGAAAATATTTTTGGTGGGGGGCCAGTTGAAGCAGTCCCACCTAAATATCTTAGCCACCGGGGGAGACTTGCCCCCGTTGCAGCAAGCCCCCAAAAATCTTTCACACCCAGGACATGGTGCTGCCTGGCAGCATTGTCAGCACCAAACATCAGGCACATACTTTTATTGGGTCAGGGGCTACCCACGTGATGTGGCTGAGTTCAGGAAAGACCCCAGTTTCATGATGCCTGCAGAGAAGG
Source organism: Carettochelys insculpta (assembly GCF_033958435.1). NCBI lineage: Eukaryota > Metazoa > Chordata > Testudines > Carettochelyidae > Carettochelys > Carettochelys insculpta. The sequence continues at coordinate 177,998,279 of NC_134138.1, forward strand.
GTGGGGAGTTTCTGCACAAATGTAAATCACTGAGAACTTCTGCAAGTAAGACCCCCCACGACAGCTTCGCAGCCACATGGAGCAGCAGCTGGTGCCAATGCGGCACAGAAAAAAATAACAAGTATAGAGACAGAACCACGAACTCCCTGCAGGGGCTATTTGTAATGGGTAGATGTGCCCACCGCACTGATAGCAAAGGAAAAAGTAATTTCTCAGACTCTCATACATACTTGACCTCACAGCCACAGGCTTCCTGGTCCCCATTTGAAATTCATGGTGCTCCTGTTACCTGGAGAGCAGCAGCCAGAGCGGAACACTGAGGGGCATTGTGGGTTACAGAGGGGACACCTCTGGAGGCTGACAAATTCGATTTTAAGATGTGGCACTTCCACACTGGCCTTTAGTAGAACTTTTGAATTTCAGCTTGACTCTATATCCGTCAGATAACAATGATATTGTAATGTCAATATTAGTGCTCCCTAAATTGAGCTAATGGTATTTACAGTGAAGACAGTCACATGGTAATATCTAGCTAATTGCCTTAAATGCCAATTTATCTCGTAGTGTGGACACAGTCACAGTTTCTCTACAGAATATGGGCTCTCTAACTCCAAATTCATGTATATCTCAGTGTTTCAGAAAAGAGGCACGCTCCTGTCTCAGTGCATGGCAGCTGCTCCTGTACTTTACTTAACATCATGCTAATTTAAGAGTAGCATCTTGGGGTTCCAGTTAGGTTGAGTGTCCCTGGGCTCACTGATGTGGGTGAGGGTGGCAAAGGAGGTAGTTGCTTCAGAGTCTGGAGATTCAAAACAGTCTGGACCTCCAAGTGGCCACCATTGCTACAGCAGCAGGGGTGGTGGTTGGAGCCCCAGCCCCTTTAAATCACTTCTAGAACACTGCGGCTACGTCTACACGTGCACCCAACTTCGAAATAGCTTATTTCGATGTTGCGACATCGAAATAGGCTATTTCGATGAATAACGTCTACACGTCCTCCAGGGCTGGCAACGTCGATGTTCAACTTCGACATTGCTCAGCCCAACATCGAAATAGGCACAGCGAGGGAACGTCTACACGGCAAAGCAGCACACATCGAAATAAGGGAGCCAGGCACAGCTGCAGACAGGGTCACGGGGCGGACTCAACAGCAAGTCGCTCCCTTAAAGGGCCCCTCCCAGACACACTTTCATTAAACAGTGCAAGATACACAGAGCCAACAACTAGTTGCAGACCCTGTATATGCAGCACGGACCCCCAGCTGCAGCAGCAGCAGCCAGAAGCCCTGGGCTAAGGGCTGCTGCCCACGGTGACCACAGAGCCCCGCAAGGGCTGGAGAGAGAGTATCTCTCAACCCCCCAGCTGATGGCCGCCATGGAGGACCCCGCTATTTCGATGTTGCGGGACGCGGATCGTCTACACGTCCCTACTTCGATGTTGAACGTCGAAGTAGGGCGCTATTCCCATCCCCTCATGGGGTTAGCGACTTCGACGTCTCGCCGCCTAACGTCGATTTCAACTTCGAAATAGCGCCCAACACGTGTAGACGTGACAGGCGCTATTTCGAAGTTACTGCCGCTACTTCGAAGTAGCGTGCACGTGTAGACGCAGCTTGCATGGCACACTCTGGTGCTGTGGTCTGCCTCACTCCAGCCCTGTCCCTTCCAGCTGAGGGCCTGCTCCTTCCACAGAAACAGAGCTCTTTGCCCAGGGGCCCGATGAGACTGTCAGCCCCACTGAGCATCCCATTAGGTTAGGTGCTGTATGAGCACCCAGAAAGGTAGAGTCCCCTCCCCTAAGAGTTTATTGCCTATTCTTGTCCATAAGTAAAGGAAATACAGATTGGATCCTTGGACTATAAGATGGATAGAAAGCTGGCTTGATGGTCAGGCCCAATGGGTAGTGGTCAATGGCTCAACATCTGGATGGCAGTCAGTCTCAAGCGGAGTGCCGCAAGGCTCGGTTCTGCGGCTGGTGTTATTCAACATCTTTATTAATAACCTGGATGAGGGACTGGATTGCACCCTCAGCAAGTTTGCGGGTGACACAAAACTAGGGGGAGAGGTAGATACATTGGAGGGTAGAGAGAGAATCCAGAGTGACCTGGATAAATCGGGAGACTGGGCCAAAAGAAATCCGATGCAGTTCAACAAGGAGAAGTGTAGAGTCCTGCACCTGGAGCGGAAGAATCCCAAGCACTGTTACAGGCTAGGGACCTACTGGCTCAGCAGCAGTATGATGGAGAGGGACCTAGGGATTATGGTGGATGAAAGGCTGGATATGAGTAAACAGTGTGGCCTTGTAGCCAGGAAGGCTAATGGCATGCTAGGGTGCACTAGGAGGACAATTTTGAGCAGATCTAGAGAAGTAGTTATTCCTAGTTATTTCCCTCTATTCAGCACTGGTGAGGCCACATCTTGACTATTGTGTCCAGTTTTGGGCCCCCCAGTATAAAAAGGATGTGGATTGGCTGGAGCAGGTTCAGCGGAGGGCAACAAAAATGATTAAGGGTCTGGAGCACAAGGCCTATGAGGATAGGCTGAGGGATTTGGTCTTGTTTAGTTTACAGAAGAGAAGACTTAGAGGTGATTTAATAGCAGCCTTCAACTTACTGAAGGGGAGCTCTAAAGAGGAGGGTGAGAAACTGTCCTCAGTGGTGTCAGATGGCAGAACAAGGAGTAATGGTCTGAGGTTGAAAAGGGAGAGGTATAGGTTAGATATGAGGAAAAACTACTTCACCAGGCGGGTGGTGAAGCACTGGAATGTGTTGCCTAGAGAGGTGGTGGATTCTCCATCCCTCAAGGTTTTTAAGTCCCAGCTGGACAAGGTCCTGGCTGGGATGACTTAGTGGGGGTTGATCCTGCTTGAAGCAGGGGATCAGATTAGATGACCTCCTGAGGTCCCTTGCAGCCCTATGACTTTCTGATTCTGCGATTCTATGAAACTGTGTTGTGAGAAGCGAAACAGGACTCTCCAGAAAGGAGCCATTGGACAGTCTCTCTGTGCAGATGTCTCAGCTGTGGCCTGGGACCTGCACCAGCAGCTCACTGTCTGCATGTGTTGCTCACACCAGTATGGATGTGTGCTGTGGCTCAATCATTGCTGAGTTATTTCATTAAAGAACAAAAACAAACACAAAACAAAACAAAAAAGAAAACAACTGCCAGAGCAAATAGGAGGGGGTAAGAAGTCCTGCATTTTTCATTTCAATAGTGACAAAACTGCTATCCTGCTCTTCTGGGTAAATTAATTTGAAAAATCAAACGTAAGAGCGCACCACTGAAACCTGAGCACTGATTAGGGATTCACAGCAGAATGAATCTCTCTCACTTGCACTCTTTGTCTCTTTTTAAACTGACTATACCCTTTCAAATGCCAATTTATCCACTGAGTTCTTTTAGTTACATTGATGCTAGTTTTAGGAAAAAAATGGCATTAAAAACAATCCCTGCACAGATAATGTGCTCTTTTTCTATGTTTGTCTTCTCCAGATAAGTTGTTTGATTCTTAGTCCTGCTGCCTGTCAAACTGGCAAACAGCCGCAGTAGACAGAAACAACCAAATCTGGATATGACATACCCAGGAGTTATTGTTTGGGCTGTCTGACCCCTGAGGGCAAGGGAACCTTAGCAAAGAGCCTATAAGAAATAGTGTGGCTTGTAAACCACTAAGCTAAATTTAAGGCCAGCAGCTCACAGCATTTAAGCTGTGACATTATACCTCTTCCTCACCTACTTGCTTCCTCAAAGTACGCAGGCATACACGAAAGCAGAGAAGCATTGTCCGAGGAAGCAGGTGTGGAGGAAATAAAAGAGAAGTCCCATCAAAATACAAAGAAAATAGTTAATTCTCTCCCAACAGGTTTTTGGTATCCAGTGAGAACCACTCAGCGTAAAATAATTGTTTACCCTATAAAAGCCATTTCATTTTCGAAAAGTGACCATAAAATGAAAGCGAGAGCACTGTAGACAGCATAACCTTGATGTGGATTCACAGTGTGGCCTCTGCTAGGGCAAAGGATCCAAAAGACGCAAAAATGCAAATAGCAACACCTCTCTTTAATAGATGAGGTGTCCAAACAGAGCTCTAAATTACAGCTATCCAGTTCTCATTTGGCTAGTCTGCTGCAGTGAGGAATATTCCTCCCCCAGCCTTTAGCAGGAGCCTTGAAACATGAGTTACAGAGGGCTCTCCAATAACATACATTAGTGCTTGGTCTAAGACAAGAACCTAATCCTGAATTCTCCATAACATCACTTTCTCCCTAGGAAAAAGAGAGCTTTTCCTGCACTTTCCCTGGCACTCTGTTTTTTTGTTTGTGTTTGCCCTGCCAAAGTGTGAATATCCCGGAAAATTAACAATCAGTACTGCTATATTCCTCTCCAACGCCACTTTGTTTTTGTCTTCTACCTCCACAGCAACCCCCTCTGCACTTATGAAGCAGATTAACATAAGTACAATTATGCCTGTGATATGCATATTAGGTGATTCAGGTGCCAGCAAGAATGCTGGCACCACTTTAAAAAAATGTGCTAAAGTATGTTACATGCCCTTCAGAGCTGAGAAAGAAAGAGAAAATGGAAAAGACAGCCAGAAGGGTAAAGGGAAAGAAACCAGGGATGGGAGGGGCTGGGGGAGAAAAAAGTAAGAGGGAAAGAGAAGAAACAAAGAGAAAAGACCCGAGGGAAGCAAATAGAGTGGCAAACGAAAAGATTTAGAAAATGAAACCTCTGCAGTGATTTTTTTTAAGTTTGTCTCCCAAGTAAATTCCTTGATAGATAAGAGGCACCACAGCACTGAAAACTCTGTAATTACTACATATATGTATGTAGAAGGTGCTGCAATTAGGCAGATTGTCCAATTAGCCCTCAAGTAAAATGTCCCATCAGAGAAGCCAATTATACAAGATATGTACAACCGAATTAAACATTTACCACTATCAGGCCACTTTTCATCAAGTATGTGGTGATGAATGGCGCATTTATACCCATGCCATATGTTCCCACATATGTCATCATAAAACAGCATTCCAGTTACCCGGTATTTATGGCAAGGAGATGCAAAATCACAGGGCACAACAGTTGTGGCTGCTTACAGTCTGTTTACAATGTCATTGAAATAACTACCAAATGTACCATTTTCTTCAAATGCTGAGGGGCAGGTGTCCCCATTTTTGCATAACTGGAATGACCGAGACGGTCTCAGAATACATGTGTCTGGGCCTTTGGAAACAGAGTTGCCTAGTGGCTAAGTTGCTGATCGAGCAAGCAAGCAAAAAAGGAGGGTGCTGGCCCCTTGCCCTCTGTACTCCTGGTCCAGGAACTTCAAACCACTCTCTATTCCAGTGGTGTCCAGTACAAATTTAACGATTGCCACAGCCCCTTCGCCCCCCACCCCCAGCCAGAGCCAGGCAGCCCCCATCCACAAAGCCATGGAACCCCATCCAGTCAGGCAGCACCCCCCAGAATTAGGCACCCCCTGATGTAAACTGCTGGTGACTCACCAGAGCTGCTCTACCCCGTGGTTGGAGCTATCACCACCACACAAGCTACCCTGTAGCTGGAGCCAGCACGAGCCACCTCCACCACATGAGCTGGGGGCTGCCGCAGGAGCTGCCCTGCATCTGGAGACACTCCCACCATGCAAGCTGTGCCATGGTGGGCCGCAGCCACTGGGGCTGCAGGAGCCCCCAGCTCCAGGCCAGAGCTGCATGTGGCACCACAGCTGCTGCCACACACTTGGCCTACTAAGTGTTGGGGCATGTGCATGGAGCAGGCAGAGGGCACTTCATGTGTGCAGCTCTAAGGAGCCACATTTTGCCACACTACAGTTTCCAGTTCACCACATGTGGCGAACAGAAAGTGTAGTGGACACCGTGGCTCTATTCAGGTCCTTATATTTGGGGTATGTCCCCAAGAGTCCAGACTCCCCATAAGTGGGGCTTCTCAACAGGAGTGGGGGCTTACTTGCTCCTGCAGCTGCTGAGCAGATGGGCTCTGCTTTGCATCCTTAGAACGCAGAACCAGGCTCCTGCCTCCCTGCTAGTCATCCCCAAACTGAGCCAGGAACCTTCCTTTTCATCTCCCTCCAGTCTTGACATTGGTTGCAGATAAAATGGGGTGGGGCTGGCTGGGCCCAGAGGCTTTCTTTAAACCCTGGGACGCCAGGCCCCCCTCTCTCCACTCCCTCACAGTACAGTTAGAGAATTTACAAAGTAAGTGATGACAGAGCACTCTGCAGTCCTAAGCTGCACTAGGAAAGGAAAAGAATAAGTGATGATCAAGTCTCCTAAGGCCACAGTGCTTGCAGAAGCCAACAGAAGATACCTACAATGTACAAGACACAATAGTTAAATGGCTTCTGTAGCAATTACTAGAGATGTGCTTACAAATCTCTACATTAGTTCTTCAAATGTAAACTGTGCTACAGTTCTACTCTGCATCCACAAGATAGAGCATGAAGCAGGAGTGGTTAGGCCATGACAGCACCCCTTTCCCAGACGTAAGCCCACGGGGATCTGGAGAACTATAGCTGGTGCTGGTCAGACTCTACCCCTGTGATCCCCAAAACACTGTAGCCAAAAATATGGACTGACTAACAAATGAGGTCTCTTTTTCCCCTTTAAGATTCTTGCAAGGCAGCCACATTTTGGCCAAGAAGTTATAAATACCTAAGGCAAGAAAATTGGCTTTGATAAAATATGAACTGACTTGAACTGAATGTTATTTTGAGATTCAAAACACTTAGGATATCGTTGCTCACTATTATTTCCCTATTTCATATTCCATCAGCAGAGTTGCCAAAGGGCTGTGAACAAGCCCACAGCAGAGCAGGGATTCAGAACTTCCAAAAATCACATGGAATAGGATGGAGATTTAATAAATTAAGATGAAGTTTAGATCGACAACAAGCCATTACAAACAACAAAGCTTGCTCCAGTGTAGTTCTTGTAATAATTATTTCAGTGAAAAACAGAGTGTTCCAAACTAGTCTCTTTAACTTTTAGAATATCTAGGTGAACCCAATTTCAGAGAAACCTACTAACTTGATAGGTTCAGTGTGTTTCTATAAAGTGCTGACTCAGAACATTACATTCATATACCACAGGTCTGGATTCAGATCATGAGTTGGGCCAATCTCTAATTTAAAGTCAATACTTTGTAATATGTCATGTTGTTCCTTTTACAAAAATATTGTGCAAATAGGCTCTTCTGAAGATTCCAGCTATAATTAGGAGCAAATGGTACAAATATCAAATTTTTTTTGCAAATCTGTGATTCTCCTGGTTGTTATTGTTCATAAGCATTTGGACAACAGCTGGGTGTCTAAAATATTTACAATTTCTAGACATGTTATGAATTTATTTAATGCACATTCAAATATGAAATATCAAGCAAGTCACCTTTGAGAAAAATAACTTGAGATCCCTGACTTATGTATGACTCCATTTTCAGTGTTAACCCAAATGTTTTGAGGAATGGAGGCTGGAGTTTTTTGTGTCAATTTAGGGTTTTTATGATGCATATAAATAGTATTTCTTAAAGAATATATCTATTTTTTAGTTGTTTTGTGGCTTCCCTACACATTGTATTTTTATATTTTCCTTACACTGTTGACTACCCAAAAGATTTTAGAACACAAAATACTTTTTGATTTACCACAGAAATACAGGATGGACTGAGCACATCAGCATGATGCATCCAGACTACTAAATTAAGACAGTCTACAGATATTGACACAAATTATATCCACAAGCATGGACCAATATCTGATGCACTGTAATTTTCCCTTCAACGTTTCTGAGAAAGACACCCTATTGACACAAAGTAACAGAGAGCTAGCTCTGTTAGTCTGTATCTGAACAAAACAAAAAAGCTCAGTTTCCAGAACAGCACTATCTCCAGATCTGAGGAACTGGGTCTGCCTCACGAAAGCTCATCACCTAATAAATTATTTTGTTAGCCTTTAAAGTGCGAAATGGCTGCTTCTTTGTTTTCTCCTGACACATGACTATTTCCCAAAACTTGTTGCTTGACTTCATAATATGCATAGGTGAGAGCCTCAGCTTTGATAGATGCCTCAGGCTCTGGGGCAAAGTGGACACGGGGAAGGTGACTGGCTCTGTGCTCCAGAAGAAGTGGGTACGAGGGTATTCAGCCCTCAGTGTCTCCCTTATCATAGTGCTCAGCAACTTTCCCTTACCTCGCAGTCACACACAGTGGTGCAGCACTGCCATGGCAATTCAAAGGGGCCCAGAGCTCCAGCCACTGCTGCCAAAGCAGCAGCAGTGATGGCTGAAGCTCCAGGCCCATTTGAAATGCCGTGCCTGGAAGCAACTGCTTCCTTTGTCCCCTACCTGTTGCTAGACCTGTGTGAGAGAATTTAAACAGAATTCTGAAGAAACAGGCATCGGGGCATTCTTGCTTTGAACTGGTTGCTCTCTGTGTTTCAGAGAAAGGATATTTGGGATTTAGAAATGGAGATGCTTTTTCCATAAACTACTGGCTGCTTATAGAGCTTTTTGGATTTAACTATCCCCCTTTACCCATTTAGAAGTGCACTGGTGACTCTGGCTGCGTCTACACGTGCACGCTACTTCGAAGTAGCGGCAGTAACTTCGAAATAGCGCCTGTCACGTCTACACGTGTTGGGCGCTATTTCGAAGTTGAAATCGACGTTAGGCGGCGAGACGTCGAAGTCGCTAACCCCATGAGGGGATGGGAATAGCGCCCTACTTCGACGTTCAACATCGAAGTAGGGACGTGTAGACGATCCGCGTCCCGCAACATCGAAATAGCGGGGTCCTCCATGGCGGCCATCAGCTGGGGGGTTGAGAGATACTCTCTCTCCAGCCCTTGCGGGGCTCTGTGGTCACCGTGGGCAGCAGCCCTTAGCCCAGGGCTTCTGGCTGCTGCTGCTGCAGCTGGGGGTCCGTGCTGCATATACAGGGTCTGCAACTAGTTGTTGGCTCTGTGTATCTTGCACTGTTTAATGAAAGTGTGTCTGGGAGGGGCCCTTTAAGGGAGCGACTTGCTGTTGAGTCCGCCCCGTGACCCTGTCTGCAGCTGTGCCTGGCTCCCTTATTTCGATGTGTGCTACTTTGCCGTGTAGACATTCCCTCGCTGTGCCTATTTCGATGTTGGGCTGAGCAACGTCGAAGTTGAACATCGACGTTGCCAGCCCTGGAGGACATGTAGACGTTATTCATCGAAATAGCCTATTTCGATGTTGGCTGCACGTGTAGACGTAGCCTCTATGAGCAGATAGGAATAAGGGACTTCGAAGCAGGCGGGGTCCTTTCGAAAAGGAGCCCTGTCTGAACGAGCTGCATGGCAGCGAGCTGCGTCAATTTTGAAGTGCCACGGCCACCTGCATGCTAATGAGCTGCTGAATATGTATTTCAGTGCTTCATTAGTAAACTTCAAAATGGCCATTTGCATGCCAATTTTGAAGTTTGGGGCTAGTGTAGACATAGCCAAAGAACTGCAGCTAGCTGGATGTGGTAAAATGATACTCATGCCGTATGTAACCAATATTTAAAGGTGTATATTTTGATGCTCCCTGGCAGAGTCAGTCTTAGGGGCGGGTGAGCCAGGCCATTGTCCAGGACCACCAATTTCAAGGGGCCATTGAAATGTACTGACCTATGCAGGGCCAGAGCCAGCATGTGCATCTGGATCTGGAGCAGGGCCTGCAGGTGAACACAGCAGCTGGGAGGGCGCAACAGCCGAGAAGGCGCACCCATTGCCACCCCCCCAAGCACCCAGCAGCCCCGGTTGCCCAGAGCCACCAATTAGCGAGGATCAGCCCTGCTTCCTAGAAACTGATTGTTAAGTTATCCCCGATACATTGTTCATAAACTGCTTAGTATTATCTGTGTGGCTGAATTCTTGGGAAAATAATTCCTTTGCTTAATGTACTTTACAGAGCACCTTTGAGTTAATTCTAGCCATGCCTGTAGGCATACAGTACAGAGGACTTTGTTTAACCTTGTCATCTTAAAAAAAGTTTAGTTGTAATTCAACTAATGGAAGTCTTTCCTCAAACATTTATTAATAATGCCACAAATCTGCACAGTTAGGATACTAATGCTTTTGCACATATATATGTTATTCAGTAAAAATCTGCATACATAAATGTAGTTTTACATATTTTCTTGTATTACATATTTAATGTCAGTCAACACTAACATATTAGGGTACCTTTCAATATATTAGGTAAGATAATTTATACATATTACCATTATATCATTTACAGCATCAATTAGATATTTCTGTAGTAGAACTAAAGAATTAAACTTGATTTCTTCACCTTAATTAGTAATATTACAAATAATATTTCACATTGCTATTAGTGCAAAATATAGGTAGAGGTTATTGTGTTCTATCCAGAAAGATACGTGCTGAATCTATTCTGTGTTTGGTGCTCTATTCATACACTATTTTGCCTTCATTATAACAAACTATATTTTATGTAAATCTAGGAATAATTGAAAAATAATTCTTTGCCAGGCTGTCATATGGCCAATAACTTTTAGGGTAACCATCCCATTTTAAAAGCAGAGTGACTAAAATCCAATTTGGACAGTATTACTCACACTTTAATGGTCAATCAGTTCTATCATTTATGTGGGGAATCACTTTCACATTACAGCAAATGTATTAAAAGGGAATTGCCTGATGGGAGCGATTTAGCTACAGCAGAGTTCTGAAACTCCTTCATACAGGCCCATTGACAACTGTCGCCAGGCCCAGTGCTTCAAAGCCGACTGGAGCTCCAGCCACCGCCACTGCTACTTTGGCAGTGGCAGCAGCCAGAGTTTTGAATTCCTGCTGCAGTGCTGCTGCACTTGGCTGTGGGGGAAGGAGGGGTGAGCACCACAGTCCAGGCAGCACTGAGGGCTAAACACCCTAAGCCATGTCCCTTCCACCCTAGGCCACAGTCCTTCCAAAGCACAAAGCAGGCACCCTTTTCCCCTTGCCCCATGGCCAGCAGAGGCTGTTGGCACTGCTACCTTCTTAGCTTGGATAACACCTGAATGCAGAGAATAGATTGTGGACTTTCTTCCCTTTCTTTCATAATCATATGACCCACCTCCCCTCTTACTGGTAATTTAAAACTATATCTCAATAGCAACTAAGCAGTCATTTGCAGGAAAAAATATTATGAGGAAGGGACGATGTTTGACTTTCATTTTCTTGTCTGTTTATTTTCTGGTTTGGAAATATTATTAGGTTTATTCCTGTGTGTAGCTGTATGTTTATTTTTAGCATATGTCAAAAGTGCTTATACCCTGAATATTTTTTTTCCTGCTCAACAAATTATTTCAATCAACTTTTACTTAAAATGCTACCCTTGAATAGTAGCACCTCAAAGATACAGCGAGTGCTGAACACAACATTTCTTCTCTTGAATAGGAATTGCAACAATATATCATAAGTTCCCAGCACTGCTTCCTGGCAGTGGATGCCTGTTACTTACTGATAGAATTCAAGGTACTGACTATAATTTTGAAAGCTCTGAATAGTGAGGAACCAGTTCAGTTAGAGATTGTCTATCCCCTTGAGTCACATCATGACAGCATTTAGCTGCATTTTTGCTGCTGGGTGCTGCGATAGAATTCTGAAGATCTGTGTCAGGGTATTCTAAAGAAAGTAGATTCTAGAACAGCCTTATGGTGCAAATATCCCACTAGCACTTGCATTTTGGAAAATTCAGGGAAAAATATTTCTCTTGAGACAGTGGCTGAAGATTTAGTAAGCTTTGTATTGGATATTAAGTAGATATTAGTATGGAAATTAACTGGCTGAGAAAAATTGCATTATGTATGAACACTAGAAATGAATGAACAGCGCTATGACCAAAAACCAACTCATTACCTCCTTTGTTTTTAATCTCTTATCCTTAGGCTCACTCACTGCACTCATGGGAACAGAATGGGATAGGACACCTTTGTTCATTCTCCTTGGCCAAGGATGAGGGAGTTGGAAACACACATTCTAGAAACCTTTGCCTTCCTTTAGAGGTTGTTGGGTTCTTTTTTCTTTAAGAATGTCAGTATGAAATTATTCATACAATGGTAATTTTGAACAAAGAAGATTAATTATAAACAGAGAGAACAAAAGAAGCTGTTTGCCTAACATCCCTAGATATTCCCTTTCACAAGCTAAATGAGATAAGACATTCTCTTCTTAGCTAGAAGCCAAGTGAATTGCTTATAAGCCTAAAAGCAGTCCTCTCTCCTTCTCTGACCATTTTGGTCCAATAGTGAGCCACATGCTGTCCCAATGGAAAAATCATCTTGCACTGTCCACAGAGCTTTCTAGTAGCCCTGACTACTAATCAGTTTTTACAAATTACTTATACGTACAGTGGGATTTTGAGGGCTGGCTACATTCTCTAGGATATGGTCCGTGGAGGAAACATATGCTTTGGCTACACATGAGCACCACAGAGGCACAGCTATGCCACTGAAGGACATAGTGAAGATGCTTCCCACAGTGACTAAAGGTTTCTTTTCTTACACTACAGTAAATATACTTCTCCAAGAGGCACAAGGTCAATTAATGGAAGACTTCTTCAGTTGATCTAGCATTGCCTGCATCAGGGGTTAGGTCCACTTACCTACGTAACATAAAGGAATGACAATTTTTCACACACGTGATTCACTTAAGTCGAGCTAAGTGTTAAATATGGACCAGGCCAAAGGCCTTTTAACAATCAATAAAGGCTGTATTTTATGACCTTGGTTAGACGTCACACAAACAAGTATAGCTGGTGTACTATGATCAGGCCTCTTGTTAAAACCAATTTTTGTTTTTTTCATTTCCCAAGACATACGAATTGTGGACAAATCTCCAAACCCTCTGCCACACATACATTAAAAATAAAAAATGAAAGTGGTAATTAGTGTACAGTTACCTGTCATGTTGCAGTAAACTTTCAAAGGTCCCAGGGCCCCACTGCCATCTGGATCTATCCAGTAATAATTTGAGGTTTTGCCCAAGTGTTTGTATGCTTCACAGGAGAGGTCATAAATAGCTGGAATGGAACAAAATGAAATATACTAATATGGAAATTGAACTTCAGGAGTAAACAGTGCCCAATCACAATAACTTCCTTCACAGCTTCTTTTTATAATTCACACTAATGCTCACTAGCGAACCATTGATTTATCATATAAGACGCTGATTTAATACTACAAAATAATAGAAGGGTCAATATTTTTTCTAAAGTACACCAGTTACTACAGCTGGTCAGAAAATCTTTGATGAAACCATATTTTATTTTGGAAGAAAACTGGGGGGGAAGTTCCAACAATGTAAAATGTCTTTTTTCATATTTTCTAATATAACAACTGATTTTTCATTTTAAATCTATTTTTTGCTTCATTTGTAAACATTGTACATCATAACATATAAATAAAAAGTTGAAATTGTAACAAAATGCTTTTTTTATTTCATTCACAGAAAATTTAGAAATATTCAGCTTTTATTCTGTTTTGGAACAAAGCTAAATTTTGAAACCTCTAAACCCTTTATGAAACAGAATTTTCACCTTCTGTGCAGTTCTGCTGGTAGCAACTTTGGAAAACAGTATACATTCTTAGGCAAAGTTAATTATTTATCTAAGGTCAAATTAGTAGATTCTTAGAATTGAACACCATGATATAGGTAACATTAAAATCTGAGAATTGCCATCGCTTGTCAGACTGGTATTTGCAATTCTCCAGATACATTTTTCTTTTAATCAAAAATAATTAAATACATAAAATAATAGTAGTAGTCGTGGTGGTGGTGGTGGTAGTAGTACACAGTTGCTACACAAATTTGGAAACAAGAATACGTGATAATATCTAACTAATAGATCTAACTTCTCTTTTGTCCAAAGGACCAAGTGGTATAGATATGTGAGTTAGAATCAATCAATCAACTCCTAAATTAATTAAACATTTGTTTAGCCAGATTTCATACCTAGTCTAAAAACCCACCTAATGTACAATTCCTACAAATTATCTCCTTGGTATGAATGGCTTTATTTCAAATGTCCATAACAACAGTCAATTCTGCCGTGCTCTAGATGATTGATCAATGATGGGACCTCCTTGTTTAAGGGCTTCCAGCCAACTACTGTCAGACAGAAAGGAAAATGGAGGCTGGAAGCATCTACACTCTAATAAAATACATATAAGCTGAAATTTCGAGTGTCTGTATTCACGTATCCATGTGAAATGATAATCTCTCTGACCTCCTAATATTACAAAGGGCTAGAGAAGACTATAATGCAGGATAAATTTAATTTTAGCTTAGAGATGCTTTAATATATTATAAATTAAGCTTATATAAAAAGCAGATATTTATAATTGAAATACTGTTTTTTTCCAATTAGCCATTCCCCTTATTTCCACTTGCATACCTAGGAAGACAGACTTTTTCTTTTCACAGTGGCTACGTCTACACGTGCAGCCAACATCGAAATAGCTTATTTCGATGTATCAACATCGAAATAGGCTATTACGATGAATAACGTCTACACGTCCTCCAGGGCTGGCAACATCGATGTTCAACTTCGACGTTGCACGGCACCACATCGAAATAGACGCTGCGAGGGTACGTCTACACACCAAAGTAGCATACATCGAAATAAGGGTGCCAGGAACAGCTGCAGACAGGGTCACAGGGCGGACTCAACAGCCAGCCGCTCCCTTAAAGGGCCCCTCCCAGACACAGTTGCACTAAACAACACAAGATACACAGAGCTGACAACTGGTTGCAGACCCTGTGCCTGCAGCATAGATCCCCAGCTGCCGCAGAAGCAGCCAGAAGCCCTGGGCTAAGGGCTGCTGCCCACGGTGACCATAGAGCCCCGCAGGGGCTGGAGAGAGAGCATCTCTCAACCCCCCAGCTGATGGCCGCCATGGAGGACCCAGCAATTTCGACGTTGCGGGACGCGGATCGTCTACACGGTCCCTACTTCGACGTTGAACGTCGAAGTAGGGCGCTATTCCTATCTCCTCATGAGGTTAGCGACTTCGACGTCTCGCCGCCTAACGTCGAAGTTAACTTCGAAATAGCGCTTGACGCGTGTAGACGCAACGGGCGCTATTTCGAAGTTGGTGCCGCTACTTCGAAGTAGCGTGCACGTGTAGACGCAGCTAGTGAGTGATTCTGATATAATGTGTATTTTTTTTCTTAAAGATTTGTGAAGATCATTGTACATATCCTGGACAGAATTACATTTCAGTCACTGAAAGACTCTTGGCAAAGTGTTACAATGGAGAATGAACATCAGACCATAATGGAGCCACAGTAGCTTTAACAAATTAAGAGTACAATACAAATGGCTGTTCATCACAAAATGAGGAATGAGGAAGGTACACCCAGCATGTATCCACTGTACCAGGGGTCAGCAACCCCTGGCAGATGTGCCAAGAGTGGCACGCAAGCCAATCTTCATCAGCGCATGAGGTGGGAGCTCAGCCTTGCCCTTCATCCCCCATGCAATCAGGAGCTTGCTCAAAGCCATGCTGCCTGTGGACTAACAAAAGGCCGACTAATGGTACCAACCACCACCTAAATGGTAAAGCTCTCAATCTTAATTTATTTATTAATGAAGCTGTTTTCAATAGGACTATTAGAGACATTGAAAAGTATCACTGGCTCTTGGGCCGTTTACAGAGGTCAAAAGGTCAAATTTCAGCAGTCCGCTTCAGAAAGGTTACTGACTCCTGCACTATACGATTAAATGTATTGTGGCATGGCATGCAGCGTCATTAATTTCATTTCTATAATACTAGACCGCAAATGTCTTAACTGTTTAAGTGGAATATAAGCATAAACTTATCAGAATATGTATAATATATATTTCCCTCAGTCTCAATAGCCCTGTTATTAATAGAAGAACAGACTCTTTCAACTGTTTAATTAAGTACAAGCTTAATAATTATTACCATGAAGTGTATCAGCAGGGTATGGCCACAAAAATTAATTTAAAATGATAAAAATGTATGGCAAACATTACAGATTCTGCCTTTACATTTTTTCACAATTTTTTTAATATGAAGTGATGATGATACTACAACAAATTCCCTATGACCTATCTTATTACATTAAGTATTCTGTCCTCAGAATGCCAACAGTGTACCTGCTATGAAGTCAAGAATTAAAAGGGCCATTTTGGTGTTTCTTTACTCTCCATTTCATATTCTTTTAAAAGAAAAGAGATCATTAAGCTGTAATATGTATTTATGTGGCAGTGTAGATGAAGGTGCACTTGAAATGCCGACAACCCGGAAGACAAAACTCTTCTATTTAGTCACAGAAGAGACATGAGGGGCATACAGAAGAAGGGGAGAAACTAGCATACTGAGACAGTGAAAGGCAACAAACCAGGCACAAAATTGAGAGAGAAGACGGAAATGAAGAGCTCAGTGAAGCTGGCATCATTAACAGACGGGTGTTAATAAGATCCTGTGGGAAACAGTGGAGATATAAATAAGGGCAGATTTATGTAGAAGCTTTGAAGACCAGGCAAAAATGTTTACATTCAGTTCAGTTGGCAAAGGGAAGCTAGCCATGGGATTTTAATAAGAGAGTAACAAGGATGAGCATCAAGTTTGGAAGACCATTTTGGCCTTTCTTAATAGGATGGAAAGAATAGGACTTAATTCAGGGAAGTCAGAGAAGTAAAGGTTCCTAGAGTTAGGAAAGAAGATAAGCTCAGCATCTTATTTGACTGGAGAACAGGGAAATGCTGGAGTTCTGAAATGATGTGGAGCAGAAATTGGCAGGAACTGTCAATAGCATCGATGTATGAGTAGAGAAAAAAAAAGAGAGAACAGGTTAGGAGTTCTATGATAATTATGTTTAATTGGAAGATGAGTTTGGACATCCAAAAGGAAATGTTGGAAAGACCAGCAGAACTTCAAGCATGGGCATAGGGGAAGAAGTAGATTGAAGATTTGTCCTCAGCAAGAGGCTATATGAGTAGATTCAATCAGAGAGGAAGACGAAAGTTGAGCACAAAGGAAGAAGACAATGGACAGATGACTGAGAAACACTAACAGAGACCAGGAACGAAGAAAAGATTATAATGGAGGAGCAATCAGCAACAGTAGATTAGGAAGAACAAAGAAACTTCAAAGTCCACAAAATACAAAATATCATGGAGCAGTGGGACGCCCACAGAATCAAAGTCCACATAAAAAGAAATGGAGAGGTATGCAGCGATCTCTGCTCTGTGTCCTGATTTCGGCTCTGTGTCCAAAGCATGGATGGACACAGAGCAGACATCAGGGATCTCAATACACCTAAGCCGGTCAATGAACACTTCAATGGAGTGGACCATTCTGCTGAAGACCTGAGAATTTGTGTTTTACAACTTAGATACTTTAAAAACAGATTACATAGAGAAAGTTGTGAATTGGAGTTCATATTCAAATTTGACACATTAACTCTTGGTATGAACAAAGATAGCCATTACCTCATGTATTACAGGCACTGCTTCCCTTCCTTTGATGCTTATAATTATCTCAGGAAAGACACTTAACACCCCGACCCCTCACCTCCTCCTTCAGTCCTACATACTTGAATTGTCAGTTTTTATTGCAATTTTTTTTGGATCGCTGTACTTACAGATGTCAGTCTGTACTGGAAATACTTTTGATCTGAAGAAGTGGGTCTGTCCCATGAAAGCTCATCACTGAATATATTATTTTGTTAGTCTTTAAAGTGCTACATTACGGCTACGTCTACACTAGCACAATACGTCGAAGTAGTCTATTTTGAAGTAAGAACATCGAAATAGGCTACTTCGATGCATATCGTCTACACGTCCTCCAGGGATGGTGTCGTCGACATTCAACGTCGAAGTAGCGATGGGGAACGTCGAAAGGAGCCACCCCAGAAGGAAATGAGGAGTGTCCACACACACAAGCCCCCTCTTTCGAAATAAGGGACCAGGAAAGCCTGTGGACTGGGTCACAGGCTGAACTAGCCCTTCCAGGGCAACAGCAAGCCTCTCCTTTAAAGGACCCCTCCCAGACACACCCGACCTGCACAGCACGAGGTCTGAAGAGCAGTAGCCACTCTTTCGCAGACCAAGTCACAGCAGATATGGACACCCAGTAGCAGCAGCAGGAAGAGGAGGCCCTCCAGGTAGTCATCCAGGGGACAAGTGCCCTGCTAGGTGCTGCTCGGGAGGCCACCCAGTGGTTCCTGCCAGAGGAGCCCTCCCCGGAGGCAGACAGAGACGCCCCTGACCACCGGGCTCCCCTCTTCCTCCCTCACTGGCTGCTCCCCCACCTCTGGAGCTACTCCACCAGCTCCGAGTGGTGGGAGCAGCTCATCATGCGGGAGTGGGACGACGATATGTGGCTCCGGAACTTCCGCATGCACCGGCAGACCTTTCTCGAGCTCTGCCAGTGGCTCACCCCGGCACTGAGGCACCACAACACCCGGATGCAGCGCGCCCTCCCCTTCGAGAGGAGGGTTGCAATAGCCGTCTGGAAGCTGGCCACTCCAGACAGCTACCGCTCCGTGGGACACCAGTTTGGAGTGGGAAAGGCCACGGTAGGGGCCATCGTCATGGAGGTAAGGAGGCCCGGGCGCACACCCACTGGGGGGGCAGGGGGGCCACGTGTGGGGTTGGGGAGGGAGGGAGGGAGGGGCACCGGGGAGGGAGGTGCCCGGGAGGGGGGCCTGGGGGAAGGGCCCTGGCGCACCCTGCACAGCCTCATGGGTGCCTGTGTTCCCTCCCCACAGGTAGTCTGTGCGTTTAATGCCATGTTGCTCCAAAGAGTCATCCAACTCGGGGACCTGGACGCAGCCGTCGCCGGATTCACCTCCAGGGGGTTCCCGAACTGCTTCGGGGCTCTGAATGGGACCCACTTCCCCATCCACGCCCCAGACCACAGCGGAGGAAGATACACAAGCCACAGGGGCTACCACTCCATGGTTCTACAGGCCATGGTGGACAGTTGGGGGCCACTTCCAGGACGTGTACGTGGGCTGGCCCGGCTGCACACACAATGCCCACGTTTTTAGGAACTCAGGCCTGTGCCTCTGGGGGACACCACCGTGCCCTTCTGCCTTGTGGCGGATGCGGCCTACTCCCTCCAGCCCTGGCTCATGTACCCGTACACCAGCCACCTCAACGCCAGCCAGATGCGGTGCAACGCCCACCTGAACCACGCCCGTCAGGTGGTGGAGAGGACATTCGGCCATCTGAGGGCCACTGGCGGTGCCTCCTTGCCCGACTGGACGTCAGCCTCCAAAACATCCCCCAGGTTGTGGGCGCGTGCTGCACGCTCCACAACATCGTTGAGGGCAAGGGGGAGGCTTTTCTCCAGGGGTGGGTGGTCAACGCCAGCACTGGCTTCCCCCAGCCAGCCACTGCACCCAGCTGCCAGGCCCACCATGAGGGGGTATGGGTCTGCGAGTACCTGCGGGCCCATGTCGATCAGGGAGACCCCTGAGCACCTCCCTGGCCTTCACCAGAAGACCCCCCACACACACACAGCCCGCACTACCTGCACACCACCCCCAACACCTGCATGCCACTCCCCAACAAGCACAAGCCTCCAGCTTTTTGGAAAATAAAACTTTTTTTTTCTGAAACCTGAAAACTTGTTTTGTTCAAAACAGAAACTGCAACGAATATACAAAAAGGGGGACAACTATATACATGGGGGCCCGGCAGACGGCTCGGCCGTTGGCCCATCAGTCTGGGGTGGGGTAGAGGGGCATGACCCCCGGCGGGTACAGCTCGCAAACCCACCCCGTGTCCGCGGTCCCTGGCGTGGCCGGCTGGGAGGACCGGCAAGTATGGCCGGGATGCCTCCACTGGCCAGTCTTCAGCGCCAGTGGGCTCTGTGGAGCTTGCAGATGGCAATGCGGGCAGGGCGGCAGGTGGGGCAGCCGGCAGTGAGGCGGGTGGGGTGGCAGGCAGTGCAACAGGGGGAGCCTCGGATGGAGGAGTGGGGAGGGCAGCCCAGGGGCAGCGGGGGGCGGGAGCTGGGCAACGGCCTCCCGGATCAACCCAGCTCTGTCCCGAAAGACCTCCATAAAGTCCTCCCATGCTGCCCACCACTGGGTGGACGCCTCCCGGTCAAACCAGAGTCTCTCCTCCGCCACCTCTGTCTGCCACCGGAGAGCTGCCAGGAGCTGTGGGTCCACAGGGGCCATCCCCAGAGCCCGGCAGTGGCAGGACCATCCTGCTGTCCTTGGGGGTGTCTCGGGCTGCTGGTGGTGGCTGACCTGTGGCAAGCTGCCAGGGACGATGGACAGTGCCTGGCTGCCTGGGGTGTCGGATGCTGCAGCTGGACAGAGGGAGAGAGGGAGGGGAAGGCTGTTAGTACAGTGCTCTGGCCCATGGCCCGTTCCCCCCGCCCCCTCTTGGGTGCTGGGTCTCCGTCCCCATCGGTGGGTTGATGTCCCTGTTGGCTGTTGCCATGGCATTGTCCCCCGCCCCCAGGGTTAAGGCTGAGTGCTGTCCATGGGTGCGGGTGCTGATGGGCGCTGATGGCTGTGCCGCCGTCCTGGGACCATACAGTGGCTGGGCGTTTGCGGGTTGGGGTCAGGTGGAAGTGTGTGAGGCTCCCAGTCATGTCTGGTGCCCCTGCCCTGTGGCCCACAGGTGTGTGCTCTGTGGGGTACATACCTGACTGTCCATTGCTGCGGTCGGGAGAAGCCTGTTGGGCGGACGCCCATCTGGTGCTCCAGGAGCGGAGGTCAATGAGGAGCCCCCCCTCCTCGCTGCTGGACCCCTCCTCCGCTGTCCCCGGCGGGGTGGGTGGGGGCTCCTCGGGTGGGCCCCGGGGTGCAGGGCTGGTCTCCGGGCCGGACTCTGGCTCTGAGGGCTGCTGGGGCTTGTCGGCCGTGGTGTCAAGGGTGGCCAGGGGAGGGGAGGAGGTGTCCCGAGGGCCCAGGATGGCCCTGAGCTCCCTGTAATAAGGTCAAGTGGTGGGGGCAGCCCCAGACCGGCTGGCTGAGTCCCGGGCCCGGGTGTACCCCTGCCGCAACTCCTTCACCTTACTCCGGACATGATTTGGAGTGCGGGCAGGGTGACTCCGGGTGGCCAGGCCCTCGGCCAGTTGGGCGAATGCTTCTGCATTCCACCAATTGCTCCCCATCACGTGGAGCACCTCCTCTTCACCCCAGAGCCCCAGCAGGTCTCAGAGCTCGGCCTCTGACCAGGAGGGATCCCACCTCTTTTTGGGCCCCCGCTTGGCTGCTGGGGGTGCCTGGGTCCCCTCAGGAGGGGAGCCCTGTGGGCGCTCAGGGGGGGTGTCTGGATGCCATGGCTCTGGGTGCTCAGATCGGGGTCTGGAGAGGGCATGCAGGGCTAGCACATGTGTGTGTTGCTGCCTGCACGCTCTCAGCTTCCTGCCACAGGAAATCTGGGTCCGTGGTGCTTTAAGGCTGCTGTGCGTGGCGACCATAGAGCCCCACAGGGGCTGAACAGAGCATCCCAACCCTTCAGCTGATGGCCACCATGGAAGACCCCGCTATTTCAAAGTAGAAGGATGCAGATCATCTACACACACCCTACTTCGATGTTCAATGTCGAAGTAGGGCACTATGCCCATCTTCGGATGGGAATAGCGACTTCGACGTCTTACCGCCTAACATCGATTTCAACGTCAAAATAGCACATGGCACGTGTAGACGTGACAGGTGCTATTTCGATGTTGTGCTGGCTACTTAGTACTTAGTAGCTGCGCCTACACGTGCACGCTACTTCGAAGTAGCGGCACCAACTTCGAAATAGCACCCGTCGCGTCTACACGCGTTGGGCGCTATTTCGAAGTTAACTTCGACGTTAGGCGGCGAGACGTCGAAGTCGCTAACCTCATGAGGAGATAGGAATAGCGCCCTATTTCGACGTTCAACGTCGAAGTAGGGACCGTGTAGACGATCCGCGTCCCACACTGTCGAAATTGCTGGGTCCTCCATGGCGGCCATCAGCTGGGGGGTTGAGAGATGCTCTCTCTCCAGCCCCTGCGGGGCTCTATGGTCACCGTGGGCAGCAGCCCTTAGCCCAGGGCTTCTGGCTGCTTCTGCGGCAGCTGGGGATCTATGCTGCAGGCACAGGGTCTGCAACCAGTTGTCAGCTCTGTGTATCTTGTGTTGTTTAGTGCAACTGTGTCTGGGCGGGGCCCTTTAAGGGAGCGGCTGGCTGTTGAGTCCGCCCTGTGACCCTGTCTGCAGCTGTGCCTGGCATCCCTATTTCGATGTGTGCTACTTTGACGTGTAGACGTTCCCTCGCTGCGCCTGTTTCGATGTTGGGCTGAGCAACGTCGAAGTTGAACATCGACGTTGCCGGCCCTGGAGGACGTGTAGATGTTATTCATCGAAATAGCCTATTTCGATGTCGCAACATCGAAATAAGCTATTTCGATGTTGGCTGCACGTGTAGACATAGCCAGTATGAAGTAGCCGGCTAGTGTAGATGCACCCTACTACTGTTTTGTTTTGTTAATCATTGGTAGTAAATTGACAGCACAGATGCCAACAACCTTGAAAGTGTCTCTCTAATCAAGAAGCGACCAATATAGCTGGTGTGGGACACAGGAGAGACTCTAGAGCAAGAAAATCTGAAACGAAGAACCCTGGAATAAATTGAAATGTGAGCTGTGAGTTCAGTAGGGAGTTTGCAGTTATCAGAGAACTGCTGGAGCAAAACAGGCTGCCATATTGGTCTGAACACAGCTGGGCATGCCTTGACTTTGGAGGAAATCTTTCTCTGAGTGCTATGTTCTTCAGTGACTGCATTTACCTGCTGGTCATGAGCCGAGAAGGAAAATCTCTTTCAGGTGCCCAAGCCAGTTGGACCTGCTAAACAATCACCAGGGTTAAACAGGATGCTGTGAATGAGAGAACCATAGGATTTCCATCTTGAGGGGAGGTCTGTGGTAGGAGATAAAGATGTTCTCCCCTAAGCTGGAATGGAAAGGAAAAG
Organism: Carettochelys insculpta; assembly: GCF_033958435.1. Taxonomy (NCBI): domain Eukaryota; kingdom Metazoa; phylum Chordata; order Testudines; family Carettochelyidae; genus Carettochelys; species Carettochelys insculpta. The sequence goes on from NC_134138.1 coordinate 178,021,238, forward strand.
AAGAGATGTGCTCTTGGTGATTCTTCAGGAGAGAGCTATTACTTTGTCCTCTGCTTTTTAGGCCTATAACAATTGTTCTAGTACTAGAGGGCTGAAGAAATTGGTACCGACATAAGAGTCTTTTGCCTCTATGCCATCAAGTCATATCTGGCCCAGATCAGTTGTAACATACATTTGTTACTAATTAATGGCTTGTCACTAACCAATGGGATGTTAAACAGTGCTCTGGGAAACTCGATTTGATGGGTGACACAATCACAAAAAACAAACAAACAAACAAACAAACAAACAAAAAAGCCCAAAAAAACATACATACACCACATCCCAGCTGGCACAACTGTCTGTAATCTCTGCCACTGATCGACTGAATGGGCTTTAAGGATTTGCCTATCCTTTCCCCTTTAGAGAAGATCCCCAGAGAGCACAGGAAGCATACTGCCAGGGTAGCACGTAGACACTTAAATCACTATTTGAGAGAGGACTTCAGTTTCAGAGCTGTCAATCCAGCATTTTTACAGGCACAATATTCATTTATAAATAAAAGATCTAGCTTGACAGTCTTTATACTTCACGGACAGATGAAGTGTTAAAACACCATAAAAGTCATTTGCCAATGAACAAGGCTACTGCAGAAATTAAACTTTTCTTAGATTCCCCTTTCAGTTGCAGCCTGCTTTTCCCTTACACTGATTCCACTGAAGTTCATGGAATTACACTATTGCAAGAATGATTTAAGAGGAGAACTAGGCCCACAGGCCCACTCCCTTGCTGTCATATCCCAGAAAGAGACACCATATTGAAGTTTGATAGATGAAGGATCACTTGGAATTTGCTACGTTTTCCAAGATTGTGAACTGGAGGCAATTAAATAGAATGCTGCAAGAATAAGCTACAAAAAAAGAAAAAAAAAACAACCTGGGAAATATATTTGCAAACCAAAAATTAACACATTCTGTGAGTTCTTTAGAGCTCAGAATATCTTAGCTTAAGTTGTAGCTACAAACCTAAACTGTCTCAGTCATTAGATAATTTCTAATGGCACAAAATAAACTTTACCTTTCAAATAAATAATGAGACTATTACCTACTAACAATGTGTAAGGTCCAAAATATTTCACTGTTTATGGACATAAATGTTTTTTTTTTAATATATTGAAGCACTCCCTTACTGTCTATTCAATTATTTTAATTACAGCAATGCAAGCTTTAAAATACCTGAGTTCTCATCAGCCCTTGAATATTAACCTCATCTGTTCACAATGTCACCTGGGTTTTCTTAAAAGCTTGAGTGCATGCCCTCATCAAATTGCAGTATTCCCTAGAAGTTGCGGTCTCATTATTAGCCCCAAATAGAAGATTTTTAAAGTCTATTATTTTGTGGATGTGTAGGCAAAATGATCCTGTGTCCTCATCCCTATGAGATATCAAAGCCGAAGTAAAATATTGTTAATTATGGCACTATAGCAGGGTTCTGACATCTGATGCCCCAGGAGCAAGTCTTCTATTAAAAAAAGACCACAATTGAAAACAAAAACAAAAAAAAAATCTTTTTTCCACTGACATGTCAGTTTCTCCAGTTTCTGTTCTATTCAAAACAGCTGCCTTATGCTTTATAGAGACCATGATGAGACCCACATGCAGGTATTCCCACATTTTCAGGCTTACATTCATGTGTCTGATTGAATTATTGTGCAAACCAGAAAACAATACATCCTAACTTGTATTATCAGACTACAAGGTGACAAAATTAAAATAACGTTTAATTAATGTTATATACAACAGCGACTACATAAACAAAAAATAAAAAAATAAATTAGCCCAAGTTTACAAATTCTAATTAATTAAAATTTAAATTCAGATGTCAGCAATCTTTGTTAAAGTTTGTACAGGTTGAACCTCTCTAGTCTGGCATCCTTGCGACCTGGCCGGTGCCAAACAAGAGATTTGCCAGACCACAGGAGGTCAATATTGTCTAGCAGCATTACCAACACTTCCATTGTTTACTGAGCTCTTAAAAGACATTTAGAGGTAAAGTACAGCTAAATAACAGCACAGAACTCTGAGAGCCAGGACTTGTGGCTGTAAACAAACTTCATGCGACCAGAGGAAACTTGGCCACATCCATGATAAGTGGTTGCCTAGCTAACTAAAATCATGCCAGATTATGGATGGTGCTGAACTAGAGCGGCAACCTGTATTAGTACTCAAACTATATGGTTTGGAGCCATGTCTTAACCTCTGTAACACCAAATAGTAAAATAAATGTCAAAAGCCATTCTCCAGTTTGGAGATATATCCAAAATTACTTCAGGAGTTTGTATCTGCTTTTGTCTGATTTTGCCTCATATAAAAACTGAGAGTTTTATGTTATGTAAAAGCTGTAAAATTGTTTTTGATACACAATGGGGGTTACACGGTGAGTTACTCACGCATGTCATACTTTTAACAGAATATTTGACTCATTTAGTTTAATGTCACCAATGCTGCTTTTTAGAAAAGAATTACCGTTAGAAACAGAACATGACTATCGCTTTACAGAAGGTTCTACTTTTCTGCATTAATATTTTTAGGTGCATATACTTTATATTCATAAAAAGAGACTTATTTCATTAGTTATCTGAAACATTTTTGCCTCTAAACCTATTATTCTTTCCTACCAAGAAAGGAGGTGATGCATTAAGTATGCCAAATATTTTCTTATTAGCAGACCAATAACTTAATATGATCTTTATTATTGTGTATTTTAAAATGGTTTCAGAAGAAGGCTAAGTCAAACTTAGAAATGATAATGATGTCTTTCATTTCCAGTGGCTGAACAGATGTGCTTGGAAATTATGGCTCAACATTGCCAGGTTCTCCCCTCTACATACACACACTCCCTTTTACTTTCAAATACCCAGTGAGCTGTCTGTATAAATAAGTTTTTATCACCCCTCACCTTGAGCGTTCAAATCTAAAACAAATAAAACATACAAATTAAAGAATGTGTTCCTACCATCACCACACAAACACATTATTCAGGCTGAAGGGTAGCAAAAGGGATGTGGAAACCATCACCACTGTGATTTGGGATCCATGTTCAAATCTGTTTGAAATTGACTTGATACATCTCACTTTATTTGTTCTTAATTAAAAGTATAAGAAAACCTGATGCAGCACAGAAAAGATGCTAAGAAGGTAAGTAGGACATCTGTTCACTGTCGTTATCATCCTCGCTCTTTTGGGGAGGGGCAGGAGAGGGCTGGTTTGTAATAGTCACCTGTTTTATTTAACTCATGCTGCAAAAATGGAAAGCTAAAGAAAAAGAATCTTCCCTTTATAAGAACTTGTAGGATTATCAAGGAGCCATGACATACACTTCAGCAGTTCTGAGTCCATAGAGCAGAGAGTCTCTGAGGTGTAGCCATATTAGTACATAACTTCACAAATAACAAGCAGAGGTTATATGCATATGACAGCCTAATCTCAAAATAGGCTATTTCACCATGTGGTGCTAGAATAGTGTGCCCATTGTCATGAAAACTCTTTCAAGATAATGGGCATGTTTCTTAGATGCAGGCAGCTATTTCTGGATCCTGCTGTATCCCAAAATAGCACCCACCATGAAGACATAGCCTTAGAGACTAAAAAATGTATTAGATCATGAGCCATCTGATGACATGGGTTTTACCCCCAAAAGCTCATGCTAATATCTAAGGTGCCACAGGACTGCTTGTTATTTACTGAGTGGACAGTAGTCAAACACATAAACATGAAAAAGTTTATTAAAATATAAAACCACTGAAAGTCCAATTCCCCTATATTTACTCTCGCTGAATAGCACCTCACTCCACCTTTTGTCCCAGGTTTGGGCTGCCAAATCAGGCCCAGAACTATTAAAAAGATTAAAACAACAAATTAGAAAGTAATTAGATGTCTGTTGTCTACAAGACATGAGATGCATGCGTGTAATTTTACTTCTATGTTTGCCGGGGCGGGAGGGAGGAAGGTGTCAGCTCCAGTCAGGCCAATGGTGGCATGCATGGGAACAAATACTATGTCTGGCAGAGGCTTGCAGTTTGGGGCAGAGCAGAGGCTTATCCAAAACTATACCTGCAGGAGGCAATTCCACTCTGATATGGGTGAAGCTAAAAGGGGTAAAAAAGCAAGGGTGGTGTCCTGCTAGGAGTTTACTACAGGCCGCCTACCCAGGTGGAAGAGGTAGATGAGGCTTTTTTTAAACAACTAACAAAATCATCCAGGGCCCAGGATTTGGTGATGATGGGGGACTTCAACTATCCAAATATATGTTGGGAAACTAACACAGTGACACATGGACTATCCAATAAGTTTTTGGACTGCATTAGACACAACTTTTTTATTTCCGAAGGCTGAGAAACCTACAAGGGGGAAGCTGTCCTAGATTTGATTTTAAAAAATAGGGAGGAACTGATTGAGGATCTAAAAGTGGAAGGCAGCTTGGGTGAAAGTGATCGTGAAATCATAGAGTTCAGAATTTTAAGGAGGGGTAGAAGGGAGAACAGCAAAATAGAGACAATGGATTTCAGGAAGGTGGATTTTGGTAAACTCAGAGAGCTGGTAGGTAGGGTCCCATGGGAAGCAAGACTGAGGGGAAAAACAACGGAGAAGAGTTGGCAGTTTTTCAAAGGGACATTCTTAAGGGCCCAAAAGCAAGCTATTCTACTGCGTAGGAAAGATAGAAAATGTGTTAAAAGACTGCCTTAGCTTAACCAGGAGATCTTGCATGATCTCAGAATAAAAAAGGAATCATATAAAAATGGAAACTAGGACAAATTACAAAGGCAAACAACACAGGAATGCAGGTGCAAGATTAGAAAGGGAAAGGCACAAAATGAGCTCAAATTAGCTACAGGCATAAAGGAAAACAAGAAGACTTTGAATAAATAAATTGGAAGCAAGAGGAAGACCAAGGATAGGGCAGGCTCATTGCTCAGTGAGGAGGGAGAAACAGTAACGGGAAACTTGGAAATGGCAGAGATGCTTAATGACTTCTTTGTCTCGATCTTCACCCACAAGTCTGAAGAAGGAATGCCTAACATAGTGAATGCTATAAAAACAAAAAAGCTGTCAAGTAACACTTTAAAAACTAACAAAATAATTTATTAGGCGAGCTTTCATCAGACAGGGACACTTCTTCAGACCATAGCCATACCAGAACAGACTCAATATTTAAGACACAGAGAACCAAAAATAGTAATCAAGGTTGACAAATCAGAAAAAAAATTATCAAGGTGAGCAAATCAGAGAGTATAGGGGCTGGGGGAGGGGGAAGTCAAGAATTATTTTAAGCCAAGTATGCAAAACAGCCCCTATATTGACCCAGAAAATTCCCACCCTGGTTCAAACCATGTGTTAATGTGTTGAATTTGAATATAAAAGAGAGTTCAGCAGCCTCTCTTTCCAGACTGTTGTGACAATTCCTCTTCAGTAAAAAGCAAATTTTTAAGTCATTAACAGAATGGACCACTCCATAAAAATGTTGGCTGACAGGTTTGTAGATCAGGAGTGTTTTGTCTGTTTTGTGCCCATTAAGTCTTTGTCTAAGAGAGTTTGAAGTCTGTCCAATATACGGAGCATCTGGGCATTGTTAGCATATGATGGCATATATGATGTTAGGTGAGGAACATGAGAATCTGCCCGTGATTCTGTGAATAACCTGGTTAGGTCCAGTGATAGTATCTCCAGAAAGCTCACCTGATAAATTATTTTGTTAGTGAATGCTAGTGAGAAAGGGGTAGGTTTAGAAGATAAAATAAAAAAAGAACAAGTTAAAAATCACTTAGAAAAGTTAGGTGTGTGCAAGTCACCAGGGCCTGATGAAATGCATCCTAGAATACTCAAGGAGCTGATAGAGGAGGTATCTGAGCCATTACCTATCATCTTTGGAAACTTATGGGAGACAGGAGAGATTCTAGAGATTCTAGAAGACTGGAAAAAGGCAAATATAATGCCCATCTATAAAAAGGGGAATAAGAAAAATGCAGGAAACTACAGACCAGTTAGTTTAACTTCTGTGCCAGGAAAGCTAATGGAACAAGTAGTTAAGGAAATTATCTGCAAACACTTGGAAGGTGGTAAGCTGATAGGGAACAGCCAGCATGGATTTCCAATGAACAAATCATGTCAAACCAATCAGATAGCTTTCTTTGATTGGATAATGAGCCTTGTGGATGAGGGAGAAGCAGTGGATGTGGCATACCTAGACCTTAGTAAAGCATTTGATATGGTCTCACATGATATTCCTATCAATAAACTAGGCAAATACAACTTAGATGGGGCTACAATAAGGTGGGTGCAAAACTGGCTGGATAACCATGCTCAGAGAGTAGTTATTAATGGTTCTCAATCCTTCTAGAAAGGTATAACAAGCAGGGTTCTGCAGGGGTCTGTATTGGGACCGGTTTTGTTCAATATCTTCATCAACGATATAGATATTGGCACAGAAAGCATGCTTATTAAGTTTTCAGATGATACCAAGCTGAGAGGGGTTGCAACTGCTTTGGAGGATAGGGTCAAAATTCAAAATGATCTGGACAAACTGGGGAAATGGTCTGAGGTAAACAGGATGAAGTTAATAAAGACAAATGCAAAATGCTCCACTAAGGAAGGAACAATCAGTTTCATATATACAGAATTGGAAGCGACTGTCTAGGAAGGAGTATGGCTGAAGGGGATCTTGGGGTTATAGTTAAATATGAGTCAACAGTGATTCTGGGATGCATTAACAGGTGTGTTGTGAACAAAACAAGAGAAGTCATTCTTCTGCTCTACTCTGCGCTGGTTAGACCTCAGTTGGAGTATTGTGTTCAGTTCTGGACCCCACATTTCAAGAAAGATGTGGAGAAATTGAAAAGGGTCCAGAAAAGAGCAAAAGGAATGATCAGAGGTCTAGAGAACATGACTTATGAAGAAAAGCTGAAAGAAATGGGCTTGTTTAGATTGGAGAAAAGAAGATTAAGGGGGGACATGATAGCGGATTTCAGGTACCTAAAAGGGCATCATGAGGAGGAGGGAGACAACTTGTTCTTCTTGGCCTATGAGGATGGAACAAGAAGCAATCGGCTTAAACTGCAGCAAGGGAGGTATAGGTTGGACATTAAGGAAAGTTCCTAACTGTCAGGGTGATCAAACACTGAAATAAATTGCCTACGGAGGTTGTGGAATCTCCATCTCTGGAGATATTTAATAACAGATTAGATAAATGTCTCTCAGGGATGGTCTAGACAATACATGCTCCTCCCATGAGGGCAGGGGGCTGGACTTGATGACTTCTCAAGGTCCCTTCCAGTCCAAGCATTCTATGATTCTATGGTTTTGACCATACTGTATCAAGTTCTGGGTGCCACATTTCAGGAAAGATATGGACAAATTTGAGACAGTCCAGCGGACTGCATCAAAACAATTAAGCTGTGTCTGCACGTGCAAAAAACTTTGACAAAAGAGGCCCTTTTTCGAAAGAGTGGGAGCAGCGTCCACATGTGTCAACCCATCTTTCAAAAGAAAATCGAAAGAATGGGGCTCAGACTTCGAAATCCGAACCCTGATCCCGTATCAGGAAGATCTCTCCCTTTCAAATTAATAAATCGAAAGAGTACAAATGCAGACACTCCACAGCCCACTCTTTCGAAATACAGGTCTGCCATGGTGCCGATCAGCTGGTGTGCGGGGCCATGCCAGCCGGCAGCATCGGGGCATTATGGTCCCTGCATTCGGCTGCTTTAAAGCTGCACGCACACAGGAACCCTGTGGCAGGAAGCTGAGAGCATGCTACGAGCAGCGTGTGCACGAGCTCCAGCTGCACGCTCCAGCGCCCACATGGACAGCAGCCAGACCCCCCATGAGCACCACGCCCCCCCCACGAGCCCTCAAAAGCCTCCCAGGGCTCCCAGGGGGAGAAAAAAAAAAGGCCCCCCTCCTGGATGGAGCGGGAGCTGCAGGACCTCCTCGGCCTGTGGCAGGATGAAGACGTCCTCTGCCACATGGGGATCAAGCGGTGCAATGCCACAGCCTTCGGCTCCCTGGTAACAGGCCTCTGCACCAGGGGCCACCCGGAGTGTACCCCAGACCAGGTATGCTCCAAGGTGAAGGAGCTGCAGCAGGGATATGCCTGGGCCAGGGACCAGGCTGGACACTCCGGGGCAGGTCCAGCGACCTGCCCCTTCTACTGGTAGCTCCAGAGCATCCTGGGGCCCCAGGAGAGTTCACCCTGGTGGCCTTCCTGGACACCTCTGGGGAGGAGCAGCCCAGATTGGGGACCCAGGAGGGCAAGGGGACCACCGACTGGTCAAGTGAGGAGGGGGAGCTGACCATCCTTGTCCCCTCCATCCCTGGACCTTGCTGAAGGACCCTCTGGTATGTACAGGGAGGGGCACCACCTACTCCAAGGGTGGGGGTGATGCAACAGCTAGACGCCTGCACATGGGACCGGTGGTTCCGGGCCGTACACAGGCCAGCCCCTACATGGGATGCAGCACCCCGTGGTGGCACATCAGCGATGCCCAGCACCCGCCCTCAGTGGACAGCACCGTAAGCCGCGAGGGGTGGTGGCTGGTCGGTGCTGGACGGTGCCCGGGGCTCGCATACTGCAGGCTGGGAAGGGCCACCTGAGGAAAGACCCCTGGAATCACACCCAGGTTGGGAGGCCTGGTCCTGGGCGGGGGGTAGGGGGCCGGTCGGTGCTCCCTGGGTGGTCAGTGTCCCTTGTGGGGGGTAGGCTTGGGCAGGTACACCACAGCTGGCTCCCCTCCATCTGGGGCACACTACTGACATGCTCTCCTCCTCTCCACACAGCCACACCATCCTGGGGCCAGGAGAGCCCTGCACCACCCCTCATGCCGGAGAGCCCACCTGCTGCAGCCATCCGGACGCCACCCCAGGCAGTGCGCCATCAGGGCCATGGCCGGAGGGCCCCCCTGGAGGGCCGAGGAAGACACAGCCACTCACCATCAGGCTGAGGTGGCTGAGGAGCACCTCCAGCTCGCCCAAGCGGTTATGGAGTGGCGGAGGGCGGCCTGGGACCGGCTGCTGGACACACTCCAGGGCATTGGCCAGGCTGGGCGGGAGCACACAGCCACTATGGCCCACCTCCTGGCCCCCCTGGCGACTCTCCCTGCTGCCTCTGCCCCCGCCACCCCCCACTGAGCCTGCCCCCTCCGTCCCCACCAGGCCCACCCGCTGGCCATATTTGACGGTTCTACCAGCACCTTCCCCGCCGCACCACAGACCCCGCATCTGGGGGAGCAGGGGCTCCAGGGGCCGATGGGGCTTGCGGCCCACCACCCCTGCCCTGGAATGAGTGCCTCACCCCTCCTCCAAGTTCGATGCCCCTCTCTAAGTTAGGTTCCCCCTGTATATATTCCCAGACCCAGTTTTACATAAATGTTTCTTTATTGTTCACCACCCCATGCTGTGCTTCTTGGTGGATGGTTGATGTGTGGGTGTGGTGCTGGTGGGGATGGGGCTGGCAGGGATGGTGGGTGATGGATGTGCGTGGGATGTGGGCATGCATGCAGGTCAGAGGTGGCCATTGGCAAAAGCCTGCCTGAGGGCCTCCCAGATGCGGTGGCCATCCCGATGGGCCTGGCGTGTGGGGGCGGTGCTTGGCTGCTCACAGAAAGTGCCAGCCGGAGGGCCCTCCCCCAGGGACATAGGCATTCCCCTTTCCCTCCACTATATTGTGGCGGACGCAACAGGCACCCGCCACCTGGGGCACATTGCGGACCCTGACTTCCAGGCGTACAAGGAGGCACCTCCAGTGCCCCTTTAGGTGCCCGAAGGCCCACTCCACCACATTGCAGGCATGGTTGAGGCACTCATTGAACGCCTCCCAGGTGGGGTCAAGGTGTCCCATGTAGGGCCTCATGAGCCACGGCTGCAGGGGATACGCCGCATCTGCCACCATGCAGAGTGGCATGGTGATGTCCTCTGCCACGGTGATCTCCCGCTGAGGGATGAAAGTGCCAGCCCCCATGTGGCAGCAGAGGCCGGAGTTCCAGAAGACCCAGGCACCATGGGTGCAGCCGGCCCAGCCCACGTAGAAGTCGGTGAACCAGCCCCTCGCTTCCACCAGGGCCTGGAGCACCACTGAATGGTAGCCCTTCTGGTTGATGTACTGGCCGGCGCTGTGTGGTGGGGCACAGATGGGGATGTGTGTGCCATCCAAAGCGCCAATGCAGTTCAGGAAGCCCAGGTCCAGGAAGTCGGCGAGTGTGTGTCCACATCCCCCAGGCGGACAGCCCTATGGAGCAGCATTGCGTTGATGGCCCTGATGACCTGCAGAGGGGGAAGGGGGACACATGCGCTAGTGTGGGTGTGGCAGCTGCCGCCCCCCCACCTTGGGCCCATTCTGCCCTCCTCCCATCCAGCCCCTGGCCCGTGCAGCCCCCGCCTCCCTCCCACCTGGCACCTTGCAGGGGAGGGTTCCCCTTGCCCCAGCCCCCCCACCCAACCAGCCCCACCTCACCTCCATAAGTACAGCCCCGACAGTGGCCTTGCCCACCTCGAACTGCTGTCTCACAGAGCAATAGGAGTCCAGGGTGGCCAGCTTCCAGATGGCAATCACGACCCGTTTCTCCAGGGAGAGGGCTGGCCGCACGCAGGTGTCGTGGTGCTGGATTGTGGAGGCGAGCCAGTGGCAGATCTCGTCAAAGGTCTGCCTCGACATGCGGAATTCCGCAGCCACCTTTCCTTGCCCCACTCCCCTACCACCATGTGCTCCCACCAGTCGGTGCTGCTGGGGTGGGTCCAGAGGCGTCAGGGCACCCAGGGGGACGCCCAGCGGTGCCCTGGGTGGGGAGCCCCACGGCCCCAGGGGGACCGCGCAGCCACTCAATGAGGTGGGGTGCAGCTGCGGCGAGGGTGCACAGAACTGCTAGCAGAGCGTCCATAATGAGGGCGTCCTCCTGCAGGAGCTGTTGCTGGGCCTCCATGGTGGGCACGAGTGAGCTCTGCCAGGCTGGAACAGCCTGGGCAGCACTTGGCTTGTGTGCAGAGGAGGGCGGAGGGAGGGACCGTTTAAAGGAGGCGGCTGGCTAGAGCCCCGGAAGGGCTTGTCGGCCATGGGACCCCATCCGCGGTGTTTCCTGCCTCCCTTCTTTTGAAAGAGAGCTTGGAGCCGTGTGGACACTCTCTTTCAAAAAACCTCGATGGCATTTTGAAAAAGCAGATTGGAACGCCGATCTGAAAAATGGCGGCGGGTGCTCTCTTTTGATGGCTGCTTTTTCGAAAGCCGAACTTCGATTTTTGCCCTTTCAAAAGGGTGCTTACATGTAGACACAGCTTTAAAGGCCTGGAAAACAAGTCCGACGTAGAAGATTGAAAAATTTGCGTTTGTTTAGTCTGGAGAAAAGACAACAGGGAAGAGGGACAGAGGAAATGACAACAATTTTCAAATACGTAAAGGTTGTTCTTAAGGAGCAAGGAGAAAAATAATTCTCAATAATCTTTGGAGCTGGGACCAGGAGTAATGGGTTTAAATTGCAGCGAACAAAGTTGAGGTTGGATGTTAGGAAAAACACTACGGCCATGTCTACAGTAGCCAAAAACTTCGAAATGGCCATGCAAATGGCTATTTCGAAGTTTTCTAATGAAGCGCTGAAATACATATTCAGCGTTTCATTAGCATGCGGGCAGCCGCAGCACTTCGAAATTTACGCGGCTTGCCACTGTGCAGCTCGTCCAGACGGAGCTCCTTTTTGAAAGGACCCCGCCTACTTCAAAGTCCCCTTATTCCTATGAGCAGATGGCCATTTCGAAGTTTTTGGCTAGTGTAGACACAGCCTACCTGTCAAGATAAAAGTTAAATGTTGGAATAAATTGTCTAAGAAGATTGTAGATTCTTCAGAGCAGATTTAACAGTCAGTGGCCAGGGATGGTTTACATAATGCTCAGTGCTGCTTTGAGGTACTGGAATAGAAGTCTTCTGCTTCCACTCCTATGATTCTGTTCCGTAGAAGAGTGATACTGTAAGCAATGTGATGGTTTTTTTTCCATCCTGCAGATAAGTGCTTTGCATTTAGCTTTTGATAAAAAGGTATGATTAAAAACAGTGGATTGGGAAAGGGAAGAGTAATTATAATCACCATCTGATTTGACAAACTGCTGGAGCATCACACTGCAGGCCACATGTTTAGTCATTTTCCTAATTCTGTAGGTTATGAATACCAAAGCATTCCATCAATGAATGGAGACTGTGAAGAAAAGAATCGAACATGAATATTTTTCCAAACTGTAGAATAGAACTAATTTTAAAAGAGTCAGACTGAGCATGTGCGTGCTGAAAGCTTTGGACACCCACTTTTATAGTGGCTGTAAATATTTCACTATCCACCTCTCTCCTTCTGTGAACTGATGAACTTACAAAGGATCCTTATTATCAGTAGACTAGTCAGATATGCCCTGTAGAGACAGACATGAAATTAAAATGAAAGTGAAAAATAACAAAATAGGTGGCAAGTTGCCAAATCTCTATTGAGTTGACTTTGGACTCATTTATGTTGGTGATAGACAAGACAATAGCCATTATGGTGTTAAAAAAATGGGATGTTATTGGGATGATAAGGAGTGGGTTTTTTTTGTTTTTGTTTTTGTGACTGGAAATGATAAAGAGGATGAATGGTATGGGGTGAACATTGTAATCTGAATCAACACACACCATTGAAAGCCACTAGCAGGTTGTGAATACAGAAGCAAATCTTGGTGTTCAATGAGAAACTTAAGTTGTATCCACTCGAGCTTTCCCCTGCAGGTTATATATTGCTAGGAAGCAAAAGGAGAAAAAGGGAGAGAAACCAATGGTAAATCTGAACTTACAAAAAAACAAAATAAAATCTATAACTATAACAAAGATCTTAAATTAGAAGCCATAATTTAGGCAATTAGTGTCTGATGTTAGTGTCAGCCTACAGACATTAGAGGATCCTAATCAGACACCAACTTTTAACAAGATAATTTCACAAATTAAGACACGGTAAGAAATGCAAATACCAGTTGTTAGATCATTTAATATGATTCTCTCCGGCAGAAAAGGAAACGTTGAGTTTTTTCTAAACTGGAGTCAGGTGGACTAATACAGTACTATATATTTTCTAAGAGGTTTAAGAAACTGCTGTTCTCCATGAAGTTATCAAAAGTGAGAAGTTCTTGAGTTCAAGAATCCTTTCTTAAGGCAAAAGGGCACTTTTCAAGCAGGCTTTTACTCTGAAGAGTTAACGCTATAAGAACAACTTTGTCTTCTATGTTTATTGTTTCCCTTATTGCTATCAAAAATATGTATTTTCATGTTACCAACCCTGCAACTTCAGCCTGCAATGGGAGGGAAAATAGATTTTTGGCATCATGACAGTAACAAATTATTTCCTGTATAGCATGTGACAACAGTAACAGCCTTCAGTGGGACAGTATAAGTGCACTTGATTGGCCCTTGGTAAAAGTAACCTTTTTCAAGATGCTCAAGGAAGCATACGTTGGAAAGTACAATTTTTACACTGCAGTTTTTCAGAGAACACCTGGGCCGCATCTACACTAGCCCTCTTCTTTTGGAAGGGGCATAGTAATGAGCAAGTTGGGAAGATGCCAATGAGGCAGTACCAGGAATATGCAGCACTTCATTAGCATAATGGCAGCTGCGTGTGATTCAAAAGCGCCACTTACGAACTGTACACCTCCTGTGTAGATGGGGGCCTCTTCAAAGCACCCCCTGGACTTCGAAAGCCCCCTCTTACTATTTGGTTTGAGGAAGAAGCGGTTTTTGAAGTCTGGAGCAGTCCTTTCGAAAGGCCCCCATTTACTTGGGTGGAGCTCGATTTGAAAGCAGTGCTTTCGAATTCCACTGTGCTAATGAGGTGCTGCATATTCATGGCAGTGCCTCATAGCAGCTTCCCAAGTCACTCATTACCATGCCCCTTCTAAAGGAAGGGGCTACTGTAGATGTAGCCCTGCATTTTAAGGCTTTCAAATGGCTGCAAGGATCTCTTGCTTTCAAAAGCAGTCGTAGGTTGAGTTCTCTCTCTGCCAAAACACTACACATGAAGAGGAGGAACTAGATTCACAGTAGAACAGAAGATTTACAAGTGGCTAACTGGCTGAGAAGTTTTGAAATCTTTTTCTATATTTCGAATAAGGGATGTTAAATGGTTAACCGATTGTTGCCAATGAACTCCAATGGTGGCCAGCCACACCAGGCCGGAACATCTCTATCCACAGAGGGCTTAGAGGCTGAGTGGTGGGACCCCATGGCCCCAACAGAACTTCACAGTCATAGCATAGCTGGGCGGCAGGTTGGGTGGCAGAACTTGAGTCAAAACACTTAATTGGTTAACCATTTTAAGATCCCTATTCTGAATATAAGTAATACATTGTTATTGCTAAACCTGTGTTTATCAGAGAAAAATGTTCAAGTATCCAACAAATTTATTAGCTTTCTCTAAATTTATTTTAATTAAATGATGTGGTGAGATTTATAGTGGCATTTTACGCAATAAATGGTCACCAGGTCCAGTAAACAATGAGAGTTGACACAGTTCCTATATGTTAGAAGTCACACTTGAAGGTCTGCTACTGTTAAGTGTATATAAAAATGCACATCATAAATTTTTTATCACTAGTCACATGTCACCATGAAATTTCCAGCAAAAATGTATCACAAGTATCATTTAATCATTTGTATCATGTGGCTTGATGTTAAAATGCAATCAGCAAAATCTGATACTGTTTATAGTAGTAAACTCATTGAGCCAGTTCTAAAGATTTTGAGGCATATTTTTTAAAAAATAAGTACCATATAAAGACTGTTTATGAGACTAGCAATAGCACATAAGCATCTTTCTTGTCTGTTTATATTGTCTCATTTAAACTATGTTCTCTGACATTATGATACTGATGTACTTTCAACATATCAGCTCTCTGTCATTACAGCTACAGACACTAATCAGCATATAACGCCATAAGAACTCCAACACCTTGTTAGTTTTACATTAGGAAAGGCTTACACATATTAGCAGAAACAGCTGTCTCTGGCTTCTTTTTTCATAGTCTACCTCCAGTACATTCAAGTGGTAATGACTTTGTCCTGGCAACTTATTGCAAGTTATTTTCATATCTTGTTCATGTAATTAGCACTGTGTCTGACAGATACCAGCTGAAGTTTCATGGACTGGTATGCTATTTCTTCCTCAGGAGTCTCTGGCTACGTCTACTCTTTCAAAAGAGGAATGCAAATGAGTGAAATTGAAAATGCAAGTGAGGCACAGATTTACATATCTTGCTCTTTATTTGCATCATCTCTTTTTGGAAGAGATTCTTCCAAAAGAAAGAAAGCAGTGTAGACAGGCCTCTTTTGTTTCCCTCACTTTCATTCCTCTTTCTAAAGAGTAATGCAAGTGTAGCTGTAGACTCTGTGTTTAAATAACAGCACAGAAAATTATTCATTTATATAGAGTAATTTAATTTCTCTGTTCAGGAAAAGAAAATACAGACAAAGCATTATAGTGTATATATTTTTGGAAGCAGGGTTGACAGCCTCTGTAGGCACCGGTGCAAGATGGGAGGGGAGGTGGGGCCAAGGATAGAAAGGGTGGGGCCACGGACAGAAAGGGTAGAGCCTATGGCAGTCAGCCCTCAGCACAGCTCGAATCACTCTGCTGTCCTCCCATCCTTCGGAACCGTGTAGAGCAGCACTTCAACGGGGCCCAGAACACCAGTTGCTACTACCGCCAAATAGCTCTGGGCCTCTTTGAAATGCCTGTCCCTGAGGCAGTTGACCCCTTTCCCTCCCAGTCAGTGGGCTTGATTTTGGGGAGTGGCTAGTAAGTCAGAATGAAGAACATATTACCTATAATCATTTCTCTTTTCATTTACAATTGTGATTACATCTATTTCAGAACTCTGCATCTGCAGTTGTGCTCAGATACATTACATTCAAAACACACCTCTCTTCTCTGTAATCAGTACCCTCTCTCTGCCAAGTAATGCCACTGATCAGGAATTGGATGAAGCTCTCAGCTTCATTCCCATGGAGAACTTTAATCTGTACAATGTGCCAGAATGCTGGAGGAAAATAAAGAAACTTGGTGATAAAGGAAAAAAAATGAGAGCAGATTGTTAAAAAACAAACTTGTAAATGGAGGAAAGAAACAACTATCTATAGCTGATGGCCAAAGAAAAGAAGAGCCATAAGAAAATTCAGAAACAGAAATTAAGTGACTACAAATTGAAACAAAAAAGAGTGTGTAAGAGAGAAAATGAGACACTAGGACTGTGTCTATATTAGCCCCCTTCTTCAAATGGGGCACGGTAATCAGAGAATACTAATGAAGTACTGCCATGAATATGCAGCACCTCATTGGGCTAATTCCTCCTTGGGCAACTTCAAAGTTACAAACTTTGAAGCACTAGCATGCCTTGTAGCCACAGACACTTCAGAGTACCCATGCATCTTCAAAGGGCCCTTACTCCCAAAATATTTGTGTTGTAAATGATAATTGGAAATTGTTGATTAAAATTTATTAAAGTTTAATGATAATATATTTGCCAACTTTCTTTTTGCAAAATTTCTTTTCACTTCTCAACGCGCTCTAATTTTAAGAATGCTTTTCATCTACAGATAAAGAAGTGCTTCACAAAGCGAGTTAAGTATTTCATTAATGAGGAAAAGATGGCAAAAAAGAAGTAAAGTGGTATGCTAAAAGTTACACAGCAGGTGAGTGCCAGAACCAGTAATAAAATCCATGTCTGTTCATTCCCACTCCAGTGCCCTATCCATTTGAAGATGCTTCCTTCCATATATGGCAGACACTGGTAAAAATGAAGAATTTGTGAAAAATATTGATTTAGTGTTATCAGAAATACCTATTAAATACGGGAGGAAAGGATGGCTATTTAAGATTGGTTACCTGTTGATAAGTGCTGCTGCGTTTTAATGGCAAAAACTACAGGCTGAACATCTCAAATCTTGCTCCCTTGGGACTGCACTTGTGCCAAACAAGAGAATTTGCCAGACCAAGGAAGGTCAGTATTGTCTAGCAGCATTACCAACACTACCACTGATTACTGGGCGCTTAGGCTGCATCTACACTCTGAGATAAATTCAAATTTAATTCAGTTAGCTCAATATTACAACATGACTCTCTTCACTTCCATTGGGTGCACTAATTTCGAGATTACATAATCGCAGTTACTTGATGGGTATAGCATCAAGCTTGAATTCAGAAGATTGATTAAATGCAAGTGTGGAAGCTCCATATCTTAGAATCGAATTTATTAGCCTCCAGAAGTGTCCTGTATGTAACCCACTATGTCCCCTCTCACTGTTACACTCTGACTGCTGCTCTCCAGTCACAGGAAGAGCCTGATTTTCCAAGCGGGAGCAGCAAGCCTTTAGTTGTGGGCTTATGTTGGTTTATAACAGCCTGTTAGCGGGGTGTGCACATCTATCCATTTAAATAGCCCCTGCAGGGAGTTTGCAACTCTGTCTGTATGATTGCTATTTTTTCTGCATCGCCTGGCACCAGCCCCCTGCTCCACCATACCACATGTCCACAAGGCTGTGCTGGGGATCATGCTTGTGTAACACACTGGGAAACTTCTTCTCAGTGGTTTACATTTGTGTGCAAACCCTCTTCCCTGCCCCACAGGCACCACAAAGTCTGGGTCTTTCCCATGCCCAGACATATCGCATGGGTTGCTCCGAACCAAATCACGTAAAATGATGTGCCTGCCATTCGGTGCTGCAATGTTGCCAGTCGCATGGAAAAGAGACGGCTTTGCTGCCGCCATGGGGAAATCTCCCCCCACAGTAAAGATACAGGGGGGTTTGCTGCTGCTGTGGAGAAGTCTCCCCCAGTGGTTAAGATACTGGAAGCTTTGCTGCTGACATGGGCTTCCTGCTGCTGTTGAGGAAAAGTCTCTCACGGCAGCTAAGGGGCTTGCTGCTGACAGGGGAGAATACTACAACTGATCATCCAGTGACACTCCCGCCTTGGCCCATACTTGGTCCTTCTTCCGCCTGGGGAAAACGAACAATTATTTTTTCCTGTGATGATGGGAGGTGGGGTGGATGGCCAGTTGAGAATATAGTTGCTGCACCCATGTGGCAATATAGTGTAAGGGGAAACCAAAAATTCTTTCTTCCTACATTCTTCTCAATGTAACAAGAAACGTTCTGGGATCCTTCATTATCTTCAGGGATCACATTTTGGCAATGATGGGAGGTGGGATGAATGGCCAGTTGAGAATACACTCAGTGCACCCATGTTGTCAATGTAACGTGTGGAGAAACCCAACATTCTTTCTTCTAATTTTGAGTGTCTTCTGCATTATTTCCAGGTATTGAAATATTTTCAGGGATCAGGAGGGGAATGATAAAAATGCAATGGGGGAAGCTGATGTCAAGACCAGCGAGCATACCCAGAATGCTACAGGGATGAAAGAACTGTGTGATAGCTTCCCACAATGTACTACAATAACAGTTGATGTCAGCCAATGCGTGTGTAGCAGTAATGACTGGACTTCGTGGGGAGCAAGGTGTGAAGTGAGGATGGTCAAAATCAAACTTATAAATTCCAAAATTAGAAAATCAATATAAATAAATTAGAATGTATCTCAAAGTGTAGACACAGCCTTAGAAAACATTTAGGGATACAGCACAGAACACTGAAAGCCAGGACTGGTGGCTGGAAATTAACTGAATGGGACTATGGGAAATTTGGCCACACCCATGATAAGTGGTCTCCTGGCTAACTACAATCATGCCCGATTGTGGATGTTGCCGGATGAAGAAGTTCCTAATTCCAGAGGTTCAGCCTGTATAATTGAAAAGTAATGGATGCAAGTTTCATTGGCTAATACTTCCTGTCCCAAGCATTGTTTAAGTGAATTATATGCAGGGGGTTAAAAACCTCCTGCAGGTGTGTCAGGTACAAATCATAATAATTTAGACTATTTTAGTATATTGACAGGAGATCTGTGGTTAAACTTAGTTTTCACACATGCTTAAGAAAAACAGAATTACTTAATCAGCTTCAAAATGTGTTTTTCTTTTTTAAATGGGATTTTAAAATCAGCACCTTCATGTTTTTCAATTAAAGTGGTTTAATAGTGAATGAAGCAATAAACTATTTTTTTCTGAATGGAAAAGATTAAAAGAAAGTTAATTAATTTACAAGCTTTACATGCAAGTCATTTTCAGGTTCTGATTAATTCTGACTAGGATTTTATTTCATACATGAGTAGTTTTAAAATTGTCTATTGCTAATTAGATGGGTTTTGTTAATTGTCCCTTGGAAACAATATTTGTTTGTGCATTTTTCATAACAGCTATATATAGGTGATCATAAATATTTTGCTTGCAATTCATCCAGTACTTCATTGTTTCAAGACATAGGTCCAAATTCAGCAAAGTACCAAAGTATGTGCCTAAATCTTAATACTCAAAATTAAATGTGTAAGAAGGAGACTGAGCTTGGGCCACCAAACTGTCTCTATAGGCTGTTTCAAATAGGAGTTCTTTCTGAAAACTGATGGCTTCTTATAGCTCTAAAGATAAGATTTTTGTCTTGTGATCTACATGATCAACCCCTCTGAAGTAAGTAAGAGTGACACAGCAGGAACTGAAAGTAGTCTGATCCCTCCTGGCTTTCCCTTAATAACATCAGTACAGAGGTTTTCTCATTTCCAACAGAAAATTTAATTTCAATATATTTACCACAGGCTATATATTTACAATTCATTTGGCTCTTTCTTTTTTTTTTCTCAGTTACATAATCATCAGCAAGTAGCAGCAACATTACAGCTCATGCTTGAAGCTGCAATCCTTTCTTTCCTGAACACTTTTAATTTTCTTTGGATAATAAAGGAAATAATTTCAAATGTGCTGCAATGGCTACATTTTTGGAAACAGCAGCAGCCAAAACCTGTTAGTTCACCAGTGTAAAGCTTCAGTAATTTGTAGCAGCAATGGAGAACTGAGAGAAGGTCTGGCCTGTGATATTTATTTGTGGAGATAAAAAACAGACTTAAAAGTAAAACTTCTTTATTTGTTACATTTATATGTGTAGTTTGGCAATGCTGTTTGGTGTTAATATTGACACTTGGTGGCGTTGCATCTATATTTAACAATTCACTGCCAAAAATGTCTTCTTTTCCCCTAGAGAGTGCATGTTAATAAACAAGGGCCAATTTAATATTGAATTACATCCTGGGGATGGGAATGAAGGTGAAAGCAGTGACAGCAGCACCTTAGAACAAATCATGAAAAACTCATTAGTATAGAGTTACTGTCAGAAAGTTAGACAATTACTCCCAGATATTTTTTGTATTATAGAGCTGTAGAAGAACAGATATAAATAAGGATGGCTAGCATTTTCTTTTGAAAACTCAGACTGGGGAAGAGGTTAGCACATTAAATACTGTATTGGTTACATGACAATCTTAAATAGAATATTGCAAACATAATTATGCCATTTGTTTTTCAGGGCCTCAAAATCAAATACTCCAATACCCTTTGTTTTTGAGACTGTGTGTGGGAGCAGGGAATAAGATTTTCATATGGCGGATTTATTTTTAACCTATTATAACATAAAGACATGGAGAGTGCCATACAGCTTTTGTTAATGTTTTGGACCCTGTAGTGCCACATAAACAGTTCCCACTGATGTAAAACCTCTATTAATATCAAACACCAACCCCCATCAGAGCACATACAAGACCACTCTAGTTTAAAGCTGCTGCGAATACTAACCACAAATTTATTCTGGCTTCTCTAGTGGGAGCTGAGAGTAAATGTCAAACAAGTTGATTAATACACTTTAATACTCAGGATTTTTTAAAATTTTTAAAAAATGTTCTACTAAATCTAGGCAGATGAATGGTGTTCTGGTGAAGTTTGCAAGGGAGGCTGCAACACTTTCCTCTTGCAAGGACGCTGTAACAATAAAACAGATTATTTTAATAATAATTAATACTGTGCAACATTAAGAAGTGCAACTTCAATAATGTGCAATACTTCCCTCATGCAGGGAACTCTGAAATAGATTATTTTCCTTGTTTTCTTAGTATATGGCAATCAGCAGTTTGCTATTGCCCCCATTTGCATGTATCACAATTGCATCAAGTGTGAACAAGGCACTTGTGTCTTCATATCGCCGCACGCGGATTGAAAGAAATATCTCTATTACAGCTGGACTGCCTGGTTTTGTCTATTGCAACTCAAATTGCATCGAATTGGTAAACTAGCTTGCAATGTGGTCTATGACTCATCTCATTTTCAAATATGCAGTTCTGAAAGTTTTTCTTACTCTTTACTCAAACTTCACTTTTCCTTTAATGATACCGTTCAAAAAATAGTTTTATCACTTAGTTTTAAAAAATATTTTTCCATGGCCAAACCAACGATTGTTATGTTTATGAAACCATGATGCTTTTACTTTCTCCATACTACACGTACAAATTTTTAACAATTCTGCCTGTGTGTCAAGGCTGTAGCCATTTTGTTCTCACCGTTGCTGTAGCCGTTATAAACCAGGCAAATTTAACTGTGAATCCTATCTAAAACAAAACTCATTTAAAACAAAAGAATACAGTGGCTACCTGTATATGTAAAAACATAACCTTTTCATGAAGTGAACAAATAAAACCATGTCTCTCTTGTTTTAATCAGCAGACGCACAAAGCTCAGGATTGCAGTAGTCTCAACAAATTCTCCCATTAGAACACCCAGGGAAACACAGTTGTTGTGAACTAATCAATAAGCAAGCCTGCTGGAGCTTAAATAGTCCCAGCATGAAAATTATAGTCTGTGAAGATTCAATTTGTTTTCCTGATGACTGAATTTGGCAATCAAGTTAATCAAATATCAAAATTATGCCATTGCCCATACAATTACCACATGAAGTGACATAGAAGGCCTGATTCAAATTTGTTTTTTTAAGTTTACTTCTAGATGTCATTAAAGTAACCAGATTATTAAAGTAATCAGAATATTTCAATTTAGGGAGAAGAGGTGCACCGAGGGAAAAAAATCCTCAAAACCTATTAAGTTCCTAAATGGGCTCAACATTTTAAGAGTGCTTTACATCTTCTTTAACTTTGATTCATATTTCAAAATGTAGGACAAAATACTCATTGGGCTCATCTATGTTAGCCCCCTCCTTTGAAGGAGGCATGTAAATGAGCCTGATTGGTGAATAGCAATGAGGTGCTGTACTGCATATGCAGCACCTCATTAGCATAATTCTCACCATGCGAACTTCAAAGTTGCTAACTTCGAAGTGCTGGCAAGCAGTTTTGCTGCAGGCACTTCAAAGAACCTCCTCTGCTTTGAAGTTCCCTTACTTCCAAAACTGCAGCACAACTAAACATTACAATAGTTGATTTGGAAAAAAAATATAAAACTTCAAATGCAGTTCTGCTCTGATGCAGTAAGACTGGTATGCTCAACACAGTCAAACCACGTATACTTTCACATTCATTATCTCTATACTGTCCAAATTATTTATGTTTTATTTCTTCTGTTAGTTCTGTAGACCCTACACAACTAGGAGAGCATGAGCTAGATTCTATTCCTTCTTATGGATGATTATCAAAATTTATAATCCTTCAGTTTTGCTTAAAATCCCTGAAGGAAACAGGGTTGCACATCTGTAACTAAGTGATGAATATGGCAAATGTTAAAATGCCAGAAAAAAGCTTTACTCTCAAGTGTTTGGTTAAATAAGCGTGCAATTAGATACACATTTCATTTGCAAACAGAACTCATTTGCCGTGGAGTGCAGACAAATATTGAACACTACAATGCTATTTTTACAGAGTTTCTGAAACTAAACTTATTCTGAAATAAATTTATCCAAAACTCTTAGTTCATTTAAACATAGTCTGATTTTTGAAAAGGTAAATGCCAGGAAATTCCACTCCTAATCTGAAACAGACTACCAAGCCATTATTAGTAACTTCAGATTTGTTTCCAGGTGAAATTTCTTCCTGTAAACTGCATTTTTTTCTGGTTTTAAAAACATACTGCTTCTTCCCTAGCCAAAAAAGTGTATTTTCTCCTCCCCTGTATACTTACTGTGGTTTTCATTGTCTTTTGATAAATGTATTATGACCAGAGCTGTGTGCAACAAAGCCATTTGGATTCACGGGGTGTTCATGCCAGTGTTTTCTCGAGTTAAAGTTTGAATTGGGCTTTGAGTTTCCATTTCAAATGAACCTTAAAATTCAAAATGAAAAACAGCCAAAGGTCCAGACACTTGCCTGGTTTCTCTTCAAAACTACAGAAAAGTGCTGACTTCCCACCATAAACCAAAGACAATCCAGACTTGCTCAAGAGCACATTTAGGACTACATGCAAGGCCACAGCATTCCATGGTCACCTCTACTAAGCTGATGCTAACATTACATAAATTGAAGCTCACCTTTGAAAGAAACTTCTTCTCTAAAGACAAAAAAACCCCAAAAAACCAAACAAACCCTAATTTAAAAATACAGCTATACTCATGGTAAAATTGAAATTATGTCCTTAAAAAACTTTTTAAAGCAATATATGAAGAAAGGGATTAGCCTAAACTCTACAAAATTGTAAAAATAATGGTTCCTGTGCTGTATGACCTTGTTGTACTGAACAGTACTGCATGGGATCTTTTCAGGGGGAAAAAACAAAATGCCACATTTATTGGTAATACACATATAGCAATCAATACTGATCATATGCATGTCATATATTACACACACACACACACACACACAAGCACACTCCTCTCTTGTTGCTGTTACCAATAGTTGCTCCCCCAACTGCACTGGCCAGGAGAGTTAGATGTGGAGGGGTGGAGCCAGGCTTCTGCTGATACAGATCGGTGCTCCAGTGCTGACAAGACAAAATCTGGGTTCCCTG
The DNA here is from genome assembly GCF_033958435.1 of Carettochelys insculpta. Lineage (NCBI taxonomy): Eukaryota > Metazoa > Chordata > Testudines > Carettochelyidae > Carettochelys > Carettochelys insculpta. The sequence goes on from NC_134138.1 coordinate 178,045,139, forward strand.
TGCAAGATGCCTTCCATTTATAGTGTCCTCTCTCTCATGCAGGTTGACACCAGTTAGCCATCTCATGCATATGCACAATCTGGAAGGGCAATCTTACAAATATGCATTTAGACATCTGTGGCACTTTCTCCTGGGTGGTGCTTCCAAAAGCAGGCACTTTCTGGTGACTCCCAAGGCATCCATATGTTCAATCCTCTTTCAATGGGCCCACTTCACAGGTTCCATTGTTCTTCTCATCCATCTCGGATCCAGCTTTCATCTCTTCTCCAACACTTGCAAGTACTTGGAAGCTCTTGTCTTCCACACCTTATCCATTTACACCTCATTCACTCAATAGGGCAATCAATTAAGCAATCCAAAAATAAAGGGTACAAAGAGGTTTTTCTCTACCTTACCTACTGCTAGGAACTATTCTACAAAATGTAAAACTTCCATGTAAAAAGACTTCCTACAAAGTCTCTACATTCTAAAAGAAAAAAATACAAGATTTCTATGTAACAGGGATTAATACAATGTTACATAAAATGACTTGATATAATATTTAAAAATTCAAATGAGAAAATATTTAAAACAAACATGTATCTACAACTTGACCTGCTATAATCCGATATGTTTTATCCTGCTTATACCTGAAAGACAGACATCATCATCATCATCAATAACCGTAGGCTCAGCACCTGTTGCTGTCTGATGCTTCTCTCACTATTTCCTTCCATCTTTCCCTGTCCAGTGCAGAGTGGCCTAGTTCTGTAGACTAGCTCCGCACCAATCTACTATATCTATCCATTTTCTGTGGGGTCTGCCTCTCCTATTTGAACCGTCCATTATGCCAAATACCAGGGTCTTGATTTTTCGTTCATTGTTCATTCTGCAAATATGCCCAAATCGTTGTATCTTCTGTTTTATAACCTTCTGCAGCAGGTTCTCTTTCGGCTGTATCTTTCTATATAATTCCTCATTGGTGACCTTCTGCATCCATCCTATTCTCAGAATCTTTCTATAACAACTCCTTTCTAATGCCAATATTCTTCTTTTTGAATCTTTCATTATCAGCCATGTTTCACATCCATACAACATGCTGCTGAATACACAAGTTTTTGAGACGCTCAGCTTCATTCCTAAGCTAATGGCTTTGCTTTTCCAGATCCTATCCATCTCCTTCAAACTCACTCTTGCTTTCACTATTCTAGTCGCTATTTCCTTCTTACAGTCTAGATCAGACGTTATGTTGGTCCCCAGATACGTGAACTTCTCTACATTTTCTAGTTCAATACCATCAACACTGATCTTCCTTCCTATTTTCTTATCTCCAAATACCAATGTTTTTGTTTTATCGATGTTCATAATCAGTCCATACCGCTTCCCTTCTTCATTTAGCACCTGCACCATTTTTGCTAGCTTCTCCTCATCTTCCTCAGTTATAACTATATCATCCACAAACCTCAAGTTGTTAATTCTTTTCCCATGCACAGATATCCCTTCTGCCTCTGCCTTGATCTTGTCCATCACTCTGTCCAGATGTGCAATGAAGATACTTGGCAATATTGGATCTCCTTGTCTTGTACCTCTACTTGTTTTAAACCAACTTCCCAACTTCCCGCATGTTCTCACCACTGCCTCCGTATTGTCATTGATATCCTTCAACAACCATATCAGTCTGCTATCCACTCCATATGATTCCAACACTGCCCAAGTCACTTTCTGATCTATACTGTCAAATAACTTTTGAAAATAGACAAAACAAGCGTATACATTCTCGTTCTTTCATTGAGCTTTCTCTGCTATCAGTCTTAGTGCCAAAATCTGCTGTATGGTACTTCTATCTTTTCTGAACCCCGCTTGCTCATCTGCTAAATGTTCTTCTGTGTGCAATCTTATTCTCTCAGTCAGTATCATCATCAGCACCTTACCTAGATGACTCGTTAGGGCAATTGTTCTGTAGCTCTTGCATTCCAATGTACTTCCTTGCTTGGGTATTGTCACTAGCACAGATCTTGTCCATTCCTTAGGCACCTTCCCTTCTTTCCATGCTATTTTACATAGTTGATGCATTTCCTGAATCATGCTTTCTCTGCCATATGTGATCATCTCTCCTGTGATCTTATCATTTCCAGGGCTTTTGTTGTTCTTTAGTCATTCCACTGCTTTTCTACTTCCTCCTTCGAAATATTGGTCTCGCTCTCCACGCTAGGTGGCAATATCTCTTTCAGTTTTTCAATCAGTCTGTCTGAGACACTTGGGTCCAACTGTGCTTTGTATAGATCAGTGCAATCTCTCATCCATCACTGCACAATTTTCTCCCTGTTCATGAGCACTTCTACATTCTCATCTTTGATCACAATCTGGTTTGGATACTGTTTCCTTTTAATATTCCTAATGGTCTTATACACCTCCCTGGTCTTACATTCACTGTAATACCTCTCTATATCTTCACATTGCTCCTCTAACCATTTCTCCTTATCCTTTCTGGCTGCTTTCCTTACGTCATTGCATTTCACCCTATATTGCTGTTCTGCCATCCCAGAGAGCTTCTCTCCTGATCTTCAACACTCTTTTCTCTTGAACCAACTACAGTGTCTTCTGAGTAATCCACTTCTTATTGATTTTCTCTTCTGGAACTGTCTGCTCAATTGCCTCTTCTACAGTGGTGGATATTCCTGCATCTCTCTTATGTAGGTCTTTCTCTGTGGTGATATTCTTAAACTTCTCTTTGAGTGCTGCTCTGTATGTATTCCCTGTTTCTTCCCCACATAGCCTCGCCACTTCTCTTCTTTTCTTAAACTGTGTCTTACATTTTCTTTTGAGTTTTATCTCAATGTTTGTAATCACTAGACTGTGGTCTGAGTCTATATCTGCTCCTTGGAAAGTTTGGCACTGCTGTACTGATGTTATCCATCTTCTTCTTATCATAACCTTATCTATTATGTTCTTGGACTTCCTGTCATTTGATTGCCATGTCCACTTCCTACAGTCCTATTGTTGAAATTTCATATTGCAGATCACCATCTCATGCTCTGTAGCAAACTCTAGTAGTTTCTCACCTCGTTCATTTCTTTCTCCATATCCAAACCTTCCCAAGACTCTTTCCCAACTTTCGTTATCTGTTCCAACCTTCCCATTCCAATCTCCTCCGACAATCAACACATCTTTCTTCATCATCTCCTCCACCGTCTTTCTCAAGTCTTTATAGAATAGCCCAATCTCTTCATTCGTACTGTCTGACATGAATGCATACACCTGAATGACTGAGATGTTGAACAGTTTTGCTTCGAATCTCACTACCATCACTCTTGCACTCACCAGTGTGTATCCTAATAATGCTCTTCTAGCTGTTTTGCTAAGAAGGAATCCAACTCCTGCTTCATACTTCATTTCACTTCCTGACCAAATGACTTTGCACCGTATATCTCTCCTGATGCTGTCCAATGCATCTCTGCCAGTCCAAGTGTACCACATCGGTATCTCTCCATCTCCTTCCGAAGCAGCTCTAATTTTCCATTTGCCCACAGTGTTCAGATGTTCCATGTTCCAATGGATAGCATATGTGTTAGATGTAATTTTCTTTCGGTAGCCAACTTATCGACCCAACCACGATCGCTCGATTGGTATCGCAGACCTTGTTTATCCGGGCTAGGTCGGAGCCGGCATCTTTTAACATTTAGTTGTACTGGCATCAAATTTCATTCGTATTGTTGTTTGATGGTCAGCGCATCAACACTCATCTGACCAACCCTCTTCCTTCATTCAGGCTGGGGACTGGCATAGAGCTTGTAGAGGCTTCATGGTGGAGTTGAAAGACAGATACTTCCCTTTAAATCTCCCCTTTGATACCACAGTCCAGCACAATCTTGTCATTTCCTTATTGTGCTATTTGATTTGCAAAACTTATATGAAAGTGCTATTAACAGAAATGTTCACAGCATTGGGATTTTTTTTTTCTTTGTAATACCTATGATTACTCGAAAGTGCCTGCCTCTCTCTATTCCTTATTCTGTCTTAATGGAATTTAAGGAGGAAAATTGGTTGTGCTTATTTTCAAAGACTCACTGGACTTAACTAAGCCTCTCTCTCTGCCTCTATCCCAAAGAACTGAATATCTTCCCCACCTATTCACATGTCCTAAAAAAATTAATTTTTAAGTGGTGGTGTTAAGCCAGGAAAAAGAAACATGAAAATTGAGAGTAAATGGGCTCAACACATGCACGTGCCCTTTTTTTCTTTGTTTTGCCAAAATATTTTTTAACTATAAAATTCCGTATTTCCTTCCAATGCCCAATTCTGCAGTCCTGCGCACACGCTATTAATCACATCAATGAAAATTTGGCTTCTCACAAGTGTGGTTCCTTAGACATGGGCATTTTTTTCTTCAGTAACCAGTTTTTAACCAATCTGATTTCTTTGAGTTTGTTGAAGTCTAACAGCGACACAGTTCACTAAGAAGATGTGGCCCTTCTTGTAGTTAATGGCTCCAGAACTCAATAGCTACATGGTCAAAAAGAAGGAAGGTAAACAAAATTTCTAAGATGAAATATTCACAAATTTGTAATTGAAGTCTTTTTCTCTCTTGCTCATTGCTCATATAGGCTACGTCTACACGTGAACACTACATCGAAATAGCTTATTTCGATGTAGTGACATCGAAATAGGCTATTTCGATGAATAAAGTCTACACGTCCTCCAGGGCTGGCAAAGTCGATGTTCAACATCGACGTTGCACAGCACCACATCGAAATAGGCGCTGCGAGGGAACGTCTACACGCCACAGTAGCACACATCGAAATAAGGGTGCCAGGCACAGCTGCAGACAGGGTCACAGGGCGGACTCAACAGCAAGCCGCTCCCTTAAAGGGCCCCTCCCAGACACACTTGCACTAAACAACACAAGATCCACAGAGCCGACAACTGGTTGCAGACCCTGTGCATGCAGCATGGATCCCCAGCTGCAGCAGCAGCAGCCAGAAGCCCTGGGCTAAGGGCTGCTGCACACGGTGACCATAGAGCCCCGCAGGGGCTGGAGAGAGAGCGTCTCTCAACCCCTCAGCTGATGGCCGCCATGGAAGACCCCGCAATTTCGATGTTGCGGGACGCGCAACGACTACACGGTCCCTACTTCGACGTTGAACGTCGAAGTAGGACGCTATTCCTATCCCCTCATGGGGTTAGCGGCTTCGACGTCTCGCCGCTTAACGTCGATGTTAACATCGAAATAGCGCCCAACACGTGTAGCCGTGACGGGCACTATTTCGAAGTTAGTGCCGCTACTTCGAAGTAGCGTGCACGTGTAGACACGGCTATAGACTGAAATGCATGAGGAAACGTTCTGAC